>NW_017728886.1:99054301-99080409 GCF_001723895.1 Crocodylus porosus
TGGATGCAGTACTCCAGCTGCGGCCTGACCAGTGCCGCATAGAGGGGGAGGATCACCTCCTTGGACCTGCTTGAGATGCATCTGTGGATGCATGACAAGGTGCGATTGGCCTTCCTGACTGCATCCCCACACTCTCAGCCCATGTTTATTTTGGCATCAGTAATGACTCCAAGATCCTTTTTTTCCTCTGTACTGACAAGAAGGGAGTTCCTCAGCCTGTAGGTATGGTGCTGATTGTTCCTCCCCAGGTGCATCACCTTGCACTTGTCAGTATTGAATCCCATCCTATTCTCATCTTCCTACCCCTGTAACCTGTCTAGGTCCAGTTGCAGCCTATTCCTCCCTTCTAGTGTGCCCACATCCCCCCACATCTTAGTATCATCTGCAAATTTCAACAGGGTGCTTTTTACCCCCTCATCCAAGTAGCTGATGAAGAAGGTGTTGAACAGTGCAGGCCTGAGGACCGAGCCCTGGCGAACCCCACTGCCCACATCCCTCCAGGTCGAATAAGACCCATCCACCATCACTCTGGGTGCAGCCCTCCAGCCAATTAGTGACCCATGTGACCGTAGGTGTTGACACCACAGTCCCCTAATTTTTTAATGAGAATGGGACGAGAGACAGTGACGAAGGTCTTCTGAAAGTCTATAAAGACTACGTCTATTGCTACCCCTGCATCTAACGATTTTGTGACCTGGTCATAGAAGGTCACTGAGTTGGTCTGACAGGACCTGCCTCTAATGAACCCATGTTGGTTGCCCCGAAGCATAATCTCCCCTGCTGGCCCCTTGCGGACATGCACCAGGATAACTCTCGAAAAGCTTATCCAGGACCGAGGTAAGACTGACTCGCCTATAGTTTCCCGGGTCCTCCTTCCTCCCTTTTTTGAAAATGGGAACCACATTGGCCTTTTCCCAGTCCTCTGGCACCTTGCCAGAGCACCATAAGTGCTCATAAATCTGTGCCAGGGGTCCCATTATGACCTCTGCTAATTCCCTCAGCACTCTGGAGTGGAGATCATCAGGACCAGCTGATTTAAATACATCCAGTTCCTCCAGAAGTTCCCTGACTAGATCCTCACTGACCTTAGGCCTGTGTGCGCCTCCCCTGGGGTCTGTGGGGGGTCCCAGTGGGTGGGGGTGACCCTGCTCAGAGAAACGGAGGCAAGGAATTGTTAAATAGGTTAGCTTTGCTGTTTGGTGCGATGATCAGATTAGCATGTCCTGCAGAGGCCCCATGTTACCCAGTACCTTCTTTATCCAGAATCATATAATTACATTAAGAGCTCAGTTTTCATTTTTATAAAATTACAGTTTGTTGAGGGTTCAGACAGGAGGCTGCAACTGTTGAACCTAAAGGCTTGAAAACCCAGCAGCATATGAGAAAAACTAAGGAATGATGTTTGTTAACACTTGGGAGTAGAAGTGCTGCATCAGGAATCATACTCCTAAACCAAGCAACTCTGGCCCTTTTGGGGTTTTTGTTTTCCGTCTTCCATATTAACTAGGCTTCCATATCTATTGCACAAACACATCTGCCTTTTACCTAAAGCATATAAGCATAAGTGGAATATTTAGGCATTTAACTTTTGTTCAAACAAATTTTGGAATTAGTCTTTGTTTTCTGTTACAGTCATGTCCATGACTTAGCTTACTAATGCTTTCAAAACAAACACAATCTGCATTCTGGGGAAATGAAATTATGTACACTGAATATAAACAGGATCCCCACTTAAGATCAGATGGCTTTTCACCCTGCTGAATTCTATGAAAAACAACACAGAAGGTAGCTGAGGTCTTCCTTCTTGCTACTTTTCGGGACTTAGTGTTAAAACTAATATGCACAAAAGTAGATGCATTTATTTCAGGGATTCAAAAAGGATGGAGTAGGATGCATAACAGGTGGATTAGAATCAAGATCTGAACTTCAGCAGATGGTTTATACGTTGTTATAGAGAGTGATTGCTATAAAAGCAACTTCACCATAACTGAGCTGTTCCTCCTGTAGCATTTCCATTTTTAAGATTCTGGCAGCTGCTATATGTACATTGTGTCCACATGTTTGTAGATAATTACTCTTGGGGCTATATTCTTTTCTACCTCTTTCATACTTATCTTATCCTGCTCTAGTCCCTGAAAAAACATGAATGCACCTATTTTTGTAATATGCTGTCTTAACCTTAATACTAAATCACAAAAACCAGTGAGCCTGTGCATATCTGCTGTCCTTGACAGCCATCTACCTTCCTTGGAATTATTTTTGCTTGGGACTCAGAGGACCAGCCAAAGTGGGATTGCATCCATTGTATATATGTCATCATCATGTAGCATCAAACCTAACGTGTATATAACGCATACAAGCAACTCCTCAATGAGCTTGGCTTTCTGCAGGTTCCAAAGTGCTGCTGACCTAGGAGCACTTTGTCCCCAGGTAAGTAAATGCAAAGATGCAAACACCCTTAAATAACTACATTGGCAGTTTGTAAAATCTGTTCCATGCCTAAGATTGTGGAGATGACCTGGATGAAGGCTAGGAGATATGAGATGAGCCCCCTACTTCTACTTCTTGGATATCTATTAGTTATTCCCGATATCAGTAATTTTCATTCAAAACCTTTTTTTTTCTTTCACAGGGCTGTCTGCTACAAAGGTAAATGCGTTTATACAGCTCCTAATTATTATTAGTTTTTCTGATTCAATTTTTCAGCCCCTAAGTGCTGGTTAAAACTGTACTGTTTGTACATAACAAATATAATTTAAGGAGCTGCTCATGCTGTTCTGTAATCTGATTTGGGTGTCAAATTAACCTCTACTAGGCACAGAGATTTTGGGGGCTAGCTCTGAAGTCTGATGTTTAGGTACCACAGAGATCCTTAACTACTCCTACCATCTATCCTAAGCGCCTAATGTTCCATGATGTCAGTATGCCTAGGGATGGTACCAAGCTGTGCAGTGCCCAGGTCCTTATCTATTCTCCTGCCTGTTGTACCTGTGGGTCCCAATCCAGTCTGAGCGCACACAGCTTTTTTCATAACTTAAACATTTTATTTGTCCAAGTCCTAAAATTGAGGAGTTCTGAATGCTGACCATTGCAATGCTTATCTTTCTTTATGGATGCAGCATGTTAAGATTAGATTAGGACCATTGTCGTCATCTGGCCTCACTAGAACAGATGGCAAAATCGGGCCTATTTACTTAGTTTTTATATGATGCATGTTGTTTCCTATTTGGTCTCACTTTCTTGATGAGCATGTAATCAGTTTCACTGACCTAATTAGAACCTACTTATGAGCTTCCTATTTGAGGAGGAGCCAAATCATACATAGCTCCCATGTAGATCAATACCAGTTAAGGGGATGTCTGTAAAGTGTGTGCCAGTTATTTTGTTGTCTGCTTTGTTAGCACTGAAGAGGCGACAAATTAAATAAGTGTCAATACTTGGGTAAGAGCTTATGAAGCAGGTGCTTATGAAGGGAACAATTATATAAGCATTAATTAATAAAGAACAGTTTGTCAGGTTGCAGCTAAATCTGATTACCTAGACACCATTAGGGACTGACATGCATCTGAAATGGATTTATGTGGTCTAGCCAGTCTAGTCCCCTGCTATTGTATCACACATCATACAATACTTTTCATAAATGAGTAGAACTACATTTTAAAGTCAGGGGGGTTTTTTGTTTGTTTGCTTTGTTTGGGGGTCGGGGGCAGGAGTTTTCTCTGCTCTGATTGGGAATCTGTTATCTGAGACAAAACAGGTAACATAGTTCTAGTGCACAGGACTTCAGGTGAGTAGCATAGCCTGACCTGGGGTGGAACATGCTTCAAGAAGGGCTAGACACTTAGGGTGCCTATACACATGCTCCAACACATGCTAATTAAAATGGCTCAATTACACAAGTCTGCTCTGTTTCTAATTAGAATGCTCTAGCATTGCCACAGTTTCACACGTATAAGCCTCTGGGTTTAAAAATGGCCACTGGGGCACTTTTACTAAAGCTTGTTGAATGAGCTTTAGTTTGTCCTGTGGTCATTTTTTAAATGTGTGGGGGCTTAATACACACAATGCTGCAGTGTTTTAATTAAAGCAGCTGTCTGAGAACTCTGATTAAAATGCCGTCCCCCCCCAACCCCTGAGCCCATGTATAAGCACCCTTACTTTTCAATTAATAAATTTTAGTTCTACCCACTTTGTGGGGTTGGTCTTCCTTATCACCATATAAAGAGTAGTCATATCCCCTCTAACTCTGTTCTTTTTTTTACACTAAGCAAGCCAGGCTCTTCAGTTTTTGGCAAGACAGATCTTCCATTCTCCTGACCATCCTGGAAGCCTGTCTGCCCTTGTTCCAGCTCGAGTTCTGGGTGACCAGAATTGGTATGCATTATTTCACATGATATTCATCAGTGCTTTCTACCAAAGCATTAAAATATCCCTGTCTGCACTGGAGATGCCTTGCCTGATGTGCCATATTTGTCTTTTGACATCCTCAGCATCCTGGAATTAGCAGATTAATTTGGTGCGTCTTCTCCCTCACTTCAAATTGATAAGTTCCCATGAAATATGTTGTTGGTCCTTAAGAACTTGTATTTAATAGTAAATGTAATTTCTTTCCATTTATCCAGCCCTGGTGGTCATGGAATTTTTGTATGATGATCTTATCTTGTGACAGTTCCTTCCCTGAGATAAGATTAGTGGATCTGCGGTTGGGGAAGATGTGGGGGAGCATTTCCCCATGGCTCAACTCCTCCCTGTTCCTAGAGCTGGGAGGAGTGGGGAACAGCTGCTGCTCTATCCTGCCTTCCACAAACTAGGGTCACCCTGGTCTGTGGATAGGTAGGGAATGCACTTCCTGTGCTCCATTCCTTCCAGCCTCCAGGAGGAGTGCAGCAGGGGAAGAATTGAGGTGCAGTAAATTTTCAGACAGGCAAGGTCTTTGTTGCAGCAAGGGCATTCTCACAGAACCGGCTTGTTTCATGCAGAAGTAAGAAAAGCCTGTGCGCATCCAGTTTCTAGTGAGGGAAAGAAAAGAAATACAACATCTATCTACAACCTGATTGGTCTCAAGTTCTCTGGATCCTCTTTGTTTCCTTTTTTAAAATGGGCCCTGTATTTGCCCTTTTCCAGTCATGTGGGACCTCACCTGACTTCCATGACTCCAATTGTGAGCTAAGCGCAGTGGCATGATAAGACTCGCAAAGCTGTTCTGTCAAGTGTTAGAGACAGCCCTTGGCACCCTAAAGAGATTCAGTGAGTGTGTTGCCATGCCTGGGACAGGCACTGAGCTGTACAGATGGGAACAATTCTGGATGTGCCCAAAAAGGCACCTGGCATCAAATTAAAAGATACCTGCCAGTATAGGTGCTTTCTGGCTCAAGCAACAACTGGTTAGGGAGGTTGTTTCAATGCCAGTTTTAGAGTTGAGCTTGGGTTCTGTTTTAGGCACCTAAATCTCTTATTACACCCGGCCCCTAACCTCTCCCAACCCCATCTCGTTCCAGGCTGCTTTCTGCCTGTGTCTAGCCTTATCCACTGTCTCCATGGAAGCCAAACATTGGCACCATGCCCAGAGTTGGAGTAGATCCATGGTCTGCTCTGTCAATCCTCTGGCAGCAGCAAAGGGAAATAAAGCTGTGTGTGTCTGTAAACCCCTGCTTTGCACAGCTGAGTAGTGGGTAGAGTGCCAACCCAACAGGCTGGAAGGCATCTTCAGTTCCTCGCTAAGCAAGTGCCGAGGTCCATCATCAACTGTGTGGAGCTCGTCTGCACAGAGTTTTAGCAGTCTTGGGGCACAAAGTCACTTGTTGGCAGCTCTCTTCTGGGCCTCTCTGTTTAGAGGACAAATGGTGAAGGGTTGTCTGTGTGGAGAGGCAAGAGGAAGTTTGAGAAAGGAAACATGCTCTGTTCCTTTCAGCATTTCCTATTGCCTTCAGAAGTGCTCGTTTTGTGTTCTCATGCTATGAATCCCTATCTGAGGTGCTTTAGACTTCCTACACACTGTTAGGGCAGTAGTTTTCAACCTTTTTGGACTCAAGCTACCCCTTGGCCAGCTCTTAGCTTTCCCTCTTTTAGTTAGAGAGAAATAATAGACCAATTCTGTTAAAGGAACCCCAACAGACCCCACCAGGTCAGAATCTTTCTGAACCTCTTCATTCCTATTTGAAATCTCTGGGTTTATCTCGTGAATCATGTAGGTGTATGAACACCTAGCAGCACCTCTAAAAGGATCCAGTGTCCCTGGCTGAGAATCATTGTGTCAGGGACACTGGGTGCCTAGCTCAGGGCTGTGGATTCTACCCCAGGTGCCTAAAAATTAGTTGTTGTAATACCAAGTGTCACAATACCCTGCCCCTATTGTGGCTGTAGCCCTATATGCCTTGTACCTTTCCAGTGACTGCATGTGAATAAAGTAGGAATACAAGCCTGCTGGGTTTTTTTCAATAGGGCATATGTTCTTTTAGCCACCCTGGGCCTAGATGCTTCATGTATTTGCACCAGTGTAAATGAAGGATAGCCACACAGCATGTAGTCTTCTACATTTGATGCTTTTTAGAATCTAATGTAGATCTACCCCAGGAAAAATCATGAGCAAAGCTACACTTGTGTAAGTTACGCAAGTGCAAGTGTTGGGCATCTGCTTCTATCTTGGAGCATTGTTTGCTCAATGCAAGCACATTATGACTCATTCCCCTGCCATCTGGTGACAAGGCCCTATAATAATAGCAACTACCAGGTGAGAGCTGGTCATGATTTCCTTTGGACCCCAGTGTAACTTGTATCCATCAGTGTACAAAGCCAGCACAATTTATCCTGATGATATTTATCCTCTATATACCTTGATGTTTAGGGTCAACTCCAAAGCCCATGCATGCCATCCATATCTATGGCAAGCTTCTAGCTTGCCCCTCCCCTCTGCTGCCCATGGCAGCAGCTCAGCTCTGGGAGCTGCACTGCGCTTCTGGGTACGAAGTCAATTTTGCTATGACAGCTAACTCCAGAACCTTCCATCAAAGCACAAATTAAGTAAGCCTCTTGGATATAAACACTTATTAGGCTGGTGCTTATTTAATAGAAATTCATTAAATTGGCATCAAATAAGTAGGTGTCAATTAAGTTCCTAAGTAGATAGATATTCATGTGATTGTTTAGGAAGCTTAGTTCAGTAATTCCCAATGAAGGGCTTATTAGGTATCAGTTGGGTCCCAATGTAGTAAGAGGTAATTAAACAGGCATTTGACTAGTGCTACTGAATTATCCTTTGAACAGGTCAGTAAATAAGAGCTCATTAAAGTATTTTTACTGGGCATCAACTTAAGGCGCAAGTGAAATAGTCATTATGCATCTGCGATCATTTAGGCACCAATTAAGGAGCTGCTGGGTGAAGGAGAAGCCTATGTAAGTATTAGCAGCCACAATTCAGTTAGATGCACCATCAAAATATACTGGTATAATCATGAGCTAAACTGAGGCAAACAGAATTTGCTTAATCTAACAGTTGCAAATCAACCAAGCTTGTATCCATGAATGTGTTTACTGATTAGGCATCACCATGGCTCCCTTATCATCAAGGGAAGACAGTGCCATAATAGGGTGGCTGGCTCCAGCATGATACATTAACAGATGATTTCAGGCATGCTTTGTCAGACAACTCATAATGTTGCTCTGGTCAGAGTATGCGATAATGTTGCTGCTGCTGATTCATCCTTCACCTTGCATGCTTTTCCTGCCTCAGGACAGGCTACTGTTGTGTGATAATGAACTTAAGGGAGCTAAGCTGATATTCAGGAAGGCAACAATTAAATTTGTGCTAAGTGAATGGAAGATGATTAATTTTCCCAGTGAGTAGCCACTACCAAGTTTGCCAATTAGCTTGGCCCCAAGTAGATGCCACTTCACAGATTTTTCACACCAAAAAGAATCACTGTGGTTTGAACATCTTGATGCAAACCATAACTCGTCACTTGGCATACGATGGCAAAACAAGAAGCCTGTGCTTGCGCTAGAATATATTGTAACTGCCCTTCTGTAGAACTTCATTATTGATGTTGTAAAAGTGCATGTTGTAAGACTGTTCCCTCAGACTTTGTGGTTGAATGCTCCATGTTAAGTACCTTTTGCTTATTGAAAAGTAGTGTAGGAAACAGATATCAGGCTACTCATTTCTTAGCTCTTGTTTGGGACCCCATAAATATTCTTATTTTTCAAGTATATACAACGTTGGAAAATAAGGTGGGACATGCAACAGCTTTAGGAGTCCTAACCCAGATTGACTAAAACAATTCCTAGCTAAGCCCTGAAGAGCAGTGTAGTGCAGGGAAGTGTAAAAGTAACTGTGATACCACAGGGTAACATATTCCTAGTGCTATGAGTATTATTCCATTCCCCATCTTCTCCTGGGGGCAAAGGCTCCACGCCAAACTCAGCCCTTCTCCATGGATGTGAGTGGGGATGGAAACGTAAGCATAATTCTCTTGATAGTTCCACTTTACAGCTGATCCCCACTTTCTGCTTGTTGCCGCTTTCTTGCTTTGTTCTAGTTACTGTTGGTTCTTAGCCAGCAACAAGCAACTCTGTCATGCCCATCTCTCAATTTAAGACTCACAGCCAGGGGCAGATCCAGTGGGAGGTATTGGGGTGGAGGTTCAATTGCTGTAACTGCCTTGGGCTGTGTGTAGTAGCTCTTCTCTGCACTTTTTCCAGTCTCGGTCCATTTTTATTGACCAGCATTGTACATAGTGTTCAAACTACTGTAATGTCCCATTACTGCCTTGTACGATAGGATTATTATTTCCCTATGTCTTTACAGGATATACCCCATTTGATATGACCTGAGGATTGTGTTTGCCTCTTTTATAGCCACATTGTATTGGTTTTTCACAGTCAATCAAAGCACAGCACAGTTGATCACTCAAAAGTTCTCCACTCTGGTGATCTCCAGGTCTGATTTATTTTGCTCCAGGCCTGATGATTAGAAAGGTTCCTCTTTTATTTCTCAGATCTGTCCCAGTAACTCAGGTATTTTTCATTGGATCCCTAAATCTCCATGTAGGACGGGCCTAAAGGCTTGTATCATATTGGGCTGTCTTATTCATAAATTCACCATAGGTATTAACCCAGTTGTTGATCTACTGAGCCCACTAACTTGTATTTGGCTAAAGCATATCTTCCAGAAAGGCATCTTATCTAGATCTAAGGATGATTCATTGTTTTCCTTGGTACTGCATTCCTGTGGTTGATCACCTGCACTGTTCAATATGTGCCCTTTTTTTTTTTTATAAAGCCATGTTGACTGACATTAATTAGTTCTCTTCCAGCATTCTGGAATTTTTCCAGTATTCTGAGATTTATTAAAAATTATCAGCAGGCCAAAGACCCCCTTTGCCAATTCTTTTTAGGATTGTTTTGTGCGTGTTATCAGTCTGACAAATGCCGCTGCCTGCTAGGTACTTTTTAAAAGCCTCTTTAGTAACTAATGGACTGGAGAAAAGTTAATTATTTTCACTTCACACCAATACACCATCCTGGAAAACTGCAACTACAGGAGACACATTTTTTTTTAACTACTTGCAAGCTGCTGACTGCCCACCCAGCTCAGCTCGAGAAGAAGACAGGTCTGTCAGTTTTGTTGAGGCAGCAGCCCCTGTGACATCCAGTGACTAAGTGTTAATGTTTTGCTATCCCAACTGCATGTATTTTTTTCCTTGGAAAAAACTCTACTTACCAGTATTTTCCAGGAAAAATCTTTTTTTCTTCATTCTGTCAAAAATGGTGTGTTGTATCTGAGAAATTATGGTATGTGTCTCAGTCATTTTGCAGCAACGTAAAGCGAATAAAGTATAACACAATGCAGTATAGTTAGAGCTCTTTTCATGAGGACCAGAATTATAGGAAAGGCTTCCTTAAAGGGTGCAATTAATTATAGGATTAAGAAATAAATGGCAGAGGCAGTGATTAATGTGTGCTTTTAAGCCGTATAAAATGGGGATGGTATCTGTTTCTACAGCAGAGCAGCTTACACTGGTTATGGAAAATGCATTAAGTGCACCAAGTGGGGATTTGGAATGTATATCTTTGAAAACAATGTATATAGGTGACATTCCATGACAATCTTTACTTAATGTGATTAGGAATATTGGGAAAATTCATTTTTGTTTCCCATGCATTATATTTGCCCATCTGTGTAAGCTGAAAATAATTGTTGTACATGGATATTAATGAAGGTTTGAGTGCTTCCCATATACCCTATTTAAACAGAGCTAATGTGTAAGAATCAAACATTTTGAGCCAATGACATCATAGAACATTAGGATTAAGAGAGATTTACTTGTACCCTGATGCTTGATCTGTATTTTATGGAGTTTTTATTGATTCGGGGATTACAAGTGCTACCTATATTCAGGTACATTGTCTTTATATCCAGGCCATTGCTTTTGTGTCCAATGTCTGTAACGTACATACAGGCATTACAGATCATTACTCAACCACATGCATCAGTGTTAGGTTTACTGTTTTGTTCCTTGGCCTAAAATGTGTTTATATAAAACAAAAGCTAAGAAACAAAGAGTAGATATTCAATAAAACCTGGAAAGGAAAGATGTAAATACAGAAAGTTAAATAAGTAAGGAAGAGAAAAGACTGATCACCAGGTATCCTAGTTTTCCCTGATTTAAAAAAAAAAAAAGGAATATTCTCTGGAAAAAACCCCAAAATCTGTGATTAAGATGAAAGGCCACTAGATAAATGGATAAGATAGATAGATATCAGTTGAACACAGTTTTACTGATATATTTATCATTTTAAAGCAATTTGGAAGTCTACCAGTGCCTCAATCACTATAAAAATACATTTTAAATACCTATAAATTTTGGTATTTGATTTTGAGTTTTTTATCATGGAAAATCAAAGCTCCTCCTGTCCCCTTCACTCACCAGGACGCAGGTCCAGGTTCCTCACTCCCCTCTCCCCACAGCCCCCTGACTGCCCCCCACCCCCAGCTCTGCTGGAGGTGGCCCCCAGCTGCCAGGGCCAGGGACCTGGATCCATAGCTCCCTGCCCCCCACAGGAGGCGGTGGCTGCTGTAGCAGAGGAGAGCCCAGAGCCTGGCTCCCCCCTCCCTGCTGCCTACCTACTGCTGGCTCGGTCAGGGGCGGGGCCAAACCCAGTCTTGCTCCCCCCAGGACCTTGCAGCCATGCATTGTAGCCCTGGGCCCCAAGCCCCACGCACTACCCAGCTGGGCAGCAGCCCCAGCCCTGCCCAACTCCCTCCCAATTCTCTTCTCCTCTCCCCCCCACTTACTTACAGCAGCTGCTCTTCAGGCTACCTGGTGACCACATGCATATATACATGCACATGGTGCCCCCTGCCTGACTGCCCTCCTCCCACTCCAGGCCCCTAGCCCCTTGCAGGCTAGAACTTCTCCAGCCTACAGAGAGCTCTTTGCCAAACTGCCAAATCCACGGGTTTCTCTATTAAAATGAGAAGTCCATGTTTCCCTCTGGCAAACGGGGAAATCTGCAGCTTTTCTCAATTTTTTCCATGGGAAACGGAAAACCCAGATCTCCACTAATCACTAACAGCCAACTTTGGTTTTCTAAAAGCAAATCATGTCAAACAAATTATATCTTCTTTGACCGAGTAACTATTTGAGTGGATGAATTTGACGAAGTCCCACATGACCGTTTTGGAAGCAAACTAGAGAAATGTGGACAAGATAAAACTAGTATAAGGTGCATCGGTATCTGGCTTAATTGCCACAAGCAAAGGGTAATAATAAAAGGTGATGCGAAAGTGGGAAGGATTTTCCTTTAAAGGAGAAAAACATGGGAAACAGTGGCTTGTAGGCTGGCAGAGTTCCAGCCTGCAAGGGGCTGCTTGGAACACTTTCACCGTGGAAGATGGGAGTAGAATTGAGAAGGATCTTGATAGTTTAGATAGTTGGGCTAGAGACAACAGGATGAAGTCCAATGCATATAAATACAAGGTGGAACCTCTAGGGAAAAATTATCAAAAACGCAAATAGAGTGAAAGAAAACTAGTTCAGTGGCAGCACTGCTAAGAAGTATCTGGATCCTCACTTGGGTATTGATTAACATAAGCATCTTGTCAGCTCATACAAAGGCTTTGCTAAGAGCATTGATCAAAGCAGGCCTCACTAAAGGATGATTGACATGACTAGGGTGCCTTTGATGCACAGCAGTGTGTTAATGTTGATTGTCAAGGTTGATTGATAAGGGTGGTGCCAAAGATAATGGCGGGAGGTTTGAGGATTAGGGTAATTCGGTAGAGTTATCAATGTTTGTTATGTAAATGCCTCATGTAAACAGAGCTGCTTAATCCATGTATAAAAGAAAGACTGGAAATCTTTGGAATTTGTATTAGGCTGAGAAGATGCCAACGATGAGTTATGCCTGTCCCTTACTACTCAGAACTAATGTCCTGTAACCCTCTGGACAAGCACTAGTGAGCTGGTGCTTTGTTAAGTAATAACCCTAAGCTTTTTTGCTGACGAACCAGCCTGTGTAGTCATTATTTTTGAAGCAGTAGACGGGCAACTCCCTAACAGAGTGCTCATACTCGGACTCAGCACAAGTCAGCAATGTGATGCAGCTGGGGAAAAAAAAAAGAATACTGAATTAGGTGTCATTTGGAGTTTTGGTGCAAAATACGGAAGGCGATAGTGCCACTCTTCTCAGTATTACTTAGCCCTCATCTAGAGCAGTGTTTCTCAACCCATGGGTCTCAAGAGTATATAAAAGGGTCACGAACCAACTTTAAAAATGGATCAACAAACTTTAAAAATGGATTTTCCTTTAAAGTAGAAAGACATGGGAAACCATGGCTGTTCCCTTGCAGGCTGGCAGAGTTCCAGCCTGCAAGGGGCTGCTTGGGACCCCCTCTACCCCACACACTGCAGGGCTGGGATCTGGGGACAGCGGGTTGGGAGTGAGGGGTACAGGCACAACCAGGGGGCTTTTTTCTACTTAGACTATTTACTGGGTTGGGACTGGCCATTGGTATTTACAAAGGGGTCCTGGTACAAAAAAGTTTGAGAACCACTGATCTAGGGCAGTTATTGGCTTTGCATTTTAAAAAATATGGAAAATCGAAGAAGGTCCCAAGGCAGGTGACAAAAATGGTAAAGGGGCTGGAAGGCAAGCCATAGGAGGAGCAGTCGAGAAAACAGCATTTTTACCTTGCAGAAAGGACAATTAAGTGGGGACATGATAACAGTTTTCAAAAATCTGAAGGGCTGCCATAAAGGAGAGAACAACTTTTCTCCATTGCCGAAAAAACAGTGGGTAGCAATGGCTTGAAATTGTAGCAAAGTAGATTTAGACTGGGTATTGGGAAAAACTTCTTAACTGTTAGAAGACAGACCGTGGAATAGACTCCATTGTTGGAGATTTTCAGGAAGAAAATAAGAATTGGTCAGGATCTATGTAGAAGAAATAATGTCTGGAATGTACTGATTTCTACTCACCCACACATCCAGGAGGCCGCCTAGAACTTTGCTCAGAGACCATGAAAAGAGGTCTGCAGGTGCCAGTAGGAGAGGACTGTGTGCAGCAGCAGGAGAATTAAGCAGAGCAGCACGCTGGCTTGCTTACAAAGGACTAAAGGAGTTGGGATGTGTTTAGGGAGAGGAGAGGATGACATGAAGTGGAATTCTGACTCTGCAGTCAGGCCATGTGATCTGTGGAGTTGTGCTTGTGGTCCCCATAATGGACGGTATCTGGTAATCTCACACTTCAGGGACCAGGAAACATTTTTTCCCTCATATGCTACTAGTATCTGTGGAGGTTTCTTCCCGTTTCCTCAGAAGCATTAAGGATTGGCTACAGCTAAGGCAGCTGATTTTGACTGGACTGTGCTGATGCTTCTGTTGGCTACAGGATCTTGTTCCTCTGCTCAAGGTCAAATCAATCACTGCATTTGGGATCAGGAGGAATTTTACCCCACAGTCTGATTGGCATGGACTGTAGGGGCTTTTGCCCTCCTCATCCAAAGAAGGTGGCCCTGGCTGGCCAGTATTTCTTCCAGAGATGCTCTGGAAGCAAAGTTGTTACAAAGAAGGTATTCACACGTAAAATATGAGACTGATTTTTTGATTTGTGATGAGCAAAGAGCAGCCCTGTTATGCACACTTGAAGAAGAGGGAAGTATGCCATGTATTAAAATGGTTGTAGACCTCAAAACATTAAAAAATCGTAACAACAACACTGGGACTGTGGTTGAACAGTTCTCAAATTCATAAAGTTTAAGGCCAGAGGGGACCACTAAGTCATTTAGTCTGAACTCTGCCTATCAGAAGCTTTTAAGGGCTTGCCTTACATCATGGTGGAAGGGGGGCCCTGTGAGCCCCCTGTGAGAGTACTCACAAGCACTCTCAGACCCAGAAATACATCACTGAGGCTTTTTTATGCTGATGCCTCTGCATCCACTCTTAAGCCCTTGGTCTTAGCTGTGTGGAGCAGCCCCGTGGGCAAAATTTTGGGTTTAGAGTTATGTGGTGGGTACAGGTGAGTTGGGGAATTCTCAGGTCTGTCCTCACCAGGACTTGCTGACAGCGCAGAGTAGGTGAGCCATAAATTTTGCACACTTAGACCTATATTAATCCCAAAGAACTTCATGCTTGGATACACTGTGCCTTCAGAAAAGGCACCCAATCGTGACTGAATTACATCAGAAATGGAAAATCTACCTCTTCTCAGACTTAAATCACCCCCTGCTGCTGGAAATAAGACCCGCTTTTAATCTGGATTGGTTTTTCTTGGGCTTCCAGCTATTGGTTCTTTATATGTGCTTCTCTGACAGATTAAAGAACCTTTTAAGTATTCAGTATTGTCTCTGTGAAAATACCCCTGTGCTGTAATCGGATCACCTGCTGACGTTCTTTTCAAAACCTAGACAGATGCAGATCCGCTGCTGCTATAATCATTTCCTCCAGCCCCTGACACATTTGTTGCTCTTTTCTATTTCCTTAAAAAAAACCTATTCTCCCTTTAGAAATGGGGACATCGAAGTGTTATGCATATCCCAATTATCAGTTCAATGTTTTTAGTACCACCACCTCAAGAATAAAATATCTGCCTGGCTGGACTGGACAGGGGTGTCTGAAGCTTTCCCTGCCCCCAGGACAGCAGGGGAAGGAGAAGGTGAAAGACGGAGACATGCTTTTGAGCATGGGGGAGAAGGGAACGGGGATTCTCATCTGCTTTGGGGATTTTAAAATTCCCTGGAGACTTGCATAGTGTAGTCTACCCAGACCAGTTTGGGGGTGGGAGGAGGCTGGGAGTCTGGGTGTAGTCACCTGTTCAGCACGGTTGCTGCTTGCACACTCCCCCTTTGCCAAATCCTGGAGCCATCCCTGAATATCATGAAGTGATCAGAACGGACCATGCCTAACTCAGGGGATACGTAGGCAAGCATGTCAGAAGGTTTAACGGCTCTCATTCGGGAGTACTGTTTGAACCTCAGAGGGGAGGGCCTAAAACAGATGGTAGTGCATCAGCTTGGGAGGGTGGAAAAGCACTGGGTCATGAAGATGAAAACTCTTTAAAAAGAACAAGAAAGCTGTCTGCAACAAAATAATCCCAAAAGCTGATTTTAAACCCTTGCTAGATGGATATTGGGTATTATGCAGTCACATGTAGTTGGCACATCCTTTTTCACATTTATTCTATAGCCCTTCAAATACAAGAAAAATCAATTTTTTCTTTCCCCTTAAACAATGGTTAGAAAATAATGGCAATGATTGCTGTGTACCTAAAGAATCCTGTCCTGTGCACAATGCCACCAGTGTACAGGAAACTGCCACCTAAATTTCTTTGTGTCAAATTTATGGGAACTTTACCCAGTGTTCTTAATGGTTTACTTTCTCGTAAAAAAGTGACTACAGTGATTGTAGAAGACCTAAAGAAGACTGCCCCAAGAAGTGCAAAAACTAAGAGCGGCTTTGCTAAAAATGGACTGCACAGAACCTGAGCATTTCTGTACATATGTAGTTTATCCAGAAAAAACCCTATCATTCATTTATACAAAAGATATAGTTGTTAATAAGAACCCATACCATAAGTTGCGGGATCCTATGATGTCATATCAAATGAATGCTTATGGCATGTAGGGTTTTTAGAAGCTTTTGAGAGTGCTACTAAAAAAGCTCAGTAGGTAGGTTTATATTACCAACCATACATATTTTGGGCTTCAGGCTTGGAACATGGTGTTTTCTGCCCTGCAGACTGGATTATCCAGCTATATTTATAAGAAGCACTTATTTTAGCAGGCCATAGCTGTTTGAGAGAGGCCATCAATCCCATGACAAATCCCTGCTGGATCCCAGAAAAGAAGGTGAGATCTCTCCCTCGCAGATTTTCCTAGAGTGTCCTGAGGCGGGACAGTGTACTGAAGCTGTTTCATTTTGTTTACAATACTTAAATACTAGTATTTATTGAGCCAGGGAGAAGGGAGGCCTCTCACCTAAACTGGTGACTACAAAACTTACTTGGAAGATAGGATAGTATTGTGCTTCCAGGGTTTCCAGACACTGCTCCTTAGACATTATGTACATTTAATATAGAGAGATTGGTAACAGCCTTTCCCAGAATACCTTGAGGCATGTGATTAGGGCAGCTGTTACTTAGTAGGTGAAAGGCTGGAGTTTAAATACATTCAGGTAAAGGTAGGAATCGAGTCTGGGTCTCCTGTACCCTAGAAAGTGATTAGTCTACTTACCTGGTTACTGGATAGAGTGTAACATCATCTGAAAAGTTATGAACTCAGCTCCAAAAAGGAATGTCTAGTTGAAACTATTCAGTCAGTTTTCCTGATTGATTTTAGAGGTGACTAAAAACCACAGTTTTTTGGTGACTATGTTCTTCACCAAATGGAGTTGTACAGCAACTTTTCCAAATGCTCTTTTCTGCTTTGATCCCCTTACATGTGATCTCTCAGCTTTAAAGAGGCTGTGGTCACTTTATTTAAAATTGCAAACATTTTCCATATACTTACCAAGTAAGAGTGGTGAATATTAACTGAGCATCCATTGATCACTTTTCAGTTGTAACAGCAGAGGAAGGCATGCAGTATATCAGCATACCAAAAGGTATTACAGGCATATCTCCACATCTCTGATTCTGAAGTTCTGCTAAATTGATGACTCCTGTTTCACTGCATTATTGTGAACAAAGCATGTGCACTTTGTTGATTCAGCTCTTTTAAGTTTCCTTTAAACGCTTCCCCAAACCATCTGCATTTTTTGAGCTTCCTGCCCTTGGCTGAGTATAAATTTAAGAGCTCTTGTCACCACTCTCCTTGCCTTAGCCTTAGAGCAACTACTCAGGCATATTCAGGCAGAATATTGAAGCATATTTGTGGTGTGAGTAGTGATGCCAACCCAATCAGCCTGCCACTGCATGTCCACATTAGACACAGATGTTTTATTTCTTTTAAGCTTGGTTCCAGCTGCCTTATATATCATTAGCTAGAGTGCAACCTGTTTTCTGTTTAGAATACCTTAGTGCTTCTTAGCTGCCTAGATTAAGGTGTGTGGTGGGGTTACATCCCCAAAACTCCCACCTTTCCCAGGAGAATAAAAATTTCCTTCCACTTCCCCATCAGAAATGGTTAATTTTGAAGTTCTGCTGAATTTCATTATAGTATCAAGGCTGAAGAATAAGTTCAGACTTGTTTGTTTCTCAAACACAGGGCAGTATTAAATAGTAATGATATAATGCAGCACAGTTAACATTAGAACATGCGGTACCATAGTGATTTGTAGCAGAAAATTTACGCTTTTGATTACGTTGTGTTCTTCACATTAAAGTCCTAATCCTGATTTGTGAAATAAAGGATGAATAAATGCTAATCAACGTCCAGCTTGATTTTTGTTTTCCCTATAGTGATCTGATGGAATGTTTTGGCATGCTCCCACGACGCACAAACCTAATAACTCTGACTGGATTTGTCTAGTGCATGCATTTTGCAGTTTTCAAACATCTTCAGGCAATGGTAAATGAACTGATATGACAGATGCCACAACAAAGCAGGGTGCGTTTCTGCTTATCAGGACTCTTACGTTTGTAAAATGTCAATTGTCTTATTGTGCAAAAGCATCACAAATATATCAGTTTTATTCTTCCCTGAAGGAAGGCATGTTCTCTTTATCCCTTGCATCCTCCAAAGAATCATTAAATATCTGTCAATAGCATGTAAATATATTAAGCGTGCTATAGTTTAAACAACTCTGAAGCAGTTCTAGCACAAGCGATTCTGTCTCAGACTGCTGCACAGCTTTTGGCAATTCACTCCACACCCTTGTCCTGACTGTGTATGGCTCTGGCTTGTGTATCTGCTGAAAATAAAGGAAGGAAGTGCATTTTAGACCCCTCATTGCAATAATTTCTCAGAGGTTGGTGGACAGAGCAAAACTTTCAGTTGCTTTGCTGTATAATGTTTTCAGCTGTCTTTGAACTGCCAGGCACTTGCTGCCTGACCTTTGTGTTTGTTGTTCTTCATCCACCCCACCCCGCTTGTTGCCATGTATAAAGGCTCTTCCTCATACTTCTCCTATTAAAATATATTCCTTTAGCACATTATACTTTTATACCTGTTTCTTTTCAGATGTTGTAAGATATCTTACGTCAAATCTTGGCTTTGGTTCTGCCTGTTTCAAGCTTCCAGACTGGACCCTTGATCACTTCCTTGTGTAGTCCTGTTGGTTCCTTTTTCCTGGTTATTCTTGGCAATATTGGAATTTCTCTGTCTTTTTTGTTCAATTTCTAGACACAGCACATGGTTTGGTATTCATATTACCCCAGCAGAGAAATAATTTTTAAGGGAACTTCTGAACACAAACAAAACAGGTGCAAAGAACGGCAGGCTGGGCTGGAGTCTGCAGGTGCTGTGTAAAAGACTAGGATATCAACCTAAAGGTTCCTGATTGATATGTGCTTGCACAAAAGTATAGCTATATATAAAATCCCAATTAATAACAGTTTAGTGGAAGGGCAAAGGCAAAGGGGGTTTCAAATGAATCGGTTAGCTATCCCTGTTAAGTGATCAGCTCAGCAGATGTGTTTTATCATCTGAGCAGCACATATTGACCACCCAGGAGTGTAGCTGTGCCCTGGCTAGCTCAGGGAAGCATTGCTCTTTTTGCTGTTCCACAATGCTTACTTCCACCCGAGGTCATGCACCTCATAAACACTTTCTGAGTGACTTGGCTGGTAGGATGTGATCTACACAAGTTTCCAGAGCCGGGGTGTCAACTATTTGGTTTGTGGCGGTGAGCAAAACTAGCTGTTTTTTCTCTCCTTCCTGCCTTCTTCTTCACTGTCTGCATTTAAAAGCTTTCTGTGACAGTTTGTTTTCTACTGCATTTCCAAAAGATGTTAACAAATGCCAAAAACAAAAACACAATAGCCTCATCCCAGGCCACATGGAAGTAACTCTATAATTATATTTTCTCTCTCCATATTTTTTTCTTTCACAGTGGTGATGTGCATACTTCAGCATACATGCATGCAAAAATGTTTTCTCAAGATCCCAGAGAGGGAGGAAAGTATACAAGGGTATTTCTTGATTCACACAGAAAGCCCATCAGACAGAAAGGGGATGAGTGCAGCGTCTGAAGATCTCATTTGTGCACTAGCACAGCAGGGAGTGAGGGAAACCTGCCAAAGTACTTGGTGATATAGGAGACAGAGCTGTAACTTCTCTCCTGTTAGAGATGGGCATTGTAATTCCCCATCATCTCAGAGGGGAGAAATGAAGATAGATTAATGTTTGTGAAGCACTTGGACACTGGAGTGGTGAGTGCTGGAGAAAAGCCCATAAACAAGTTAATTGCCTTCCTGGCTGAGTTTGAAAAGTCTACAGTGAATAAGGCCAGGGGACATACATTGAACAAAAAGGATAAACTGAAAATTAAGGAGCTACTCTCACATGTAAGCGCCACAGATCATATGCACTGAATAGGGTAGAGGTCCTGTGGAAGAAAAAGTGTTCATGTAAAGGCTGTGTCATGATAACTGTACTCACAGGGCAGGGAATGAATTATCATTGTACAGAAAACTTAAAATTTTGGCATTTTCTAACTTTTGAGTGCTTGACTTTAGAAACTTAAAAATGTTCTGTTAGCGGGGAAAGAGAGAAAGGAGAGGGTCAGAATATGTGTGCATGTGTGTAATTGTTGTTTATGCTATGGTAACACCATTAAAGATCCAGACATACTTCCTCAAGTGTTGTATTTTTTTGCATTAAAAAAGCCGTATAGCGTACTACTCAGCAGAAACCAGGTGAACACAGTTGGGTTTCAAATAACCATGTTTACTAACTATACACAAGTATAGGCTAGTGGACTTAAGACCAGAAGTGGTGTTATTGTTGTCTAGGCTGTACTTCTGTATAAGACAAGCCATAGAAACTCAGTGAAGGTTTTCCATATGAAACCCCAAACTTCAGTGCTGAGATCTAGCAATTGTCATTTGACAGAAAACTTTTGAGCAGCTGCAGTAGCTATATGATCTTGATTTCTAGGCAGTGTAATTACATTCCCTTACAGGAAGTACTAAGTGCAGGATATCTCCTGTTTTCAGAGTGAATATTCCCCCCACTACCCCATTTTGTAGGTGAACCAAAGCAGCACTTACATGCAGCGAGCAAGCACTACATTAGTCACCCATTCAGCTGACTGAATTTTCTACAGGCTGATATAAGCCAAAAAATCACTAGCATGTGGACAAAAATGGACAAAGTTCTCCATGACCTAATAGTCTATTTATTCACTTATACCTGTGTACAAAATAGATCTAAGTAGCACTGTTTTACATCTAGCACAGATAAGTACACGAAGTGAAAGGCATTGGAGATACAAGACAGGTGTATGTGTTTACAGTGCTGTAAGTCTTTGTGTAGACATTAATAGCAGTAAGATCTAATCTGCATTTGGCCTGGTCTTGTAAGAAAGAGCTCTATAAACTGAGTTAATTGCTTCTTAAGAGGATTTTTTTCATAATTTTTAAATCTTTGACTTTGGTCTTTTTAAGGGAACAAATTTCTTTCCAATAAATAATTTAGAGAGGAAACAGAAAAGTTTAAGAAGCACCTTAGTTGAACAGTGGACTTTTGCAAGGGTACAAGATGTTGTAAGACTGAGAGGTGAAGCAAGGGAATGCACCAATAATGCATTTTGAATTTATCATAAGTATGCAAAGGTGAATATAAAAAAACAGGGTAGAAAAATACTGACTGAAGAAATTGCTATGATTTCTATGTCTACAGTTCTTTATATTGGAACACTTTAGGCCAGAAATCTGAAAATTTATCTTTTGAAAGTGGGATGCTGATATTCACTGAATGATGTATTTAAAAATATTACATGCACACTGGAATTTTTTTTAATGATTTATAACCATTAACAGTTGTTCAATTCTACCCTGATTTTACCAGAAGAGAGCAATTTCATGGAACTTTCACATCTGAAGTTCAGTATCATTTTATCACTATTGACTTTCAGTCCCGCCCAATTTTTCTTAAATAGTTTTATCCCCCCAATTCCCATGCTATTATTTCTTATGCTAATCCATTTCCTTGTGATCCAAGATCCTCTTCTGGTTTTTTTCACAAGTGAATTTCTGTCTCTGAATATACTGGTATCTTAGCTTTGCCTGTAACAGCTTCTACAGATTTCATTGTGGTATGTTTAAACTGTCCTGTGAGAGATGATTTACCTGCCATATGTTGATGTGGTAGAATAGATCTGTAGGAGGCTCCTTGGATAAGGAATAATGCCTGCTGGATACCAATCAATTACTGGCCAGTTGACTAACTGACACCCTACCTTGCCTCCTTTATTAATAAATTGAATAAATAACAAGGGGATGGTTCGATAAGCCAGCTAAACTTTATTAGCCTAGCACTAACACCTCAGTACTTTATAAAAGGAATCAGAACTTGTAGTAGAGGTGATATAGAGTGAGGGGCACAACCCCATGCCGCTACCCCCACTGCTGTTGCATGCACAGGGGATGTGTCGCTAGGGCAGTGTGGAGCTCGCAGTGGCAAGCAGCTTCCCCACATGGCCCTGCTGAGCTCTGCAGTGCTGGGTTGTACTCACTGGGCTCTGGAGACCCTGGGGGAGGGCAGCAGGGTGGGAGCCTGAGCCTGCAGCAGGCATCTCATGCCCACCCCTGCCCTATGCACACATCTATAGAACATGCCCTGTAATTCTTCCAGTTGCACTGGAAAAGTGAGTCTTGGCTTTCCAATGGGACTCAGTCTTACTTCTGTGCCTAGTGGTGCTTGATGTCAGGCTTTAAAAACTACAAAATTTTAATATTTGGTGGAGGGTATCAAGCATCTTGAGTCTCCCTTCTTTCTCCTGTCCCTGAGTTTCATGGCTTGGACTATCTATATTTAATCTAAAATTCTTTCATATTTATATAACTACTCCTTAGGCTTCTTTCTACAAAATGTTGTGGGTTCCTTCCATATACCCACTGCACTCATATGTATATATGTACATATTATGAGCTACTTATTGGAGTTGTTGTGGGGTTTTTTAATAGAATAGTGCTAAGATAGACATGCAAAAAACTGGAACTCTTGGTTCCAAAATGATACCTTTTATTAGACCAACTAGAAAGTGGCAAGAATATTGCTTTTTCTGCAAGCTTCTGGGAGCAAAGTCCCTTCATCAGGCTCTGGGAAAAGTGTAGATGGTATAAGATGGTAAAAAGTCCCCACAGGTAGGAAATAAACTTCAGTTTTGCATAGAGGGAGCTGAAGTTGGAAGTCTGTCCCTCTGGGTCCATGAGAGTGTCTTTGTGAGCTGTGCTGAGTAGTTCTTTGATGTGTTGATCAGGTAGAATTCCTTCCCTGGAGGTGTCAGATGGCAGGCAGGGAGGCAAAAAAACAGCCTACCCTCTTCAGCTCCCTGTGTGCAAAAATGAAGTTTATTTCCTACCTATGGGGACTTTTTACCATCTTGTACCATCTACACTTTTCCCAGAGCCTGACAAATGGACTTTGCTCACGAAAGCTTGCAGAAAAGGACAATTTTCTTGTTTTCCAGTTGGTCTAAAAGGTATCATTTTGGAACAGAGAGTTCTAGTTTTTTGTATGTCTTTTTGTCTCAGACCAACACGGTTACCAAGTACACCCCCGGTGCTAAGATAGAGAAATTCCTCTACTGATAAAAACTGGAAAAAAATGAAACACCAGGGTTGATATAGCCTATTTGGTATCATTTTTATTTCATTCAACTACAGGCAGTTAGTATGTGGTTGGGAATGATCAGCTGATAGTTTTCTCTGCTAAGTAAGCTATGACTAGATTTGTCTGGATGGCTAGAGATTACTTTCTTATATGTTTAAGTCATAAGTTTTGCATTTTGATAGACTCCTATCTTTGGGTGGTCATCCAAGAGTGTGGAGGAAGCAGAGGCCTCATTATCATGCAAGGTGACACTGCATTAATGCTAGAAGTGGGGGTCTTCATGTTTTTTTATTGGTTGATTCCTTTTCCTTCCGATTATGAATCATAGAATCATAGAAAAGTAGGGCTGGAAGGGGACTCGGGTAGTCATTGAATGCAACCACTTGCTCAAGGCAGGCTCATCCCTTTCTAAACCATCCTATGCAAGTGTTTGTTTAACCTGCTCTTAAACCTGCTTGAAGATGATGGCCAGGTGGTTTCAGACTATCTGAGCTCCTAATCAGTGTTTTTAGTGAAGAAATATGGGACATTCTCTTTTTGAAGTCATTGACATGGCCAAATTTGATTATGCCATCTTTATGACTTAAAAGATCAAGGCATATCAGGGACTTGTTTAGGATTACCACTTCAAACAGTCTTAGTCTTAGTCTTAGCTGAGCATTTGGTTGTGCTATTTAGGCTGCATGCTTGGCAAAAGCCTCTGGGTGTGTGCGCGCATGTGTTTGCGCATGTGTGTGTGTGCACGCATGCTGCCTGTACAAGTAGCAGAGGTTCATAGGAAAGCAGGGCTGGGGGGAACCATGTGAAGTCATATAATCCAGTCCCCTGCTCAAGGCAGGATCATCCCTGACAAAACCATCCCAGCCAAGTGTCTGTCTAACCTGATCATGAACATTTCCAGGGATGAAGATTCCACAGCTTCTCTAGGGAGCCTGTTCCAATGTTTGACCACCTTCAGAGTCAGAAAGTTCCTTCTAATCTGTAATTCAAATTTCCTCTGCTGCAGTTTGAAGTCACTCCTCTTAAATCTGCCCCCTACATTCACAAAGAAAAGCACAACTCCATCCTTTCTATTGCCACCGTTCAGGTATTTGAAGACTTATCAAACCTCTCCTTTATCTTCTCTTCTCTAGACTAAACAACCTTATTTCTTTCATGTTTTCCTCGTAAGTGATGTTTCCCAGGCCTCTAGTAATTTTGATTGCTCTCTGCTGGACTCTTTCCAATCTGTCTATATCTTTCTTGAAGTGTGGCGCCCAAAACTGGACACAGTACTCAAAGTGCGACCTCACCAGTGCTAAATACAGTGGAAGAATCACTTCCCTTTTGGCTTTGTTTGGAACAAGAGCATGCTGTGGGCTTGTATTGAATTTATGGTCCATCATAATCCTCAGGTCTTTCTCCACAGGACTGCAACCTACCCAATCATTGCCCAGTCCGTATTTGTGCATACAATTATTCTGTTCCAAGTGCAGAACTTTGCACTTGCTGAATTTCACTGAATTGATTGTGGATTACATCCCCAGTTTTTTAAGGTCATTCTGGATCTTGGCTCTATCCTCCAGAGCATCTAGACATTCCACCCAATGTGGTGTCATCCACCCACTTTCATCATCCAAATCATTGATGAAAATATTAAACAATGCTGATCCCCATTTCATACTTCCTCCTAACTAGACATTGCAATAGTTAGCTTTGAAAATGTGAACAGCCTATCTTTACAACCAGCCCCACAGCCCACCTGGAGTGGGGAAGGTGCCAGCCAAAGGGCAACAGACAAGGTGGTGGCTGGTCCCTCATCTCTCCTCCCCCTGCTGGACCCTCTTTGCTAATCAGCACTAAGGCTGGGGGCTCACGAAGGGCAGCCAGCAGATGAGATGGCAGCCGCCCCCCTCATTTCTCCTCCACTGGGGCCTCTCTGCCAATCAGCACCAAGGGGCTGGCTAAGTACATCTGGGAAATATCCATAAAATTTTCTTTTTATGCTGCACTCAACCCATGAAAACTGTTTAGTCTCACCACAACTTAAGTAGGTCCCTACTTATAATACATATAAATAAAAAATAGAATATTAATAAAACCAAAAAGTAACCTGTGCTTTATATTTTTTGCCAAGGATTTAATTTGATTGAAAAATAATCAGAGAGGTTGATGAATGGTTGACAAGATACCTAAAACTTCAAGCAGGGATGAAGCTGGCTGAAGTTCTCAACTGTGGAATTGTAGGTGTCCTTTAACTTGTCTTGTGCTACTTTTAATCTTAAAATTGAACACAGCCTCCTACTAGCATCTCTGTTAAGGACACTTATTGTCCCTGGCAGCTCTATCAGAAATCTCTGTGGTCTTTGATTAGGGGTTGTGCTGGGTGATGCACAGACAGCATATTACCATACTATCCTATTACCAGTTTAGGAATTAGGTGGATTAAAACAAATGCTTTTCTCTTGCATGCAGGTTTCAAGATGTCAGTCAATTTTTTTTGCCATGTTATGTCTAGGACTAATATCATAGGTATTCTGGGTCCTAGCTCTCCAAAAGCAAGTAGTGACTTGCTTCCTTGCTTATCCTCCCCTGCAGGTGCTTAGCTGGGGGTGGTGTGGGCTGCACTGCAGGCAGGACTCTTCACCATCTTGGGGAAGGGACTCCAGTTGAGTGTTGTAATGAGTAGATCAACAGCTTCCTTGGGGGTTCTCTGAATGTGGAGGCAGTGCAGTGTCGGGGAAAACCGAAGGATCGGGCCCCAAGGTCACGGTGGACCGGGGTGGCAATTAGATACGGACAAGTGGGATTAGCGGCGTAGAGTCTGGAGTTAGGGACTCGGAGCGGGTTGAGAAAAACAGGTGAATTTATTTGACTTACGCTTCAGGCATAGGCAGAAAGGTCTTCAGTTACAGTT
>NW_017728886.1:99080999-99133671 GCF_001723895.1 Crocodylus porosus
CAATGATTGACAGCTCCGCAGGTCACCCAGGGGGCAAGGACTGGGTGAGCCTTGGAAATTTCCACTCACAGCTTCAAACCGCATGTCAGTTTAACCTCTTCTGTACTGGCAGCATACTCTCAAAAAATTTCCATGACATGCAGGAAGGAGAGAAAATGACATATGGGAGGGGAAGTGAAATGCCTTGAGAGTTTCGGTATAGTTTGATTGTCTAGCTCCATTCCTGATTCTGCTTGTGTATTGGTGCTAACCTGGGTGCCGGGGGAGAGTATCATTATTATTAGCATGCTGAGGTGGCAGTGTTACAGAGTTTAAGCAGCCTGACTCTACCTGGTATTTCTGAGCTCCCTGTGATGCACCAACTTAGTTCCCTTAGCACCTTAACAATCTTTCTCTAGTTCTTCTTGTCATATGGAAGTTTTCCCACTTCGTAAACCAGTTAACAAGGAATTATTTCTGAGTCCCACAAACCACTCCTAGGCTAAAGGTGATTGGTAATCAGCCTAGTCAGCATCACAATTTATCACATTTTGTTTTTTTTACATACAAACATACTCTAAGTCTCTAAGTTACTGTGATTTCCTTAAAAGGGAACCAGATCTGAATAGCACTATGCCCTGCCCTCCGTCACTATTTCTGTTTCTACCTGATGGCCTGATATTCACATTAGTATCTACAAAAATCCAAGAGCAATAGTGCAGTTCTTAGTAAAGTTTCTCATCCCTTTGCTCTTTTGGGGGTGAGAACCCAGCTGGAGCTATTTTGTTCCATAGAGTGACTTATTTGATATATTTACTTATATTTTCAGATTTCACAGGGTGGGGAGGTGCTTGAACACCAATTTTATGAGTGTCGTTCTTGCAAAGGCAGAGAGACTTTTCTGAAGCAGGTATTTGGCAGAGTGACTCTCCAGATTCGCTTCCAACCCCGTAGGTTAGCCTCAGGGAAGACTCCTGCTCTCTGCTGTCCTATATACTTAGCAGCTCACTGGGGCTGGAGCTTCCCCACAGCATGGGCTGACTCCTAGATACCTGCATTTTTCTCATAGCACTTGTCTTTACTGAGCAGTCACCTCAGATGACCCACCACTGGACCCTTTAGCCCATGTTTTTCTGAGTTGGTTTGAAAATCCTATCCACGGTAGACTGCCCTTTTCTGGAATGGGTGGACTTTTGACAGAGTGATTGGAGTAAGTTGTTTGTTTGCAGATTATTTATCATCTCCTCTCTGCAGTTTCCTCACTGCTTCCACCTGGATCTTATCTTTCTCTATCAACAGCATGAGTTTAGCAGTTCACCTTACCAGAGAGGTTGTGCTGGACTGCTCTGGTACCCTGTGATGGAAGATCCTTAAGGAGGCTGAGCCTGCAACGAATGAACCTGCTGGCTCATTTCTGGGCACTGTGACTAACAAGTTTAATGTCCAGACAGTAGAGGGCTGCATAATCCTTTCAATAAAACAAAAGGAAGTGGCATCTGGAGGTCAAAGGCGAGCTGGCTCTAGAGGGAATATGATATTGAATAGGAGCAAGTTGACTTGAAAGGTCTGGAAGCTATTCACAAACAGAGTCTTTGGGTACCCTCAACAAAGAACTGTGTGTGAGCATTCAAGAGAGAGAAAAACCTTGAGAAGTATGAAAGGGGGAGTTACAGATCAGTCTTGGAGAAATCCGAAGTTGTCTGGCGTTAGAGGAAGAGGCAATGTTCACTTCCAGCTGTACATGGGCTGAAGTATGTCTTTGCAAAGGACTCTAAGTTCCCTCTGGAGTATACCTGAAGTTTGTTTGTGTACATATAACATAAAATAGCAGCAACAGTGAGAGACCAGCTAGCAGCCCATTGCAGAGGGAAAGGAATTAACCTGGGAAGTAGCTCACTGTAGTTAAGCAAGGCACCAATGATTGCATCAGGTGGAGAGCATGGAGTGCTGTACAGCAGGAAAGCTATGTACACAGGGTCCACCTGGAATAGGCAGAAGAGCTGGGCTCTGAGCAAAGGCTCACTGCATGCCATGCAGGAATCTCTGCTGGACAGAGATGGCTATCAGCAGATATGGCATTGCTAGGCCCTCCCCACAACCCAAAATCATGAAGTAGACTCTCAAACTCATGGGATTAAAAAACAAAAAGATAAATGCCAGGATCACTTTGTTCTCTGAGTCCCAAGACTTCAGTGTGCACCTAAAGGGAAAGCAGTGCCTGGTGCTCTTCACCCTTCCTCCCAGGGGACCACGTTGCTGTTGCTTCACGTAATACTTAACACTGCATGTGTGTATCCAGACAGCTCATGCAACACCTGGTCATCTGGCAAGAGGTTCGACTATGGAGTCCTGGTGGATTTCCTAGGTAAAAAATCCCCAGGGCAATTTGAGATTTTTATTAAAACCCCAGATTCTTATCAAACATATTGGCAACAAGGCAAAAATGCAGACATACATAAATAATTCAATTAGGAAACAAAATTACCTTAGGAGCCACCCATGTAGGGAATAATAATAATATCATGATACTCATATAAAGCCCAAAAGGTGGAAGCAGTGCTCTGCTGGCTCCTAAGAGGGATAGGAGCCATGCCATTCGTATAAGTCTATATTATGGCAGCTCTTTCCCAAGCAGCAGCAAAGTAGGAAAGGAAGCTAATCTGGAAATTGCATGGAGACCAGGGCATCTCTTGTTATTGTAAGTTTGGTTCTAGTGGAGCCTCAGAGTCAGGTTGTGATCCACAGAAACCCGAGAGTTAGCAGCAGCAAATATCCCTGGCACGAGAGGCACCTTTGTACCTCCCTACCAGACTAATCCTGGAGACAGAGTTCTGATTCCTCTGACCAGTTACAGCAAAGTGATAAACCAGCCATTCCCAGAGGCATGGCTAAGATTGGCAGTCTAGGCAGAGATGCCAGGGAAGAAGTTGCTGAGCACCGCAGAGTCTTACTTGACCCCAGCTGCTGCTGCCACAACATAGGCTGTATTGGTGCCTGGGACTGGTGCCCTGCTTATCCATCCTTATTTATGCTACTGTCTATTTCTATCTTTGTGTAGCCTGGGTGTACACAGGTTTGTTCTCCCCTCTCCAATTGAGGGAATGATTGGCAAGGCAGTGTGGTGTTGGGGGGCACAGCAGCCCAACAGCTACCTGCGTCCCCTATAGAGTTTGGCCCAGTCAATCAATTACTTAACTATATACAAATTTATTATTACAACAAAACCGTTAAAGGGTAAGGACATAGATTATATATATGTACAAATTTACAAAACAATAAACCTTATACTATATACTTGTATTATACTTATACTTGTATTATTATTAAAAAATACAAGTGAACAATAGAACAACCCAGAACAAAGGATATTGATTGGGCAACCTTATAACTCTATGAATATACAAACTATTACTTCACCTTATTCACATAAACTATAAGGCACAGTCTACAAATATAACAAACAATCCTTAGACTACCTGGGTGCTCTCCAGAGCAGGAGCCCCACTCCCTACAGGAAAGGAAGTGGGGGGAAAGAAAAAAAGACGGACACCCCAAAGACTGCTACGCCCCACCTATCACCCAGGAACAGCTCACGTGGTGCCCCTTCACAACCCTGGGAGTCCCTCCCCTGTGCGGATCCTTTTTCCAGGGTAACTTACTAGGTCCACGGTCCCAGAGGGTTGCCTCCCGTTCTCCAGGTCAAGCTCCATTCCCCCCCGAGGCTTTCCTGCTGCCTGACTTCGCTGCCGTTGGCCCAGCTTAGGGCCACATGCACTACTGTGTGTAGTGGGCCCTTTGCCTTGTGCTAGGGGTTGGAAGCCTAGACAGCCTGGTGCAGCACTGAGGCTCGGTCTGTTCCCAGATCCTCTGTACAGCATTGTCTGCACTGAACTGCTGCCCTGTGCCAGCAGCTATAGACCCACCTCAAGCAGCTCCCAGGGTCTCTCGCCCTCGGTGCAGTGCCTCCTGCACTGAACTCCTGGCCTCATGCAGAAGTCAGGGACCTGAGCTGCTCAAGCGGCTTCAAAGATCCTGCTCCATGCACTGGCCTGTCTACCGTGTCTCTGGCCGCACGCCAAAGGTTGCAGACCCGAGCCGCCTCATGCAGCTCTCAGGGTCTTGATGCCATGCGTCGTGCTTTGCACCAAAAGCCTAACCACTGGTATCAGCTGCATCTCCCTGGGGCTCTTCTGGGCTACTGCTTCACTCTGCTGAGCAGCTCTCAGCTTTTCTAAGCCTCGCTCTTCTCTCTTCTTTGTCCCCAACGCATCACTCTCCGCAGCTCCTTTTATACCCTCCAGGGCTCTACCCCTGATGTCTTCCAGACCTGATGGTGTTGCAGTCTGCAATCAGGTCCAATGGAGCTCCTCTTCCCCCACTCTCAGGAAAGGGGCGTGATTTCACTTCTCTTGCTGCCTCCTTATTGATGGATGGGCTTCAGTAATCAAAACAGCAGAATCTCAAGCCTGGGTCTCAGCCCAAGCTCCAAAAGGTAAAACTGCTACATTGGTTTACTTCTTGTATTTGTGGCAGCCTTTGTAAGTGTGCAAGTGTTCTTGAGAACTCACTGAGAGTTCAAGTGGAAAGGCCTGGTATGTGGAGTGCCTCTATGCTTGTAGTTCACAGTCAGACACCTGGGGAATGGTGTAGCACAGTGACTCCATCTTACATTTAGTGTGACGTATGGCCTTATTAATGATGGGAGCACAGGGTTTTTCCAGAAAAATAATATCCTGCTGAGATACCTTCAAATAAAACTAATTTTAAAAATTGTTGTCTTTATGCTTTGTAACAATTTGTTATGTTACTTTGAGTAGCAGTGTAATTTCCCTATGTCAGAGTAATCTAAGCTGCAAAACTGCTATATCCCCCAGTCCATCAAAGTGCTTTCTCACTGGCCACTAGGGAAGGGAGGTGGCCTTTACAGCCTACCAACACCTTAAGGATTTCAAAAATAAAGGGGAAGGGGGGCATGATCCAAAACACAAAATGCAGTGTTGGCAATCTCTCCATTTTGAATCAAGTGGCCACTTTCTCCTCCAGTCCCAGACTACAGGACTGTTCAGGAAAAGAAGACACGACAATCTAAGCCATTTAAGGTTTTTACAGGATAGACTTGTTTTGATTGTGCATTGCATTCAGGTTTATTGACATCAGTACAAATTATGGAGCTCTGATGCAATATGTACTTGGGGAGTACACTCAACTGTGCCATTCATTTCTGCTCTAGTGTCCGTTCTAAATGATATACTTGCATAACCCCACACAGAGCACATTACACTCATCTTGAAGTCACAGAGAACAGTAGCAGGATCCAATTCAAACAGAAAAGATTACATGCTTTTCACCAGGCCCAGAAGGGAATATAATGAATTTCGCTATAGACGTTGCTGGGAGCAGACTGTGATCTAATATGTTATGTGAACTGCTATTGTACATGGTGCCCTTCGGTTGCTGAAATGCTACCGTAAGAGCTCTTAGTGAACTACCTACATTCTGAACAATGCATGAGCCTCCTGGCTGTATTCTCTTATCAACTTCAAAGAGTATGCAGGAATTTTCCTGCAATCTTTTGAGAGCTGAAGTGATGTTATATTGAAATCATGTACTCAGAGAACATGAGGAACCACATGTAAACCAAAGGGTGCCCAAAAGCCCAGAATTTAATAATACAATTGCACTGAGGATCTGGTATTTAAAGTTCTTCATGAAAGCAGTTCCAGTCTCACCATGATGGATGCAAAGTTTTACTGGTCAGTTTGCTTTGAGAGTGCATGGAGTTTATAGTAATATCCCAGCTGTCCAATACAAGTTTAAGTAACTGAAACAATACAAGTTTGAGTTGACTGCAACTTCTTGGAAAAAAAGAGGATGGACTGTCATGCACTGTCCTGATTCTCCTGCAATGTTCAGGATATAGACCTGACCATGGGGGAGAGTGCAGATAGCTGTTAGAATCATCTTTCAAGCTACTTTTTCCACAGCCTCAAGGGCTTAAAGCAGCAGGGAATCTAAGGGCATGTGCAGGGAGCTGCTCCAATGCATGGTAATTACAGTGCATTGGAGCAGACTCAATTACTTGAGTCTGCAGGAGTGTGGTAGTTACCTTGCTGCAGCAGACTCCAGCATTACATGTATTAGTGTCCCCACACTGAAAAATGGTGGTGGGGGCACTTTAACTAAAGCTTGTCTGATGAGCTTTAGTTAAAGCGTCCCTGCCACCATTATTCAGTGTGGGATGCTGATACATGTGATGCTCCAGGTGCTTTAATTAGCCCAGCTCTCAGAGCCCTGCAAATTAAAGTCCCTACCCCTTCCCCCCCGCCTGCTGAAGCACATCTATAAATGTTCTAAGGGTGTGCTTAGATGTTACAATTAGTATCTGCTAACTTTAAGGATGGTTAAGCCCTTGTTTGCTGGGAGCAGGGTTAATGCCCTCTGGAAGTGTACAGCTCTGAGCTGCTGCCAGAGGGCTGGCAAGCTGGGGTATGGCTAGGAGCTGACACTGCATAACCTGGGGCAGAAGAGGGCTTCAGCTCAGGATCCCTAGAAAATGGAAGATCCTGCTGTGCCATACATGCGAAGAAAAATAGCAGGACATTCAATAAATACATGGAAGAAGTCAAGTGATTCATTAACGTCTTATGAAGTGGTGATTAAATCCTATTTCATCCATAACTAAGCAGTATATTAAAACAGCATTTGCTGAAGCTAAATGTTTTTAAATAGGAAGGACATCTTTCATCTGGGAACTAGAATTTTATGACATTTCTGCTGTCCACATTTTAAATCATCATCAGTTGCAGGTGCTTCTAGTGTTGCCATTTATTATGGATTATATTCAAGTAAAATTGTATAAATGTTAATGCCATCATTAGTATGATATAACTTTACACCATCTATGCATTGCTATGGTTTCATTACAATCATGTAAAAAACATCCAGAAGCCTCTGCTAACCAGAATCCTAGTTGACAAATCTTGATGTGTACAGATATATTAATTATGTTGGGTCAGGGGCACCACCCATGCTGAGAGGTCCAATGACCAGATGCATATCCAAGATAAACCTCCCTCTTCAGGAAATTCGGGCAGGGTGGTAACTTTGGCTCCCTCTACAGTTACAGGTATTGTGCAGTTAGCTGGTTAATTGCACGATTAACTTAAGACCAGCTAAACATGCAGGCTAGGGACAGACATTCAAAAAGCCTGAGCCTGAATTGATTCAATGTTTGCAGGTTAATCTAACGTGCAACACTTGAACTCATTTGGAGGTGGACAGACATTCCCTTTTCATTCCAGAAATGCAGGCACATGCCTGCAGTGGCTCAAGCTAGAAGCCAGGGGGCGCTAGAGCACTCCTCCCTTCTCTTCCATAGTGCTGGAGGGGGGAGGCATTGCCAGGCTTTGGCATGATGTTCTGATTAGGGAGGGGTGTAAACCCCAGCCCCGCCTGCAGTCCCAGGCTTTTCCCCACTTGCTGCTTAAGGGGTGGGGAGTATTGCTAGACCCTGCATCTGTTGATACTGAACTTTTCAATTTCCTCTCCCTGCTTTTTCAGACTGTCTGCAAACCAGGCCATTTCAAACACCTTTCTCTGTCCCCTCTTGAAGATTAACAGATTGCAACTTGCTTCTCAGAAAAAAAGTTTATCAGCCTATCAAGCCTAACAAAAGAAAACATCTGTCTCATTAGTTTCAAGCTCTTCGTATATGCAGGGTGCATTTACAGTTGCAAGCCACTAGCTGTCTGCCCTTTGTTCCAGTGAAATTGGAGACCTACACAGAAACCTCTCAGCATTAGCTAGCATGGTGGGGGAGGTGGGCATGGCCAGATGCCGGGTCCCTGTGTTGGGGTCCTTGCCATGGGAAAGGGGTGAGAGTGGGGATCCTTGCTTGAGTGAGGTGGGGGCAGGGTGAAGCCTGGCAGCCACTGCAGTCCCTCAGCCAGCCAGAGCATTGATAGTACTCTGGCTACGACGTGACAGTCAATGCGCTCATCGTGGGAACGCTTGGAACCTGGGACCCCAGCAACAAAAGTGTTCTGCGTGCCTGTCGCATCTCCCGCCGCTATGCCAAGCTGATGCGCTGCTTCATAGTGTCTGATACCATCCATTGGTCCCGCAACATCTACGTGGAACACATCACGGGCCACCGCCAGTACTCCGACCCCACCAGACGAGCTGCCGCAGGACCAGACCCAGAAGGGATTGCCTGAACTGCTCCCCCTTTACACCAGACAGACCTTCACTTCTGAGAGGATTCTTCAACCATGGACGACCCTGCTCCACCTGAAGAGGACCCCCACGATGAGACTCTATATGGACTGAGAGACTTCCTTTGAACCACTTCCTCCACCATTGCGGACCATTGTAACGGGTTTGTGTGTATCTATCTCTTTTCTCTCTCAGCATCACGAACTCCCTCCCCTTCCCTCCATCCCCCAGCCCTGAGCTTTGATGGCTAACTTTGTATCTTCTGTAACCTAGTTGCGTTCCCCTTCTCACCCCCATCCCTTGATTGTTATTCCCTCGCTCGGGCAGTATGTATTTCCCTACTGGCTTTGTCATCTTTTTCGGATTCCCAGTCCTAAACATTTACTAATAAAAGTCAATCTGTTCCTAGCCACAAAGTAGCTATTTGCAAAGTAGCGATCACATGATAAAAAGCTCCAGCCAGCTATAAAGTTAGACCTCAAAAATGTGTACTGACTCTCATTCCCAGTAGCTGTGGACTCTGGGTCACAGCAGCTGGGACCCTGAGTCCTGTAGCTGCAGATGCTGGGTCTTGTATTCTCTTTTTTCCCAGGCAGGAGGATCACTGCTGTAGTGCTCTCTTGGCTCCAGGGGGTGCAAGGAACCCCTGCAGTGATCCTCTAGCCCCAGCAGTTTTCTGTACCCCTGGGGTGGGGGGATTGCCCCTGTGGCAATCCTCCTGCCCTGAGGTTTCATGGGCCCCAGGAGTGGGGAGATCACCATAAGGGTTATCCTCCCACCCTGGGGATTTCACACCCCCTGGTATATGGGGCTCCCAGCTGTAGGAGCTTGCTTCTTGCTGGTGCAGGAAGAGCCCAGAAGTGGGCTCCCCATGCACTGGCAATAAGGCACAATGGGATCTAATGCACAATCCCACAATCATGCCTTCTGCTATGCACATGTGGTAAGACAGGAGGTACAATTGTGTGTGTCATGCATCAGATCCCATTGCACCTTTACCTGCGTGTGTAGATCAGTGTTTCTCAAACTTTTAAGTAGCAAGTACCCCTAACTTCTGAAAATGTTAATAATTTAATAATAATTGAGCAACACTCAATATTGCAGGGGATTTTATATTGACAGACTAATGTGTACCATATGTTGGAAGAAGGGCTGTATATATATGGCCGTGATATGACAGATGTCTGATCTGATGTGGGTAGGGTTGCCACCTTTCATACCAGGCATGCACAACTCAAGTATGTACCTGGACTAGAGGTGATGGCTAAAGCTAGGAGGGCTAACCCCAGTTATTATGGGGGAATTTAAAGTGCCGTGCAATGCGTGGTGCACCAAATTTTTTGCCATTGTTTTGAGAGGAGGAATGGGTGAGAGAAAGAGGAAAAGAGTGAGAGAGGGAAAGAGAGAGAGACAGTTGGGGTACCCACCTACTCCCTGACTGTGTCTCGCATACCCCCGTGGTTCTACTGCCATCCAAACAGGAGCCAAGTAGGGAACACAGTTATTTACAGGGGAGGCTTAAAAGGAAATGAACTCTAATTACCTATAATTGTTCTGCGGCGAAGTGTTAATTTGTGTACTTCACTGGTACTCAGTGTGGGATAACGGGTTTCTTCCTCTATGAGATCTGGGGTTTGCTGCCTGACAAAACTCTGGAATTGGAATCAAATCAGGCCATCAATTTTTACCCTAAGATATCACCCTAACTTCAGACTAACAGGGCTAACAACTTCTCTCTCCAGGAATTCCCCAAGGAACACTAAGCAACAAATTAAGATTGTCTCCCAGAGTTTCAAAAAAATGAAGGAGGATCTTGAAACTTCCAGGCTTTTTAGGCTACCAATACCTTTTCTATACCAGAGACTCAGACAAGTGGTCTGGGAATTGTCTTTAAAACACCCTACACCCCTGCTCTGTGACCCCAGAAAGGGAGGTCAGCAAGATCCTATTCCTTATCTTGTATTTTCATAGATATGCTCCTTCTCTTCTGTGGAAAAATGCTGAATTATTAGTTCTGTGCTGAGAATCCATATCAACTCATTTGAACAATCTCCTACTGTTTAATGCACTATATGACAAAGGAGTAAATTCAGTAGGGTCCAGCTAGTTACCCAACAATTAATCAGTGAATTGCTCCCCTATGAGGCCCACAGCTAAATCTCTTCTTGGTATGGTGATGCTGACATTCTGCCCAAGTTAGGTTACATGGTTTATAGCACACATCCAAGTAGATATGGTTTGGCCCTTCAGCCAGATCATTACCAAGTGTATAGACCCTTCTGAGGTAAGAGGGTCAAAGGACAATAGAAACACAAAGGCACTGAGCTTTGTCACACCTCAATTTAAGGTGCCTGGCTCCTGAAGCAGGATTGTGACGCTGAATCAAGTGCATTAGTGTCCTGTACAATCCATGGAGAGAGTTTGGTGTCTAGGACTGGGCTTCAGCCCAGTGAAGAGGGGGATGCCTAACTGGCTAGCAGAAGATGCTTAAGAGGGGGCAGTGTGTCATTAGAATTAGGGGCCAATGTAAGATTGTGAGTCACAGCCCCAAATACCCTCCTAGACATAAATGCCTAAGGTGACTTTTTGGGTACAGACTTGCTCTTCGGGTACATACTTGGGTTGACTTGCTCTTTTCTTTTAAAACATGGTGGGTGGAGGAGATGGGGGTGAGAAGTGTTCATTTGGATGGTAGAGAGTCATGTCTATTAGCATGGTGTTCAACATGCCTAGTACAGTATTCAACAGTAAAACAAGGCTTTTGGATTTTGAGTCCAAAAACTTCAGCCTGATTAGTTTCATGGCAAATTTATGCCAGAGTTTGGTAATATATTCATCAGCATGCACAAGAGAGAAATAAGATCACCCATGAAATTATTTGCTTTGGCCCATAGCTCCCTTCTCTAAGATGGGATGTTATTTGGTTGGTCTAGTCTGATTGCTGTTGTCCCTTAGTTATTTTCTTTATAGATTAATAGACATTTGGGCTGGATCACCGAGTCCAGCCCCCTGCCCCAGGGGCAGGAAGTCAGCAGGGATCATAGGATCCCAGCAAGATAAGCATCCAAAAGTGTCTTGAAGGGGTTCATAGTAGGTGCTTGAACCACCTCCAGCGGCAGTCTGTTCCAAACCTTGGGGGCTCGGACAGTCAAGAAGTTCTTCCTTATGTCTAGCCTGAATCGGTCACGGCGGAGTTTGTGACTGTTCAATCTTGTCATCCCTTGGGGCGCTCTGGTGAACAGATGTTCCTCCAGATCTTGGTGGTCACCCCTGATAAACTTATAGGTGGCCACCAGATCACCCCTGAGCCTGTACTTTTCCAGGTTGAAAAGAGTCCCATAGCTCTCAGCCTCTCATCATAAGGTCTGTTTTCCTGACCTCTGCCCATGCGCGTGGCTCTCCTCTGGACTCTCTTAAGCTTCTCCACATCCTTTTTGAATTGTGGAGCCCAAAACTGGACGCAGTACTCCAGCTGCGGCCTCACCAAGGCCCAGTACAACGGGAGAATGACATCCTGGGATTTGCTTGAGAAATATCTATGGATTTTGCTCGCTTTACTAGCTGCAGCATCGCATTGCAGGCTCATGTTCATCTTGTGGTCAATCATGACCCCCAAGTCCCTTTCATCTGTAGTGCTAACCAGCGTAGCACTGCCGAGCCGATAAGCATGCTGCAGGTTTTCCCTCCCAAGGTGGAGAACCTTGCATTTTTTGGTGTTAAACACCATCAGGTTCTCATCCGCCCACTTCATGAGCCTGTCAAGATCTGCCTGGATCACCCTCCTGTCCTCAGGTGTGGATGCTTTACCCCAGAGTTTGTAGCTGTTGGCAAACTCAGTGAGCCTGCTTCTGACACCAATATTTACATCATTGATGGAGATGTTAAAAAGGCTTGACAAGGCTGGTGGTACCATGTGCTGGTGTTGTGTGGTGCAGCTGATCTTTGAATCAAGTGAAAAGCCAAGAGTGATGAACAGAATACATAGGGAATCTAGTACTGGGGCAAAAAAGGGCCCACAAAGTAATAAAATCAGGCTGGTGTTCTCCCTGGTCTAATGTTATGATCAGGTATCCTCACTACTTTGCTGATGCACTGAATAGCTCTAGTGCAAGACACCACTAGAAATTTTCCTTCTAGTTGATACTTTCCCATTAATAACTACATTTTTTGAGATTTAGGAATAAACTAGCTGTTAACTTGCTTGATATGTGTTGTATTAATTCTTTATGAGGCAATTATTTTTTCAGCTGACAATATTCTTTACTGTGACAAATGCTTTACTGACATCCAAATATATAACAATGTATTCAATCATCAGTGCTGCTGATATTCAAGATAGTGCAAAGATGGCTGTTAAAATAACTGTAATTTTGGAATTCATGATCAAAGGGAACATTTCTGTGTCTTGGATTACAAATATTGTGAAAGTTCTCCTTTGCCTTCCCTCTCTGGGTGCATTGTGAATGCACCTTTTACTCTTAATGAAGTTTTTTTTGTATTAAGGCTTTGTCTAGATGTTTTATTTGACCCTGGGCAGATGATGGAGTTTTATATGCTACTTTTGCAATTAAATCTGTTCCAATGCCTATTGTAAAAGATGTATCAGTTGGAGCTACTTCAACTTCTGTATGCCATAAAGCTATAGCACTATGGACCACCCTTCCAAAAAGATGTTCACTTCATTGTTTCTATGGGAACGGTATGAACTACTCCTTATGGTTGGATCCCTTTCTTGGGGTCTTTCCTGAAAACATAAGTTAGCAGATTATTACAGGGCCAGAAGACTTTTACATTTTCTATGGACTGCTGCAAAGGTTTTCCCCTTTTATCTCTGCTATAGAAAATCAGTTTTCCACCCCATGCTGAGTCTGTCGCTAACTTTTCTGAAGACAACATTGCCATTCTATTCTTGAACCTCTGCCTGCTGTTTACAGGTAGCCTTTTAGTTCTGGGCATCTATGTGGTCTTCTTAAGCATTAGTGGGTGTGTCTACATGAGACATTGTGACTTTGTAGCTCATTGCTACAGTGACATAGTGTTAGTGGGCACAGACTGTGACATCAATGCTACATTGCTATCGTGATGAGTTATGTCACTGTAGTTTGTTGCTACAGTGATATAGCATCTAAAAATAACCATGTACTGCAGGTACTGCACAGTCATTATTTTTTGCTTTAGCACTTGCTTTAGTCAGTCATTTAATACTTGCTTTAGTATCAAATGCTCAGTCAGGACCATGTGTAGACACACTTACTGTATATTTGAATGTGCTCTGCCAAGTTCTAATTTCTTACCAGTCTGGGTGTCACAAGTGAGCTTCTCTGTAATCATTGCCTTGTGATATAAGTTAATAATTAAGTCACACACACTCTCCCACATTCTTGGGGCTGAAGGTTGAACTTGAATGTCTGACTTAAAAGTGTTTAATATGGTTGGAGTGTTGTTGCAGTTGTGATAGTCCAGGAAATATGTGAAAAGTGAGGGAGTTTTGATCATATCTTTTGTTGGACTAATTGTATAGTTGAGAGATGTTAGACAAGCTTTTGGGTACAAAATGCCTTTCCTCAGATTTTAGCTAATAAAACATTGGTGCAGTTTTGAAGTTTTAAGATGTCGATTAGATTATTTGTTGTTGTTTTGTATCTTATGGGTCGTTGTTGTAAACCATGCTGAGTTTTTCTGGATAGGGTGGGATATAAATAATAATCAGTAAAATAATAAATAAATACATACATACATATATATACACATACATAAAATGTATTACCAAAAATTCCTTGCTTCTTACAAGATTTTTGCCTCCCAAGAAGCACACTGTGAAATCTGTCTTGCTCTCATTGCAACTTGTTTTTCATGTAATAATGAGTCATAGATTTTTTAGGATATCCTTTAACCTGACTCCTGATTTGGTGTGATTCATCCATTGACTCAGGGCTTGGCGAATCCACTTGCCAATGACAGGAAATTTTCCTAGCAAGTAAGGGGCAGTTTATAAATTGTATAAACTTTAAAGAAACAGCTTCCACAGGGAGTAGGATCCTTTGCTGTTTGAAACAAAATTGGTGACCTTTCCAAGAAATACACAAGAGATTAGACTGAAGGTTCATAAAAGTCCTTTCTGACCTTGATCTCTACTAATTTAAAAACAAAAATATTTCCTCTTTCTAATTCTTAAAAAGGATAACCTTCTGCATGTGGAAACAAAACAATAAATGCAGACAATAATAACTGCTTGAAATGGAATGTTGAAAGCTGAGAAATGTTAACTTTTAGTGCCAAAGTTCTGGCCCCAGGCCACAATCTGAGAAGTTCAGCTCTGGGCTGGAAAGTCTCTCTCAGAAGGCATGCTTGCTAACATCCTTAGAGCAAAATCCAGCAAAGTGGAGATCTACCTAAATCTGTACAAAGTTGTACAACTCTATACAATGGATGAAAGAAAGGGAAAAAAAGCAAAGCATTTTATTCTCTTTTCTCTTTCCCTACCTCAGTGCCAGCATTTCATTATTTCTCTTCTTCTGTTTCAGCCAAAGCATTTCATTCCACAAACCAGTTTCCAAATATACTCCCATAAAACAGTTTTTTTAAAGCCACACATCTTCTCCCTCAAAGTCTAATCTCATTTTAGAATCTTCTTCCCCCATGCCCCCAAACCCCCTAAATCCAGTGTGGTTTTAGAAAAAGTACGCCCTTCTACTAGTTTCTATCCCATTTATCACTTTAAAAGTCAAGGGAAACCTGAAGATCTCCCTGCTCCTTGACTGGCCCTAGGAGCTCTCAGCTGCCTTCTAGTCACCTACTGGAAAAAAACCCCATGGTAGCTCCTCAGCTGAGACTCCATGGGTGCATCTACATGTTGGTTTACTGCACAGCAGACCAATTTGCTGCATAGTAAAGCATCACCATCTACACATACACAGCAATTAGGACGTAAATTAGTAGACTAATTTACTGAGCTGCCAGATTATCCCATTAGATACAAGCAGTATCCAGCAACACAGTAAATTATTGTGCTTTAATGCATGTGTAGACAGTGAAGTCAGGATTCATTTATTCCAGCTCAAATTGAGCTAGAGTATATTCAGTTGCATTAATTGCATATGTAGATGTGCCCCATGGGTGGGAATTTTGTTGGTCTCATATACTGGCTTTCTAAGTTTGGCATCAGAAACAGCTGCTGCCTTTGGCTATCTGACTGAAGGAAAGCAATCTTTCCTTTTATCCTAGAAGAGTTTAAAATAAAATAAATATTTCTTCAGCACTTCCTGGATTGAATCCTCCTTCCTGGTTGCTGAACAGAGGATGGGAAATCTTTACAAGGCCTTGGGTATAGTCTTTGGTGAGGGCAAACCCCAACTCCAAGACTGGACTTTTGAGTTCCAGTATCTAAGTTAGCTTAACTTATCCCTAGGGTTTACTTTTACACGGAAATAAAGCAACAGGGATTACTGTTGTTACACAGCTAGCGTTTCCAAAGCAAGCTAGCATTTATCAGGCAACTGGAGTTTAGAGTGAGGGGAGGAGGGCTTAACACTGGTTTGCAGTCCAAATTTGGTCCATGAGGATCCCCACGGGTCAGAAAATTTGGCAGCAGGGAGTGGTGGAAGCTCTGCATGGCCAGATCTAGCTTCACCTGGGCCATTGCTGCACAGTGGGATCAGGGCCAGGCCTGCCCCCTGCACATCCAGATCAGGCCAGGCTTACCCCCTGCCCTCCCCTCCCCACCCACACACACTCTCCCCTTCCCTACCCCAGACACACTTGGATCATAACCAGACTACTCCCTGCTGCCAGCAGGTGGATCAGAGTTGGGCTGCACAATCCTGCACAACTAATTTGGGCCCACTGGCCAGATCCAACCCACAGATAGACCTGGCACTGCTCATCCGGCCTGGGCAAAAATGTTGGGTGCCACTGCCCAACATTATTAAGGCCAACCCAAACTTAAGACAGAGTCCATATCAGAAGGAGCAACAGGCACAACATGCTGCATTCATCTGGGATCTACCTTGTCTCTCTGCATCTCTATGTACAGCTGGGCTGCAGCAACATTTAAAAAACTGTCTCTTCAACCTGGCCCCTCTTTGGCTACTTAAAATATTGCTCTTTAAAATCTCACATCCAGTCATAGGGATTTCCACTGTCTCTTTGTCAATCATTTCGTGCCAACTCAGATAGCTATCTGCTATTTAACTTCCTCTCAGTCTCTTTGCCCAGAACAGGGGTTAAGGTGAGCTATTCAATCCCACTGGGTAGCAGCATCAGGAAGGTCCTACCTATCCATAACCATATTATGAAAATTTCCATATTCTCTACAGGTGAAGTTCCAGGTTAAAACTCCTACAAGAGCAGTTAAACAGAGAAGTTCTTGACCCTATATGCACCCAGCTGTCCCAGCTCAAACTGCCTGTCTCTTCCCAATCAATCATGAATCATGGGATTTTTGTACTGGCAGAAGGAGGTCTCATGATAATGCAAGAATTTCCTCTGTTCCCACAACAGTCATAGCTGAACACAAAAGTATAGCTTTGGGTTAGTTTTCTTATCCTAAATGTGAGGAGAGGGGAAATGGAGCTTGTCTCAGCAGCCAGGGAGATGGCATTTTTAAAAAATTTTCTGTGCTTTGAAATTTGTATTTTCAACCTGAAATTCTCTCTCTTACATTGTTAGAGGAAAGGAGAGTTAAAAGTCAAAAGACACATTAACACCCCCAAATTATTAATATAATTAAAATAATAATCACATGGTTTATTGCCAGTCCTACGCTTTTTTCCTTAATCTAGTTTATGATTTTTGATCTACATGGGAATAGTATTGGAAGTTACTGCCTGGTGTGCCGTCCCCTACTGTGGAAGGTAACTATTCCATATAATTTATCATAAATTAATCTCTTGAGATGGGCAATACACTGTTCCCCAAACATAAGACATCACCTCTGGGTTTGGGGTTCATCTCCACAGGCTCAGAGGTTCAGAGCTCATAGGTCCAGCAGAAGCTATTTTGATATAACATGACCTGCATAACACTTGCCACAGAATGTCACTAAGGGATTTCTGCATCAAGCCCATAACGTCTCCCTGGGTGATCGTGCATCCTTTGGCAAGACAGCCAATCTTAATGTGAAAGACTTCAAGCAATGAAGAATTCACCATTTCCCATTGGAAACTCTTCTAATGTTCCCCTCATTAAAAAAATTGTAACTTATTTTTGGCCTGAATTTACCTAGCATCAGCTTCCAAACGTTGGTTTTTAATGTAACAGAAAAGAACATTGATCTACCATCAGAAATCTGTTCCAAATACAGTTTTTTTAAATATCATAAATAATATACTTAACCTTTTCTTTGATGAACTAAATACACTGAGCTTCTTCAGGCTTTTATTGTAGGGCAGGTTTTCTGTGCCTGTAATCATTATTATAACCTGTTTCCTTAACACTTCGCAACTTGTCAACAGCCTTACAAAGGACAATTAATTACCTCTTAATCACTGGATTTCTTCCTTTCTGGATAAACTTTAAAACTATTCTTTCCTTGGGATACATTCCCTTGGGTCTAGTTTGAGGTGACCTGGGACCCTTGGTAAACTGTAACATGGGCTACCATAGTGGCCCAGACCAGAACTACTGATTTGTGTGCTCAAAAACTCATTAATAAACCCCCCACAGATTATGTTGTTTGCTTTAAAAAGTTATCAGCAAAGAAGCAACAAATTTGTGAGCCTCTTTCATTTCCTTTTGCCTTGGAAAGCTTTAGAAGGAAAGCCCCTTCCACCAAGATGGGCTTAGTAAGGGTCAAACTCCAGCCTTGAATAAACCTGCACCAGTGTCCTTCCTTTGTTTGGAACTCATCTGGGGTAGTGAAGCTGCCATCCAATACCCTCCATCCCCCATCCCATCACTTGTTTTTGCATCTCCTCAGCCTTTTTCTGCCCCTGTATTCCCTTGAAGCCCCTCTGTCCCTGGGTCCTGATATAGTGCCTTGTCTTGCTGCATGAACCATCATAGTATGTGGCCCCTGTTAGATGTGCAGGTACAAGTGCAAAGGGATCTGATGTGTGATCAGAAGCAGACACAGCTGAAGGGACTCCTTTATTTTTCTCCTGAGGACCCAGTATCTTGAGAACAAGAGTTGCATGGTGAGTCCGTCTTCCATCCTTGCCAGACAGAGACATTCTTAGAAGTACAGAATCAAGTCAGAATCCATGTACATTTGTGCATGTACATCTGTGTACAATTTATTCCGACTCTTCTATGACATGTGTTGATTTTTCCTAGAAAATGGACTGATGGCATATCTTGGAGGAAGATAACTAATTTCATTTTAAAGACTTCAAGTGATGTTCAGTCTATGCATGTTGGGCTCCAATATTAAATTACTCTCACCTTTAAGCAATCTCATCTTTATTCAAGTTTGAAATTATCTAAATTCAACTTCTAGTCACTGAATCTTATTACACCTTTGTCAACAAAATGAAAAACAATCCACTACCAGATATTTTCTCTATGTGCAAATACCATCACACATCCATCTTCATGTCATTTTTCAATCTTCTCTTCAATCAGCTAAATAGTTTGAGCTCCTTAAGTTTCACATTACATTCTGTGGTTCTTTTATATGACCTCTCTCCAGTTGTGCTGTTGTAGTTTTGACACTGGAAAATAGAAGCCTATTCATAGAGAACAGAGAAACTGATAGGACTCTCTGGATGTTGTTTGCTTTAGGTTTTGGGGTTTTTTTAAAGTTGTTAGTAGTGCCATAATTGAATGAGTCCCTGCCTTTGTATGATGCCTCCACGACCTGGCTTTCAAAAGACAGTGTCAAACAACTGGCTTCTGCTTCTGGCCACAATCAAAATAATTTGGCAATAAACTGCCCCAAGTTGTTTGCATCTTCTCTGCCATGCTTAAGTGAGGCTGTAATACCACTTACTGATTGGCTTTGGGAATTTGATAATAATGCTTTGCCATGAGTGACAGTGCTAAGTAAGACAAGAAGCTGTGGGCTACTGATACATGGTTTCACAGCTTAAGGCTGGCATACAGCCCTTTTGTGTACACGCATCTACACAAGATGCTGACTATGCAGTTACTGGAATTACTCTGTAGTAGCATCCCCGAACGGCTTTTTGGTGACGCTGACTGTATGGCAACTCATTGCTACTGAGCTGTAGCTTGTGACTGTGCTTTGTGCTACGTGACACCATTGTGCAGTAGTAACAAGCTATAGCACAGTAGTAGCAAGTTACTGTGCAGTGAGCGTCTTGTGTAGGCATGGCCAATAAGTATCTCATTGTATCCTTGGCCTTAAAGACCTCTTTTGTACCTGCAGTAAATACCTTAGTTGAACACTATAAATGTTGTTAGCATGAACAGAAACGGGATAAATCAACAGAACGGTAAATTGCTGCTTTATAGGGACTGGTTGTTGCATGTAACTGGCAATATAGTGATTAAATAATTCATGTCAGTTTACAGCAAAAAACCTTTTTCCTTGCATTAGAGCTGCTGCTTGACTCTGTGCTGATGTTAAAGGCAGCTATAACTCTTGCTAGTTAAATTGAGTCAGCAATGGTGGAAGTAAAAGTGGGCCAGATCATAGCAAACTTCCATTAAGACATGCAGCCATTACACACACAGTTTAACAAGGGGCACACAAAAATTCCACAGGCATTGCAGAGATGAAACTGAGTACAGTGACCTTGAAATATGTAGAGAAAACTATACTAAGCCGCAGCTACATGCAACACACTGCAAAGTATATTGGGCAACATATTTAGTGCAAACACTGCACAAAGAATGGGCATTTTCCTATGGTATTTTGGTATGTCAAAGTACCCAACTTCAACAACACGCATCGTAAATTACCATGCCAGATATTACTGTCCTGAGTGTCAACATGAACAGTCCCAAATAATGTGTGCTGGTAGGACCAGATCCTCTTCCACCCTGCTTGAACTCCTGAAAAACACTTGATGTAGAAGGTGTCTGGGTCCTTGTAGCAGGGAGGCCCCTGCCCCGCTATACTTGCCTGGCAGATGAGCCGACACTGGAAAATAAGAAGTGAGGCTAAAATAAACACAAGCATGGCCCCTTTTAACTGGACACAGAAGAGTGACATCGGGGGTATGACAAAAGCACCTTCCAGGCCTGGTACTAGTATGGCCTGCCCTTGTCTCTGGGCAAACCTCCTGACTTGTTCACTTGCCACACCTTGTTCATAAATGATTGTGATGTTAAATAGGCAGGAAGCTGCCCTTCGTGCACCCAAATGACCGTGGGTGATAAGTATATGCGACTACCATCCCTACACATGTCCCATGCCTCATGTTCCATCTCTGGTTCAACACCGGGTCCAACTGAACACATAGTTGTGTCTCTCCCACACTGCCTTCTCAGGCCACACCTCTCCCCCTCACTGGGGTCTCTTGCACTCCACTGGCTCGCTCCCAGTTTCATGCATACTGCTTATCCAGGCCACACTCACTCCACCCTACTCAAAGAGATCCTCAGGCTTTTCTTTCCACCCCTTGGTCAGCCCTGGAGTGATCTTTTGGGCCTCTCCTGTGACCCTCACCTGAATGGGACTGAGCGATTGCTCAGCTATGGTCCTACTTCACCCCTGATCCCTCACCAGACCACTACACCCTTCTCTCGAGCCACAAATCCAGTTTTAGGTCATGCCCAGGATCATGAGGCCTCCTCCTTCCCCATAGCCTCACCCTTACCTCCGAGATATTCCTGGAGCAGAAACTCCGCCAGGCAATGTTACTCCCCAGGCAGCTCAACACAAACTGCTCTGTTCTTATAACAGCGCTCCCTTTAGATGGCCACTCTCCAAAATGGCTGCTCTCATCAGCCACCTGGCAGATCCCTGTTCCAGCCCTTAAAGTGACAGACACCCAAAGGGGTGTTTTGTCACAGGGGACATGCAAAATTTAAAAGGGACACTGGGACTCTGAAGAGGGAGGGAAACTCCCAACTGCAGGGAGTAGAGGACAGAACCTGGGCCAGGGGCCAGGATGGGGGACAATACTTACCAGTGCTGGTACAGAGACCCTTGTGGGCAAATGCCAGAGCGGCAGACTCTGCAAACAGATCCAGACAAGGACAACTCACAGGGGCTTCCCAGGGTGCTGATGGCACAAGACTCTCAAGACCTGTGAGACAGAAGGAAGCTGAAAGTGGCAGTTTTGGGCAGAAATTGTAAGTAAGAAGGTAAACCCTGGTCATGGTGAGAGATGTGACCCAGGTATTCAGAATCCCAGCTGAGGAGGAGTATAACTGCCAAGTGGCAGTAGCCCTCTGGTAAAGAGGTAATTCAGTTGGAGACAGAGGTGGGGTTGTATCCATGTTGTGAGCAATAACAGCATGAGAAGGCACCCCGGAAGAGACAGCGACCCTAAGTAGGGAGAATCGTCAGGTAGTTGAATGTGACCAGTGATTTTTTGACTTATGACAGCCTGGATTGTATCAAAGGGATCCCAGGACACTACAGGCAGGGCCCAAGATGCCATCTTGCAAATGGAAATCCCAGAAAGAGTAAGATTGGTGAAAGGATACTGTGACCATCAGGCCTTGAACGCCCAGTCACGTGCCGCCTTGGTTCGAGTACTTGGTGGTGTACGCCTTACTGACTCCAGTACTGCCGGATAGATGTATACTCCTCGAGTGGTCTTCCCTGATCTCTCTTGCCATGACTTTGAATGTTTCTCAGTGGTGGGGTGACTACTCAGGGTCCTCCTGCGGCATGAGGTCTACCCGACAGTCACTTGCGGGGCTCCACCAGCAATACACCCCGATCTTACACCACCTTGATGGATCACTGGGTTTTCCTAGCCACACCTTCACTCTTGCACGTTTGTGGAGGCCTTCTGAGTCCCTCCTCATCTTTGGTACCAGTTCTTGAAGCTGCTTCACTCAACCCACCCTGGGTTGTTTGCAGTAGGTGTTCTCAGTCATGAAGCCTGTACCCTCTAGCGTAAGATACTTCACTGGGGTTCTAAACCCAATGTGTTGCCCCTACGGGCCCTGTACTGAATACCTTAGCCATTTCATCTCCCCTGACCCTCAACTCCTTCAAATGGGGAAATGCAAAAGAAAAACACAAAATAATACCCTATTCTATTGTGGGGAATCTGTGTGGCCCCTTTCCTGGTCCCTTTTGTCAGGGTGCCAGGTGCCTCGTTCCCTAAGGCCTTTCTATGGAAGGACTCCTAAACAGGGTCAAGTGCCCGTGTCCTCCTGCTCAGGTCATCTCTCTCACTTTATCCATCTCTTCCTGGAGTACGGTCCTTCCCCACTTCTCTTCCTCCTGTGGCATCACTATTCGGGTGGCTCATGGCCCCTTTGTGTATGCTTGGTCACACCCTGTACTCAGGGTAGGTATCCTGCCTCTTTGCAGCCCTTCACACTGCTCCTGCTGGGACTCTTCTAAAGGGGGAGATTCCTCCACCTCCTCACTGGCCCCGATATTCCCACCTGTTGCGGTGTGGGTTGCCACATCCACCTTTCTGTTCTCTCTGCCTTTGCTGCCTTTGTTGGCTGTAGGGGCTGCTTCTAGCTCATCTCTCTCTCTGTCGAGCCATTCCTCACCGCCACTGCCAGGGTCAGTGCCCAGAGCCTCCGCTGATTCTTCAGGCTGTTGCCCTTCCTCCCCGAAAGCCTCCCGAGGAACACCCTGTGGTTGTGTTCTCCTCGGGTCTGCTTCTCCCTCTCCCTTGTTTCCACCGGCAGCTGGTTTTATCCCCGCCAGCCAGTGATTGCCAGTGACATCATCGTCTGGCTTCAGCTGGATAAAGACATGGCTGACGAGCCATGCCGGTTTCTTTCTCCATTCCAGCTGCTCCAGCTCCTGCTGCAGCTAAGTAGTTTCTTTTCTTTAACGTTGTGTTAATTTCCTCTCTTTTCTGGGTATTCTGTTCCCAGGGACCTTCCCTTTTGGTTCGGGGTCCTTCCACTCTCTCTTGGGACAGATACCAACTCCCCATTGTGCATTGCTGATTTGGTTTGCTATTATAACGATTGATGACAAGTCTTTACTTTAAGTTACTACCTTCATTGGCAGCTTAATGAATACAGGGAACAAGATGCAGAGACTGGTAATCGTTCTTAACTGAACATCTAGGTCCAGAGGGCAAACAAGATCCTCACGAGCCCTAACTAAAAGATCAGGTGACCAACCAGTGCTGTTAAGATCTGAGGGTGGAGATGGACTCGATGTAGGGGATGGTGGAGCCATATACTTAGACTCCAGCATCAGGCCTGCAGACCTAAGGCAGCCTTCCACACTGTATTTTTCCAACAATAAATACATCAAGGCATGGCAGGAGAGGGTGAGACAGGCTGCCCACACAGGATAACTCCCTACTTCTGTTACAGTCCTCCTTCTACTTGCATTTTGTGACTTAATCTTAGGGCTAAGATGATGGCATGTTAATGATTTTATAGGGACTTCACGGGGGTGGAATGTGAATGCACTTAGGCATGTAAATTCATTTAGGTGCCTAATAATGGGAATAAGATCTGGCTTTGAATGTTTGCCTTATATCAGGTAGATAACCCCAGACTGCTGAATTAAAGATGGGTGCTGACTCAGCAATCTGTATACTACTTTAATCTATTTCAGATCTTTACCACTTACTGAATTCAGATAATATCTAGTGAGTTACCTGATGAACCAAATTCCTGTATGCTACATGCTTCATATCTGCTGACTTCTTTATTGTGCACAGTGGTACTCTTATCTTGTACACAGATCTGTATCTATGATTAATAGGTTCATTGCTTCACTAAGCCCAACCATGTGCTGATTCCATTTTCTGCTGTTTCAAAAGGTAGTAAGGAAGAAATACTTTTCTCTGTGAAAAGGGCCTGTTCACAAAATTAAAATTCAGCCTGATATGACACTGTGCAATAGGAATCACTCTGCTTATAGTGTCTCTCACTGAGAATGGTGTCACAAGAGGTTTTAAAAAATCTATAAATAATGGCATTGAAAAAATAAAGTTCTAAATAGATCTCACCAATAGTAATAGCAAAAGAAAAGGCTTGAAATATTCACCCTGGAAGACTTGAGAGAGACAAAACAGTATATTTGACAGCCACCCACTTTCAAATATAGATGAAGTGTTCTCAACTTTGTGGGGTAAAGATGCTTTACACTTCTGTTCTCCATGTTATAAGAAAATAGAGGCCTTGATCATACACTATGGGAGGACTTGAATGAGCATCCAAAATGTTTCAAAGAATGTCATCAATGATTGTTAACAACCAGTGCAGGATGATCATCACTTGGATGATGATGCTGTGCTTGGGATGACATTCCAAATACATGAAAACCATCCACAGGTTGGTATTGTAATGTATTACTGCAGTATGACAACATCTTCTTCTAAATGTCACTTCAAATAGATGTCAGGGCACGTATTTTCTCAAGATGGACTAGAACCTGACCATTGCAATGATAAATGTACTATTTCTGAAAGATTTACAAGTATTGTTTTCTTTTTTGTTTGCTTGTTGAGGGTTTTGTTTGAGGGTTTTTTTGAGTCTCATGTTACAGCATGCAAAATGTATTTGAACTTCATTTTGGTTGTAGAACTGCTAAGAACACTGCTTTGTGGGACCTCAGTCTTGTCCTGGACAATTGCTATATGGGCCAGTTTTGAAACAGTGAAAGATTTGATTGCGGAGAGCCCAACACTTGCATTGTTTGATCTTTTGTCTTACTTATCTACATCCTTGTTCAGGATGCTAAGAAAGGTATTAGGCAGACAAGATTCTTTGGGTGAATCTGATATCTTTTATTAGACCAACTTAAACAGTTGGGGAACAATTTTTAAGCAAGTTTTTGGGTTAAAAACCCCTTTGTCAGGCTAAGGAAGTTTCAGCAGTTAATGTGTGCTCTTCCTGGATGGATTATATTTTCTTCAAGAACACCCCATGATGCTGAGAAAAGGTATGCAGTCCTTGTAATAGGAATACTTGTGTATGGGCTATAGAAAGTAGAGAACTTACCTTTGGGCTTGTAGATTTAAATTACAGATTTAAATCGCAACCCTTTAACAATGCCTCTAATGATAAAAGGACACAGAGGAAAAGGAATGTGAATTGCCAGGTGGTCAGTGTTATTACTGTTGGTTGCCTAGGACATGAAGTACGGACCATGAATCGTAATGTGATGAATGTTTGCTTGTCTTGCTTGCCTTTGCCTTCCCCAGGCTCCCAAACAGATGACCGTGTAGAACTAATTGTGTTTCTCATAGATACGCTTTCTGCAATTACTAAAGAACAATCCAAGCCTGCTTGCTTAGCATGTTTGCTTCAACAAAACTCCAAGAATTTCCTACAACTTGATGGCCAAATAGCTTCATCTATTTTTCTGCCAAACTTTAGGCTATAGACTGAACTTTCTGTATAAGATGGATGTATAGTATGTTCTTAGAGGAACTAAAGGGAAATTGAATATAACTTACTCATAACATGCTTCAAGGGATTGTTGGAACAAAGCAACAACTACTTGATTTGTACTGGTAGTTAGGAATAAATGCTTAAGTGGACACTGATTTAAGATCTTTTGTTACTTGTCATTTACACAACAAAGCATTAGTGACTCATCCTGCCATTACATCCTGTTGACTTTCTTCGTTCAGCATGGCAAAAGTTTGTGATTGATATTGGTAAAGCCATTTTATACTGCTCCACTTGGCTGTTGCTATATCACCACCCACATAGATTACAGTATAGGGTAGAGAGTAGCTTTTGGGCGTGTCTACACATGCCCCTATGGTGCAGTTGTTACTGTGCCATCATTTAGTATTTCCTTTTGGTACTTGCATTTAGTACTTCCAAAAGGAAGTACTAAATTATGGTGCAGTAGCAGCCTGTACTGTGCCATGCCAGCAATGTAGTTATTTTTAGCTGTTATGTCACTGTAGCGGTTCGCTATAGCGAGGGAGTGCATTGCTACAGTGACGTAGCTACGGTGTCATGGTTTGTGCCCACTGACACTAGGTTGCCCACATCACCATAGCATGTTGGTATAGTGACGTAGCATCTTATGTAGCATGCCCAATATGTCACAAGTTACCTCTGTTTTTGTAGTTGTGTTCCTGTCTACTGTCTTCAGTCAGCAGAGAAGGAAACCTGAAAGAATTAATATCTGACAATGGATCAGAATTCACCTTAGAATTTTGAACTTTCCTGAGAGCAAATATTATTATACATAAAAGATATTTAGTGTACTACTCTCAGACTACCAGGGAAATTGAATTTTTCAGTAAAACTTTGAAACAGAGTTTATACACAGCTGATCTGGAAGAAAAAGTTCAAAAAAGACTGTAGATTTCTTACAGATCTACAAGGTTATACACTGTGCAGTCAATTACATAGAAGTTTTCTGCTGAATTACTGTATGGAAGAAAGATGCATACCAAGTTAAATGTTCCTGGGTTATAGAAGCCCAAGCTTGACATGTTAGTACAACTGGCTTCCCCTTCTTTCATTCCCAAACATTACATCAGTATTTCCTCATTCTTCTTGAAGTCTGACCACCAGAAGTAAAAACTGTATTCTAATACCAGTCTTGAATATATAACCTATATTGAATAGTGAATATTGAATAGTGGGGCTGTGCAAAGCTTCAGTCCCTGATTCAATTTGGCAGTTTCAGCCTGATTTGGTGGTCGAATCTCTGAATCCAAATCAAATCAGGGGACCCTTTAATCTCTCTGAATCAAATCGGAACCCTCCAGATCGATTTGGAAAGAATCAGAGATTTGGACATAAACACAGCTTTAAATGTTTTTTCTACATACCTCTAGGTAGCAGGAGCTCATGAGTGCTGTGATGCTGGGGTGCATGGAGTGTCTCACAGAAGCACAGGAGGCTCCCCAGTGCACTCAGCAGCAGACCCGGAAGTGGACCAGAAGCACTTCAGATCCACTTCCGGGTCCACCAGGGAGTGCACAGGCCCGCTCCCCCAGCTTGCCAACTGGTGCTTCCTGGGCCCAAGGGGGTCACCCAAGGTCCCCCTGTACCGAGCCAGAGGGATGTGGGGGGGTTCCCCCTGCGTACTTCCTGGCAGACCCGAAAGCAGACTGGAAGTACTTCTGGTCCACTTCTGGGTTTGCTGCCAAGTATGTGGAGGCCCCCCCTGCACTCCTGCGGGACTCTCCATGCGCCCCAGTATTGCAATGATCACAAGCCACACCTGCTACCTCTTCAGATTCAGATTTGGCTGAATCAAATCCGGGACGCTGATCCAAATCAACGAATTGAGTCACTGTCCCTGATTCGGGCCAAATCTGAACCTGAATTAGATAGGGCCTGCTTCGCACAGCCCTATTGAATAGCCTACTTGAATATAACCAAAAATCACATCAGCCCTATTAGCCACAGTATTGCACAGAGAGCTAATATTGAGATGATTTTCTGCAATAATCTTTTGTCCTCTTGGGCCACTGCTTTCCAAGACAAACTTTCCCACCCTGTAGATTTAACCTGGTTATGTGGTTCCCAGATATATCATCTTACCTATGGCTGTATTATGATGTCTTTTACCAAGAAACTCGGATCATTTTGTAACAGTAACTTGCTTCTTCAGTACTTACCAACTCACAAGTCTATCATCTGCAAACTTTACTAGCAAACCTAGATAGTTGACAAAAATATTGAAAAGCATTAGACCAAGTACCAGTCCCTCTTGTACACCCTCCAATGATGGTCTTGATGATGTCCATCTGTAAACAGCTACATTTTTGAGATATTTCAATTAGTCAGTTTTTAATCCATCTACTATATTCTTTAATGCTAAGCATATATCCTTATTCTATGTAATGCATATTTTTAAATCAAATGTCAATTGACACTAGATCAAGCATTTGAACTTCAAGTATTCTCTCTCCACACAATTGATTTATACTATTCAGGCCTGTAGTATCTTCTGAGAAACTAATATGCCTGTTTAACAAAACCTACTTTCTCTCAACTGTCATTAAATATGTTTTAACAATTAATAGTTTGTTGATAAAAACCAGAATTGGCCATTGCCTTATCTGGATTGGTACCAAGCTAATCAATCTATAGTTCTTTGAGTCTAGTGTCTCCCCCATCATATTGTTACAGAGAGTAAACTTTTCCTCCATTCATATCAGAGAGGCTAGACACATCCTTCTACCTATTTTTAAGTACAGAACAAAAAAACTATTGAGCAGTCTTGTCTTCTACCTCTTGATTTATAATTTTATAAATCAAACTGTTTATATTCTTTGTTTAAGAATGAAGCCATGCCTGACAAAGGGTTTTGTTTAACGTGTAACATCTTATTAACTATTGGTATTTCATTGCTTCCTTTAATTTATCAGTTACCTACATTTTCACTTGTGAGACATATTCATTGTCATTAACTCTTTATATTGTCATTTCTAAACATGAACACGCGTGCACATGCGCACATACCTGTACGCATGCACACAGTATTTATTCACATGCCACACACCCCTAAATAAGACACACACCTTGTTGTAGAACAGGGGTAGGCAATGTTTTTTGACTGGAGTGCCGAAAAACACCACAATGCCTACCTTGGAAGGTGCTGGAGTGCCGGCATGCTAGAAAAACAAAATGAAGGCAGGGGGTACCTGGCAGGATGCCCTGCTTGTGCCCTTTTCCCCCCACCCAAAGCCCCTACCCCCAGCCCAGGTTCTGTGGCTGTCAGCAGCTACCCCAGCTCTGGGTAGCTCCTGGAGCCCAGGCTGTTCCCAGCAGAACTTGCAGTGTCCCAGTTGCCTGCTGGGAGCAGCCTGGGCTCCCAGCTGGCAGCAGCTACCCAGAGCCAAGGCTGGCTGCAGGCAGGAAGCTCCAAACAGCTGTGCTGGGTTCTGGAGCCCCGGCATCAGCTTTGTACCAGCATGTGCACCTGCGCATTGGAGCAGGCGGTGGGGGAGGGGCCTGAGACAGCGCAGCCCCGGTCTCTGCCCTGCTCCCGGCACGGAGTTGGTGACTGGGCTTTGGAGCCTGGTGCAGCTGTTTGTAGCCAGCCTGGGCTCTGGGCAGCTGAAGCAAGCAGTGGGCAGGCTGCAAACAGCTGTGCTGGGCTCCACAGCTCCGACATCAGCTCCGTGCTGGTGGCGACTACACGGGTACCTTGGAGCAGGCTGCGCTGCCCTGCTGTCTGCCCCAGGCAAGTGCATGCGTGGGTGCACGAACTGGCACGGAGCTGATGCTGGTGCTCCAGAGGCCGGCACAGCTGTTTGCAGCCTCCTGGCTGCAGCTGGCCCTGGCCCTGGCCCTGGCCCTGGCTCTGGGTAGCTGCTGCCAGCCAGGAGCCCGGGCTGCTCCCAGCAGGCAGCTGGGACACTGCAAGCCCTGCTGGAAGTATCCCAGGCTCCATCACTGGCAGCAGCTACCCAGAGCTGGGGCTGGCCATGTTGGGGGTTGCTGACCCCTGTTGTAGAAAGAATGAAAAAAAGAGATTTTTCCTTTTAACTAAACTGTTCACAATCATTTTCCTCAGTTAAGATACACATCCCAATTTTCAACTGCTAATTTTTGCATGAAAGATGAGCATTTTAGTAGGCAACTGTCGATCCTCTGGATCATGGTGTGCACATAAGAGGTCTAGTGTGATGCCTGATAAATCCATTTGTGGCTTACAAGACCAATTTAAAAGCAACACAGCTTGTTCCACAGTTTACAGATTCATGTGTTGCTTGAGTTGGAGTCCAAATTTACAGCTTGCTGCTTTCTTTTTTCTTGCTTTGCTTCCATCCTCTGGATCAATGCCGCTTTATATCGACCTGCACCCAGCGCCAAATGTTCCCTTCAGATTGGACGGGATTCTGAGTGCTCTTCCCCGCTTTCTACACTACTGCTGAATGACTTTGTATCATTTTTGCACACATCATGTTACCACCAAAGGGGGCAACCCTCTTTTATAGAGCTGTCTTGAATCTCATTATACAAAATATTCTTAAGGATATGGTCTGCCATTCTGTTGACATGGCCATTCCATTGCAACCTTTTCTTCTTGATAGTCATTTTAACTGTCAGTCCTACTATATGGTGAGTGAAGTATGTGACTAAATAAGTGGGGGTATGTATCACTTATATATATCTTTTATATATGTATTATATACACACACACACAAGCAGTGAAAAAAACTCCATATACGTTGTGTTGCGTTGTATTGCATTAAGTTATGTTATCACTGTTTCATCATCTCCTTTTAACCAGGTTAGTTTCTTAGATAATACTGCTTTTGTTTGGAAGGGTGTGCAATTGTCAGTATCCAACAGAATATTCTTGAACAGTTCTCAGTTTGTTTTGACAAGAGAAGTGTCACATGAGGGCCTCACTCACACCAGCAGCTGGGTGTATCTGCTTGGATATGTTGGTTGGGCCTGCTCTATTCCTAGCTTGCCACAGAAGAAGTCTTTGACCATGCAATGGCTTCTTCAACCATGGGATGTTGTTCCAAGAGGAGGGATTGCTGGGAAGAGATGGCATCCACCTGACAAAGAAAGGAAAGAGTGTCTTCACAGACAGGCTTGCTAATCTAGTGAGGAGGGCTTTAAACTAGGTTTACTGGGGGATGGAGACCAAAACTCTGAGGTAAGTGGGGAAGCAGGAGACCTGAAGGAAGAGCAAGCAGGATGGGGAAAAAGAGCAGGTGTTCTCATACTTCCTGAGAAATCAAGGCAATTGACTAGTTACCTCAGGTGCCTGTACACAAATGCACGGAGCCTGGGAAACGAGCAGGAAGAATTGGAAGTCCTTGCACAGTCACAGATCTATTTTGTGATTGGAATAACAGAGACCTGGGATAGCTTGCATGACTGGAGCACTGTCATGGATGGGTACAAACTGTTTAGGAAGGACAGGCAGGGGAAAAGAGGAGGATTCAAAAGGAATCTCATGAGTTTCAACAAGGACAAGTACAAAGTCCTGCACTGAGGACAGAACAGTCCCATGCACCAGTACAGGCTGGGGGCTGACTGGCTTGGCAGCAGTTCTGTAGAAAAGGACCTGGGGGTTATAGTGGGCAATAAGCTGAATATGAGCTGGCAGTGTGCCAGAAGGCTAGCAGCATACTGGGCTTCATTGGTAGGTATGTTGCCAGTAAGTCCAAGGAAGTGATTCTTCTCCTCTATTCAACACTGGTGAGGTCACATCCAGATGCGTGTCCAGTTTTGGGCCCCCCACTACAGAAAGGATGTGGACAAATGGGAGAGAGTCCAGCAGAGGGCAACAAAAATGATGAGGGGGATGGGGCACATGACTTATGAGGACAGGCTGAGGGAACTGGGCTTATTTAGTCTAGAAAAGAGAAGACTGAGAAGGGATTTAATAGTAGCCTTCAATTACTTGAAGGGGGTTCAAATGAAGGTGGAGCTAAACTGCTCTTAGTGGTGGCAGATGACAGAAGAAGGAGCAATAGTCTCAAGTTGCAGCAAGAGACACTTAGGTTACAGTTCTCACTAGGAGGGTAGTAAAACATTGGAACCAGGTTACCCAGAGAGGCTCTGGAATCTCTGTCCTTGGAGGTTTTTAAGACCTGGCTAGACAAAGCTTTTGCTGGGATGATCTAGTTGGGAGTGGTCCTGCCTTGAGCAAGGGGTTGGACTAGATAAACTCCGGTCCCTTCCAACCCTAATTTTCTATGATTCTATGTTTCTAAGTCATTTGCTGGAGTTATGTTGCTAGGGTGTTCCAATACAGCAGATCCTGAGCCATCCCCAACATAGGGATGAAGAACTTTGTTAAAGAAAGCTTAGATCAGTGGTCTCCAACATTTTTAAGTAGGAGATCACCGTTGGCATTTAAAAGCAACCCAACATCTTCCCCACCCACCCAGCAAGTTAAGTCTGTGGGGAGGGAAGGGGTGAGACAGATCAAGGCAGAGGGAGACAAAATTATTTGGGAGTGTACCTCCCTAGCAGGTAAGTCCCACTTGACTGGGACCCCACTCAACTTACCCCTGCTCCTGCCTCTGTGGCACTGTCCCTCACCTCAGGGGCCTCAATCTAGTCCCTGTCCCTCCCCTCCCTCAGAGACTGACGTGCTGGGCTAGGGCGCACATGTGCATACATGCGGGCACTCAGCCCCCCACCCCAGCCTTGGATCAACTCCAAGAGGCTCCAAGATCTACTGGTGGATTGAGATCCACTTGTTGGTGACCACTGGCTTAGATTATGTTATACAACTCCAGGATTCAAGGTCCTTAACTCAATCATGTGGCTTAGTCTGGTTCACCTTTCCTTGCCCCTTTGGTTGCTTCTTTAGTCCTTGTCCCTAGAACAGTTCTGTAAAGCAACTCCCAGATGTATCTTGATCACAGGTTTCTCCCCTCGTCTTTTAGCCAGAAGCCTTACTTAAACTTACCACCACAAAATATCTTACTGGGGTGCACAAAACAGGCCAAATTCGATTCAGATTTGGCCCAAATCGGGGACAGTGATTTGATTACTTGATTCAGATTACTCTCCCTGATTCGATTCAGTTGAATCCGAATCTGAAGATTTGATACTGATTTGGAGAATCAGCGATTCAGCCATAGACACAGCTTTAAATGTTTTTTCTACATACCTTGAGGTACCAGGCACGGTTCATGAATGCTGTGATGCGGCAGCACGTGGAGCATCCCACAGGAGTGCAGGGGGCTCCCTGAATGCTTGGCAGTGAACCTGGAAGTGGACTGGAAGTACTTCTAGTCCACTTCTGGGTCAGAACCCCTGCACCCTCCAGGCTCAGTGATCGGCCACAGGGGGACCCCGGGTACACCCCCAGATCCAGGAGACACTAGTCTCTGAGCCAAGGGGGGCACGAGGGCGGGGCTTGCACACTCCCCAGTGGATCCGGAAGTGGATCGGAAGTGCTTCTGGTCCACTTCTGGGTTTGCTGCCGGGGAGCTCCCTGCACTTCTGTGGGATGCTCCATCTGCCCCACCATTCAGCATTCACAAGCTGCCTGGTACCTTGAGGTATGTAGAAAAAAAATTTAAAGCTGCGTCTATGTCTGAATTGTTGAATCTTTCCAAATCTCTCCGAATCGATTTGGAGGGTTCTGATTCAATTCAGAGAGATTAAAAGGTCTCCCGTTTGGGGAAAAATGGCTAGTAGATTTATGACAGTGGGGAACTTGTCTGAGCCTCTGATCCCCATGGTGCATAAAATTCACAAAGTTAGCTCTAAGATCCACAGGGGGGCACATATCTCCTGCATGATTTCACTATCTTCTTTTCCAATTCCTGCATCACACAATCATACCATATTTTCTATCAGAGGGCATATATGGTTATGGAAGATTGGACAAGATTTACACAGAAGGAAGATGTAAATTGTTTTTCATCATTCCTATGGTTGTGTGTTCACGTTTCTTTTTGATTGGCTCAGGGCTAGCATACACACAAAAACTGCACTAGGATAATTAAAATCAACTTAGGTAAATGAGTACAAACCCCTCTGCAAGCATAGTCAAGTTGGTTTTAAAATGGTTTATAAAACTTTAGGCAACAGTTTGCACTTTTTTCCCAGTTAATTTAAAAAGTGATTTAAAAACCAATGCAAGTTTTGTGTGAAATCAAGACCTTGGTTTTTCTCCTCACCTCAAAATCACTATGGAGTTTTCTTTTTATCCATGTCCAGGGTTGCTTTTGAAAGGCTAAGTCTGGCTTTTGTAAAGTTAAGATATTATAAGTGGAATGCCAGAGAAGGACCTGACTGGGAGTTCATATTTGTTTCTCAGAGTTCATTCTACAAAGCTGGAGTGGCTGTTGGCAGAGCCATTTTCCTTTGTAATAATATCCAGGATAGCTCCTCCCTAGTTAAAGCTACAAGAAAGTTTCTGTGTAAAGAATTCTGCATCTACCCTATACTTCACACACATAGTTAGATCAGTGTGAAAAGTGGTATTCATGGGAACAAATTTGAGATTTTTTTAGTAAGGGGCTACCAAAATATACCTCTTGTTCCATTAGCTGTTGAAGTTTTAAAATATTTTTAAAATGTTTTGTACATAGGAAGACAGGAGGCACTTGATACTTATAAAACTGGAATGCCTCAAAAATCTGGAACTGAAAAGGACAGTGAACTTTTGATATGTAAATAGCTGTTAGACTTTCTTTTAGGAATTATTAAGTGGGAATCATGATAGTGGTTTCACTACAGCTTACTGCTACACTATGCAGACACTTAGGCTAGGGACAGAAATTACACATAAACTGGTATAAGTGATTGGAAACCAGTTCAAATTTGTAATGCAACAGAAGTTCAGTGCATATAAACTGTTTTCAAAATGGCTGAAATTGGTTTAAGAGAAACCTGGATGTATGTGTCGGGGTAACCAAATGAATCGGGCCCCAAGGTCACGGTGGGCTGGGGTGGCGATCGGACTATGAACAGGTGGGATTAGCAGTGATGGAGTCTGAGTGGCACGGAAGTGTATGGTTTTAATAACAAATTGAATTTATTCAACTTACGCTTTAGGCATAGGCAAAGCTGCTTCTTCAGTTACAGTAAAACACAAGTACAACAGAGGGGTCTGTTGGCCCACGGGGTTCTGGAGTGAGCCCTTGCGTTCTACCCCGTGAGGGATAGGGGCGGCTGCCCACTCCTTAAGTCCCAGGGCTGGTCAACAGCTCATGTAAAGAACGACAAACAAACAGAACTGTAACGCGTTGAAGCGAAGAACGGAGGCATGACGCCAGTCCAACAGGACAAACGGATGGTCGAAGATGGAAGCCAAGGTCGGAAGCCAGGTAAGTGGAAGATGAAGCCGGAGTTGAAGCAGTGAGGATGATCCAAGAACAAAGTCGAAGTTGAAGCCAGAAACAGTTCAGTAACCAAAGGAATCGGTACAAGAAAAGCGAACAAGGAGGTAAGTCGCTGTATGAGGTTGAGAAGAGAACCAGGGGATCGAATCCCAAACTCTCTTTCTGCCTCCCAGTCTCTGCTGAAAGCAGCCTCTGCTTGCAGATAGAGCACGGTCTCTCTAACTCTCACACCAACAACGCCCAAACAACCCACACCAAGGTGGGGGCTCACACACTATTTATAGCAGCCCCGTAGCCAATCAGGCTGCTTAGCTGTTAGAATTTTCTGGTTCAATGACATCATGCTCTCAGAAAACTGAGCATGATCAAGCTCTGTGTGGTAATTGAGCATGCGCAGGGCTGAAAAGTAGGTCAGTGCTGACTGACAGGCCAAGGGTCGCCCAGGGGGCACATGCTGGGCACACTGGAAATTTCCATTCAGAAGCTCTTCTGCACATGCCCGCTTCAATTCTCTCTGCATTGGCAGCATAAACTTAAGATTTTGTTCTTACAGTATGTAGTTTTAGATATAACTGACTTAGGTTAAATAGGTTTATTGAACTTCTGTCCCAAATCCCTTCCAGATTCAAGTTAGCCCACAGTCCCCCAGCACCCTAGGATGCCTTTACATCTCCTTTTCAAACTCCCCCTTGCAGAGTGGTTGGACTAGCCTTAGCCCAAGCTGTCTACTCCAGCTGAGCAGGGAGGCATGCTCTGGCACTGCCCGGCTTCTGGCCTGAGCCACTGCAGACATGTGGCTGCATTTCAAAATGTGAAATCAAAAGTGAATGTCTGTTCATCTACTGATCAATTCAATCTATGCAGCTTAGACTAACCTGTGAAGATTGAATCCATTCAGCCTCAGGCTTTTTGACTTTGTATTTAGCGCTAGAGATTAATGTTAATAACAGAGTTTATCTACAAATTACCCTGTAGGCCTGAGGAAATACTCAGCAACAAGCTAGGAGACTAGAATGTTATACCCTCCTCCTCTTCCCACTGCTTTTTATATTTCTGTTTTTCACAATCCTTATAATGGAGCAAAATCTCATTTTCCTGCTCTACAAACACGCAATTATTCCTCTCAGTTTATAGTTAAGCTAACTTGAAGTTATAGGTCATATCATGTGACTAATATGGCCCAGGCTCATCTCATCTATATAGATTCATGGAATCATAGATGCTAGGGTCAGAAGGGACCTCAACAGATCATTGAGGCTGACCCCCTGCCTAGGTAGGAAAGAGCGCTGGGGTCACATGACCCCAGCCAGATGCCTATCCAGCCTTCTCTTAAAGACCCCCAAGGAAGGACAGAGCACCATCTCCCTTGAAAGCCCATTCCAAATTTTGGCCACCCTTACCATGAAGTTTTTCCTGATATCTAGCCTAAATCTGCTCTCTGTCAGTTTGTGACTATTGTTCCTTGTTACCCCAAGAGGTGCCCTGGTGAACAGAGCATCTCCAATCTCTTGCTGTGTCCCCCTAATGAATTTGTAGGCAGCCACAAGATCACCTCTCAGCCTTCTCTTGTGAAGGCTGAAGAGGTCCAGGTCCTTCAGTCTCTCCTCATAGGGCTTGTCCTGTAAGCCCCTAACCATACAAGCGGCCCTCCTCTGGACCCTCTCAAGTCTATCAATATCCTTCTTAAAGTACAGCGCCCAAAACTGGACTCAGTACTCCAACTGCGGTCTGACCAATGCCACATAGAGGGGAAGTATCACCTCTTTGGTTCTATTTGTCATGCATCTGCTGATGCATGATAAAGTGTGGTTAGCCTTGCTCATGATTTTGTCACACTGACGACTCATGGTCATCTAGGAGTCCGCTATGACTCCGAATATAGATATACTCTGTATATAGATACACTATATTTTGAAGTATAAAGTACCAAGCAAATGTGGCTGGCTGTCCTGGCTGTAATCCCTGCTTTAACCACAGTCCAGTCTAGCTGCTCCCTCCTAGATCCAGAAATGGAATTCAGGAATCCTGATTCCCACATTCTTTTGCTGACTATCAAAGAGATGTATAGCATATTGGCAGCATTTCTTGCTCGAGTGGTTGAGGTCTCGGGTGTCTCTGAAGATGTGAAGTTCAAACCTTCCAATTGATCCACATGGGGCTCATTGTGGTTCCTTATGATGTCCTTTTTAGTTTAAGGAAGATTACATCTAAGGTCATGTTTAAAACCAACATTTTAAAAACTTTTGAATGCGACTAAAAATATTGATCAGCCTGAAAAACATTTTAAACACCGGATAGCTCAAAAATTCTATACACACATATACTGCTTGGTTGTTTGCTACTATAATGAGTGCCTGGATGTCAGTGGTGGGCATTTTGTATACTTATTTTAGTGAACATTGTATTTTATGCATCTTGCTTTCAGAGAAAAGAAGCTGGAGCACTGTAGATCAATGTCTCTGCATTCTTGCCAATTAAAATATGTATACATTTTTTAGATGCTGTATTGAACATTTCCTCTTTTTTCCCTCACTCCTTATAGTTTTAGCATCAGTTCCTTCATACCTGACATTGGCGACATGTAGGGGGTGCACATGGATGCAAGTGCACCCCCTGAGATTGGCTGTGCACCCCCTGCACATGCCAGCTGCAAAACCAGAAGTGCCAGCAGAAGTACACTTCTGGTTTCACCGGTTTCGCTGCTGGTGGGTCCAGGCTCAGTGACTGGCCACTGGGGAGCACTCCCCCCAACTCGGCAATCAGCCACTGGGGGACCCCTCCACCCCCTGGTTGGTGATCTGGTCCCGTCTTCCCCCCCCCCGATGCAGGAGGCACCAGTCACCCATGATATCTGACAAAGGGTTTTCTTGTTCCTTAAGGGTTTTTTTTTAAGATTGTAATGTCTTTAACTCCATTGGCTGTTGGTATTTCACTGATTCATTCAACTTTCTTATAACCACCTACATATTTCAAGTTTTAACATGCTGGCATTTGTTTCTCCTTTTTCCATTCTTAATATATTGATTTTTTTTTTTATAACTGCTTCCACATCTTCTGTGCCTCAAGATTATTTTTCCCAGTATAATATTTTAATTTCTGTGGAACTGTGGCTTTTTGAGTTGGATAGTCCTTGAATAATAGTTCATTTTTATTAACAATTCTCTGACAAATTTATGTTCCAAAGCATTTATGCCAGACATTGCTTTGAATTTTAAGTTTTGCCCTTTTAAAATTTCATATAACCTTGGTGGTGATTGCTGTCATATTCTGTTTGTACAAAGTACATGTAACCAGATCATGCTCAGTGAAACCTAGGCTATCTGTAATTTTAGGTCAGCAGCTCTTCTTTATCCATCAGAATCAGGTCCACTATTGAAATCACTTTGTATTGGCTGCTGGGCTTTTTGTAGTAGAAAGCGGTCATCTCCTATTTTTAGCAACCCTAAGTTTCATTATTGATAATATGATGTCCAGCAAATACTCCCTAGATGGAAGTCACCCATGATAACAGAGGTCTTCCTACACATTATTTATTCCATTCTTTAGTAAAATTAGATGGTATGTAGTAGATGATCACCACTACTAGTTTTACAAATAAAAGTTTTAATCCATGAGCCTTTGATGCCTTTTAATTCTGAATTGTCTAGGACTCTGTAACAGATGACAGTGTCTTTGATACAAACTCCTATCCCCTTTTTCCATTCTTTTGTTACAGAAAGAGTTGTAATAAGTTATTTTAACATTCCGGTCATAACAGCCACTGCACTAAGTTTAAGTAATATTTTTCTTTTCAGATTTGAGCATCTCTATTATTCTTTATTACCTACATTCCTAGCATGAGCATGGAGATGGTTAAAAATACGTGTTCCTTAAATGCACCTTTCCCATTGGGTTTTCCATATGTATGTTGCCATGAAGCTGGTTGACATATTTATATTTTTGTACTAATTACCCTATTATCATCCCTGTCTCCTCGTGGTTAGTTTAAAGCCCTCCCAAGTAATCTAGCCAGTTTTTCTGGCAAAAGATTGATACCTTTGCTGATGAGAAAGTGATGGTTAGACCCACACAACCTCCTGTTGCTCTGCAGTGGATACTGCGGTGTTCCACAAAACCAAAAACCTCTCCCTTGGATTGCTTACTCAGCCAAATGATGACCTTCTGTATCTTATGCTTTCTTTCTGCTCTTTTGTTCCTCTCAGTCAGTTCTCATCCTGGTCCCTGAAGGCCACCAGAATATGTGGAACATATTGTTCCTAATGTTGTGTTGTTGGCACCCGTATGGATCATTATCAAAGGAACATTTCTTGCCAACCTCATGTAGTAATGTCCTCTGTCTTTCCTCTCGGGGAGCAACAAACTGTCTTACTATTCCCCTGCCTCCTGCAGAATACCCTGTCTACTCTTCTTAATACAAAGCCCCAGGTGAGGACAATAGGTATCTTTGGCCAGGTGTGGTTGATCTCTTCAGCTTGATGTGAGCTGGGCAGTAGATTTCAGTTATCTCCTCTAGCTGCCTCTTGTAGGCAGTTTTCCTGGGTGTCACCCCTAGTAAGTGGTTGTGGCAGGCCACTTGGGCCTAGGATCTATGGCCAGCTACTGCTGCTCCCATGCCTTTGTTGCTAATTTGGATGCAAGCCCTCAGTCTGGTTGCAGGGCAATAGCTTCAGGTGCTGCTCCTTGCTTACATCATACAGTCCCTTTCCCAAGGCCCTTGCAATGTGTCTTTGGGTCGGTCATATCAACACATGCTCCACCCAGCTCCTAGTCTCAAAGGCTCAGCAGCCCCAAAATGATCTACAAGTCAACATACCATCTGCCTGTTCACAGAGCATGCTAATTGCAGCCTCCTTGCTCCCCTCAGCTACCCCATGCCTCTTAACTCAGGCTCCTGTAACCAGGTTGCCCTATAGTCCATTCTGTACCAACTGAGTAGGCCTGTGTGAGTAGGCAGCTATTTGATCCGGCTTCAGATCCAGCCACTTCGGATGCCAGGGATCCGATCCAGAGCTCCAGATCAGTTTCCCGCTTCTATTTGGCCGAAGTAGCTCTGAAGCTTCGGAGCTGCCTCAAGGATCCAGCCATAGGGCATAATGGAGAATCAGTGAAATATCTATAACTTTGTGTCTTATTTGGATGAAACTTGTAGGAGTGGCAGACTCTGCTGAGAGCATGAATTCTGCTAAGTTTCATGGAGATTGGTGCAGGGGTTTGGGAGGAACTGTACCCCAAATTCCTGAAAGCAAAACTCATGTCACTTGTATGTGTTACACCACGGGGGGGGCGGTGAAAACTGCAGGGATGGAGGCCCCTGCTGAGGCCACAAAGCCTGCCAAGTTTCAAGAAGATCAGTGCAGGGGTTTGGGGAGAATGGCACCTCAAGGTGCTGACAGGCAAAACTTGTGACATAAATGACCCAGTGTGTGTTAAGGTGCAGCAGACTGAAAACTGCAGGGGTGGTGGCCCCTGCTCAGGCCACAAAGCCTGCCAAGTTTCAAGGAGGTAAGTGCAGGGGTTTGGGGGAAACTGCACCTCAAGCTGTGGACAAGCAAAATTCGTGACATGTGACACTGTGTGTGTTAAGGCGCAGCAGAGTGAAAGCTGCAGGGATGGCAGCCTGTGCTGTGGCCACAAAGCCTGCCCACTGTCAAGGAGATAGGTGCAGGGCTTCTGGGTTCTGGGGTCCTGCACCTCTAGCTGCTGACAGGGAAAACTCATGACATGGGTACTTGCGCAACTGTGTCTGTCTTGGGGGACTGCTGGGGTGGGGGGACTACTGCAGGCCTGGCTGCTAAGCTACTGTGTTACCAGTTACCAATTAATCATGATTCACTCAGGGGCCACCTCAATACACAGTACTTAGCTACTACATAACAAGTTAACAAGCAAGGATTAACACGTACAAAACCACAGACTAAGTAGAGGAAATAATCAATACAGACAATCAATCAACTGCCCCAAGACAGACACAGTCAGTTGCACAAGCACCCATGTCACGAGTTTTGTTTGTCAGCAGCTAGGGGTGCAGGGCCCCAGAACCCCCCTGCACCTGTCTCCTTGACAGCTAGCAAGCTTCGTGGCCTAAGCAGGGACCACCACCCCTGCAGTTTTCACCCCCCTGTGCCTTAACACACACAGGGTCATCTGTCATGAGTTTTGCCTGTCAGCAGCTTGAGTTCCCCCCAAACCACTGCACCGATCTTCTTGAAACTTGGCAGGCTTTGTGGCCTCACTAGGGGCTACCACTCCAGCAGTTTTCACCCCCCTGTGGTGTAACACGTAGACGTGAAATGAGTTTTTCTTTCAAGAATTTGGGGTGCAGTTTCCCTCAAACCCCTGCACCGATCTTGAAACTTGGCAGGCTTCATGCTTTCAGCAGAGGCTACCAGTCCTGCAAGTTTCATCCAAATCTGACCAAAAACCCAAAGTTATAGATATTTCATTGATTCCCCATTATACCCTATGGCCAGATCGCCAAAGCGGCTCCAAAGCTTTTCCGAAGCACTTTGGAAGCTCTGAACTGCTTCTGAAAGCCTAACAAAGCCAGCGCTTCGATCTGGACATGCTGCTTCAGATGCCAAAGTGTCCGAAGCTTCTCTGGATCCAAATCATGGTCTGAAGCCTTGCACAACCCTACTACAGAGTCCCTTCACACATGGGCCTCCCCCAGGCCTTGACAAGTGCAGCTGGACTTCACTCAGCTCTGGTCCTTCCCCAGGTCTAGTCTCTGTTTCCATCTCTGTATCTGTCTCAGTCCCCATCCCACTGGACCCCTTCCCCTAATGCTGCCAAGGCCCTTCTGCTAGGCACTTCCTGGTGCTTGGCTTTATATCCCAGCGAGGTGCAAAGCTTCCATGCTGAGATGTCTGCCTTAACGGCACAGCTTCTTCTTTTTCTCTTTCTTTCCTTTCTCAGTAATGGGGCGTGGGTCTCCCATTACACTGCTGGCAAATATCCTTTGAGCTCAATGCTTTTTGTGGTGACGGATATAATCTCTCTCTTTTTTTTTTTTTTTTTTTGGTCCTTTGCGTCCATTTGGTGTGCTTGCCTTAGGCATCTGCTTTGGGAACTTTGGGTGTATTGCTGGCCTTAGGGTTAACATTGTATTTGGTTGAACTGTTTTGATTTTTTTAGCTTGGTGATTGTGACTGCATTCCAGGTATTTCTGGAACCACAATCATACAAAAACTTGCAGAACTCACAACCCTGAATCAGTATGCTGTGAACGTGATTACTTCTACTTTATAATTGTGCCCCGGGGGGGATCAGGTAAAATACTGGGGGACTGTGCAGTAATCCAGTATTTTTACTGAATAGTCTCTTGTTCCTTTGAGAGCACAGTAACTCTTTTAAATGCCACTTCATGTAGAGATTGCCTTCAGCAATGGTTATTGCTGGAATATCATTATCCAGGGTAATTTGATATCCTTTCCCCAAAACTCATATCAGTTCCTTATATTGTCACCACAGACTTCATAAGTCACCCATGAGAGAACAAACCTATCTTTTGCTAGATCAGGGGTCAGCAACGTTTTTGGCCAGAGTGCCAAAACCACCACAACCTCGTCCCACACTTCAACTGGGTGTACCAGGGACAGATGGTGTGGCAGCAATGAAGGGCCCCATCCTCATTGCTGGTGGCAGGTGCATGCATGCCTCTGGGCCGACAGCAGGGGAAGGGCCATTGCTAGCCACAGAGCCCTAACTGCTCGGAGCTGGCAGCGAGCAGGTTGAAAACAGCTGCACCAGGATCTGGAGCCCTGGCTCAGCTTTATTGCTGGTGGGAGCTGCAGGCATAAAGGAAAAGGAATATAAGGATATTTCCTTTATATAAAGGAAAAACTCTGTTTACAAAAAGTTTGGGTTATATATTTATAGTGCACAATCTCATCATGGGCTTAATTCAGTGATTTAAGGCTAAATCCTATGAAATGCAGGGTACTGAGCACTGCTTACCTACAACAAAGTGAGTGAAAGGTAAAAGTTGTCAGAAGTATGTGTGGAAGGTGCTTTATATACTATATCAACACATTATTACTACAGCTGTTATCTGAAAAAGAGAAGTGCTTATCAATGTACTAAGCAAAAAATGGTTGGCCTCAGTTTGAACTGGAGATGCATAGTAACTTGAAGTCCAATTTGGTTTTGAGTAATACATGTTTCAAATGACAGCCAAATACACATTTTTACAAAGCGGTTTTATTTTTATATATTTTGGTAGGGTTAGTGCCCATGAGTTTTGGTCAGCAGTTGATTATTAGCGTGTGTGAGAACAGCCTCTCTGGAACAGAACTGCTGTATTTTTCTGGAGTAGTTATTTTGGGAGAAAGAGGTTGGAAACATAGTTTGGCAAAAAGGAAAGCCTATTACAAACCATTTTTTTTTTCGTTATGAAAAAGTCTTTTCTTAAGATAAATGTTAACATTATGTAAACAGGTATGAATGTTACACACAAAGAAGTCCATTAGAAGAACTGAAGACAAGCTCTCAAAATTTAAGAACTGAACAAAACAAGATTACCTTTGCAATCTTATTTTGCCAGCCTTGTGGATATACCTTATAACAAAGTCTTTGTTTACATGATCACATACTGGTTTGTTTTTTTTCCAGGGGACTCAGCCAGGCACATGAGGCTTGGTGCTAATTGGATGATCAACTACTTGTTTTGGTTTCTTCTTGTTCCTAAGTGCATGGCTGCAGGCCTTGTATGCTGTGCCCTTTTCATTCTCTGTTCTAAAGAAGGAATCATTAATTTCCTTGTGGGCTTTTCTATGCCACTTGTTATAGTATCTCATGATTACTGCAAGAACATTGAGTAACTTGTTTTAGTAATACCTCCTTGTTTTGTAATGCGTTGTTATTCCAGTTGGAGAGAGGGGGAACTGAGGCACAGAAAGATCAAGAACAAAAAAGCCTAGTTTTGGATGTCCAATTTGATATACAGAGGATCTTGTTCTTCGGACTAATTAGGAGTATACACACACTATGGACATTTACAATGCAGCTCACTGATTCTGGCTGTGGCTGCAGGCGCTTAGCACTCCTACAGATCAGAACCTAGGACAAGTGATTCTCAACTTCTTGGATTCAAGACACCTCTCATTGGATTTGAGGCTTCTCTCCATAACTTTTTATGACATAAGTGGCACCCAATTTCAAAATCTAATTTATATTTTACAGTGCTTATCTCTGCCATGAGGGACGGAGCAGTGGGGGTGGAGGACTGTCCATGCAGGGACAAATCTAAGTATGTGCTTATTTGCTTATTTCCTCACACCTTATTCACATATCTCATGGCACACTTCAAAAGATCTGGCAGTACCCCAGGATGTCCTAGCACTCTGATTAAGGATCCCTCTGCCTTTGATCTCACCCCCCAGAAAATGAGGACAATGCAATTAGGGGACAACTGTAAAAATTCTGTTTTTAAGTGAGTTGCCTAGCACACAGAATCAATCCAACTCAAATATCAAGAGGTGATGCTGGGCAAAGTGAAGTGGTCAATGTATGCACTATTTATGGCATAAAATCATATATTAAGGATGAAAAAACAATATTTGAATATTCTTGCCCATAGTACTTCAAACACAAATTATCGCCCCCCCCCCACTTGCATGAGACCATACCTTCCTGCTGCATCCCCTACGCCTGCACATGATTTTCCACATAATATGCTGCCTTACTTTCCATCACAACTGACATGCAGGTACTGGTACAGTGGCCTCAAAGATGCACAGGACAGCCATATTTGCCCTGGGGCTGCAGGCTGCTGCCTAGGAGATGTCCTTCTTTAATATTTCCTTGGAGAGTGTCTTCATCCTGTTAGTTTCCTGGCTGACCTGTGCAAGGGTTGGAGTATTATTATAGCTGTGGTTGTCAGAGAAATGTCCGAGAGGCAGGGCTTTTTGTGATATCTGTTATTGCACTGATTGGGCATATCTACACATGTGCATTTACCGTGCGGTAACCGAAATTACTGTACAGTATGGGCATGCGTCTACACATGCACGCCTGTACTGTGCAGTAAATATGGTGACTTATGCCAACTTGAGCATAAATTTGATACCTGTATCATGCCCAATTAGTTACTGTGCCGTGGTGCACGTGTAGACACCTTACTGCGCAGTAACACTGTGTGTGAGGGCTGACTTGGGACTATAGTCCCAAGTCAGTCCACACACAGCGTTAATGCACTTTAATACCTGCATGTGTAGATGCCAGCCTATTCCCACTTACTGTGCAGTAACTTACTGCACAGTAAATTTAAGCTGGCATGAATGCATGTGTAGACATGCCCACTGTATAGTTTGGAGAGCTGTTGGATAAACTTTCAGGTATCAAGTGCCCTGGACCTGAGGAAGAGTGCCTGATGTCTGAAACCTCATTCAACAGCACTGCCAATGATGCAGCTGGTCGAATAAAAGATATCCCAAAAATGCTTTGCATCTGGATGATCTGAGCATGCAGGTCATTTTTACTCACATGCCAGCCTTCCTTTTCTTCCTTCCTTTTGCTAGGCCTCAGGGCACACCTGGAGCTTCTGCTGTTTGTCCTGGAAAGGAAGAAGTTGAGTTGCCCTTGAGACATGGGACTACATAGTTCTGCCACAGATGTCCATCCTTGTTGCCCAAACCCCACCTCTTTCTGTCCCACCTGGGTGTCAGAGGTGGGCACTCCTTATCAATATACCAAGCCAAACAGAGATTCTGCTGCTGCTGGCATCACTGAGGAGAGTCCTCAGAGAGTGGGTGGACACCAAGTGACATGGGGGAGGATCTGTCTCAGAGAGAAACTGCTCCTCTAAATCTTTGGCCTGACCCTCCATCTTTTCACTTGCCAAATGAGCCCACCCTTTCCTGCTAGCTGTCTGTTACCACCACTAGTGACAACTGGGTGCTCATCCTGGGTAGAGAAATGTAGAAGGCACAAGTCAAAGGTTCACCACCACCCTCCTCTTGCAATTGGAAGATGCTTTCTGTACAACATGTATGTAGGCTGCTGCTTTCATGTCCCTCAAGAAGTTCCAGAGGGGTGGTATTGACCAAGATTAGCACTGGCCATTGAGGCAGAATGCCACCAATGTCCACCCTCTTCCTGAGTCCCATGGAGAGGAAGCCTTGAAGGGCAGTTCTCTCCACCACCATCTCTAAACCCTTTTGTCATTGTTTTCCTGACTGGAGACTTTCGCTTTACCACCAACATTGCTGATATTCCTGGGTGGTCTTGCAGCCAACTTTGAGGAACTTAAGGTCTATGGGCTGGACTCTTGAGCCCAAGGCATGGGCATTCCTTTGCCAACTGACCTCAGCCTGAGTGCTGAGTCCTTCACAGTGTTCCCTTTTCCTCTTCCTTCCCATCTTTCTTTCAACTTGCTGCCTGTTCTTGTCTGGGAGATGTCCCTTGGCTTCCACCTGCCCAAATGCCTGCATCATCACACTAGAAGTGGTTGAGCTGATGGATACAATGGCTGGAAGTAAACAGTCAAAACTTGAATCTTCTGGGGGAACCCTCATTGTGCAGTGGTTGTTCACAGAGTGATTTTGGGGCCACATCCCAGGTAATGCCTATCATCTGATGTCAAAATTAACTGAATTAATCACGAGGCCCATGATTGCTCCACAAGTCTTTTAACCTCTGCCATGCTACAGGACCAGCTGTACCAATTCTTAGAAGAGATACAAGGCTCTACAAAGAAGGCATCATTTGTGTCCAGTCAATGAGGACTTTTATCTTGTCCCCAGTTTGCAAAAGATGATTTGGAAGAATACAAAAGGCTGAAGAGGCAGCACTTTGCTGTATACTAGTGCTCATGCTCCCAAAGTCGTCTACACAGCTACAGGTCAAGTTTGAGTTGTTGTGTGGCTTCAGAGGTGTGGCTGATATTACAGATATACTTGATATGATAAGAGTCATCATCAGCAAGGGGAAGCCAAAGGTCAAAGGCCGGCCACAAATACAGGGAGTGTAGGAACAGGGAGGAAAAGACAGAACCAGAGTCAAGGCAAATGGCTGGTATTAGAGCAGTGTGTAAACTTATGGCTGTCTGCTTTGCTGGTATAAAGGCTGTTTGGGGTGGGGTCATTTTGCTGCCAGCACAGCTACCAGAGAGATGAGTCATTCTTTGGACAGAGTGCTAGCTCATTGCAGATCAACCCTTTGTGGTCTACAATCTGGTGTAAATGACAGTTGCAGTAAGGCCTCAGTGGCTGGGGTTGGGTGACTAGAGCTTTAATGATATCCTTTTGGAGGACATGGATTTTGTAGGACTACTTGTAGGAGTTCTACCACCTTGGTAGGAGTAAAGGTACATATCCCATTTCTTCTGCTACAGTTACACCAGGGAGTCCTGTCATGATAGGATTGCTGGAATGGGACATTTTGGAGCTGGAGCAGCATCCATCTGCCTTCCCTTGAGATCCAGACTTCTTCAGGGGCAGCTAGGAGAAGTGGGGCAAGCTCCTGGCCCTTGTTCATCTCGGCTATCTGGGTACTTTCATCTGGTCACACCCAGTTTTTCTGGAATATGAATTGGAGCTTCTATTTCTTCTATGCCCTGAAAATGAGGGTGTCTGCATCATTTACATCCTGATGAATGATGGCAGCCATTTTACAGATCCAGAGCGCATTAAAAGATTTTTTTGCCATGTTTCCCCCTATAAACCCAAATGAGACAAATCTCAGAGACAGCCTGCTAATGCCTGCATTGTCCTGTGAGACAAACATCTTACAGTCAGTGTGGGCAACAGAGATGTGCTGAAGCTTCCTCTTACTCTGGCTGAATTCTTAGAAACTCTCTGTCTGATACCCACTAATGCAGAGCTGTCAAACTTGCCCTGTGCCCTAAGTGGATCCAGATTGTGGGGGTTCTTACTACATGGGGTTCTCCTGGATGCTGTACACCCCTGTTAGGTGTCTGTCCAAAATGAACAGGGTCCTGACTGAGCTCATCATTTTTTTATTGATTCAGGACTGCCCTCTATCAGGCCAGTTTTTCACTATTGCTAATGAGTCCTTTCTCCATTTCGTCTACTGGAGGATGGTGGGTTTGGTGCTCAGAGGGTGGGATTTGCCTGTGGTCCTGCCACCCACTCCTCATGGATGTTTTCCTTATGTTTGGGGACCAGGCAAAGGTGGAGGCTTGTTGAGCCACATGTTCAATGGTCTCATCTTCCTGTGTTGACTGGGTTAGGAACTCTAACCCAATTGTTATGTTTAATCTTATGTTCAATCAGCAGGTGAGTCCTCTCTCACCAACATGCTTATATCATCCAGTGGGGCATGGGTCTGGGTCTCTGCTTCTCAGCCACTGATACATCACTGCTGGTGAACTGAACCAATCAGGAGGTCAAGGTGCCTGACCATCTATAAACACTGGTGGAGCTTCTCTAGTGCCTTTTCCTTCTCGCAGGAAGGGGCTGATCCTCAACCATCTGGTCCTATCCATGCTCTGACACAAGTTAACCACCCGTTGTCTGTCCTTACCAGCCCTTGGTCTCTTAGCTGGGGAGGCATTAGTTTGGTGTACATGATCTGAGCTACTCTCCTGTCTGGCTTGGAGCTGCAGCCAAGTCCACACATTGCACCTCCAGACTCTGCAGAGACTCCTTCATACTACTTGTCATCTGCCACAAAGTAACTGTCCCTTACCACCTTCATGGCACTGATATGACCAGCAGCTTTCTTATCTCCACCCTAGGAGCCTCCTTCAAGACTTCTCCAAGCTGCCAGTCTCCTTGTAGGACCTCTTCAGAACCTGGAAATTTGTCTGCCAGTGATGGAGAAAACACTGTGGTTTAACCCCTACTAGACAGCTCAGTTCTGGGTGCAGAGGTTGAGAAGCTTCCTGGTAGACCAGACCTTAGTTCTTCCTGGTATCTTAAGAATTAGATACCAACTGGACTACAGTCAGAGGAACTGGATGGACCCAGTGGAGCTAGCCGATGAACCGAGTGGCTGACTCAGCAGTAGCCCCCATCCTATGTCCCAGGAGGGGAAGGTCATCTTGCCTTCTGTGCATCTCCCATCTTGACAGGATCTGGCAAGATGATGCCTCCTATCTATCCCTTTGTAGCAGCCCTCTACTACTGGAGTTTCTCATCAGGCCTTTACCCTAGGAATCTCCTCTAGCAGCTTCCTGTGCTTCACCTGAAATGGCTATATGACATCCAATTGGTCTGCCTCAAAATCACACCATACAAACTCATTTTTAGTGCCTTTTCCTGTAACCCCAAGGGTTAGAAACATTTTCTGAATTGAAGGCCCAGATTCTGATGTGACTGCATGATTCCGGAAGCCCAAGCCCTAGGCATGAGGCTATACTGCCTATATCTTATCCAACATTGGCATCTACATGTTACTTTTGTTGTGTAGTCATGTGACATAAATTACATTTCAGATATTTTCATGTTGGTGGTACAAATTAAATTATTTTAAAAGGGTATATTTTTAAATTCCTCATGGTGTCACTACAGAGCAAAATTAAGGCTCTCAGTGTGCTAACTATATAGCTATACCTTTCCCCACTTCAATTTTTGTGACTCCTACTTGTGATTTTCCTGGGTTTGTAATGCTTATTTCATGAAAAAATTACACTATTTGTCTGATATTAGTTACTGTTTAAGTCATAGCCTCTATTCAAATTTAACTTTTTTTTCTTTTTCCTGGGAAGGTATTATATTTTCCAAGTAGAAATAAAAAGGACTGGTGGTGATGTTTATTGAACTTTGGGAGAGAATACTGCATGTACTTTCATGTGAATTTTGCATAATGGAAAATGGGAATGAAAGTACTGCTATTATCTTAATCATAGTTGTAGAGCAGCCTGAAACTTGTAATTTGGCACTTCAGTTTTAGAACAGCTGCTAATGTGCAGTTAACAGAATCTTAATTTATAATCTGTTTATATGAGAATGGATACTTCTACTTTTCTAGTCTAAATATTTTGGTTACATATGTGTATAGAATAGACTTTGTCAAAAAGAAAATCTCAGTATGAATCTATGTACAAAGTCATGGAGTATTGTACAAGCCAACAAAACAAAGAATGTTTCTTGAAGCATGTGTTGTTAAAGATTAGCTATAGGTGAAGATATGGGAAACTTCTCAGAATTTAAACAGTTATTAAAAAAAGAAACTAGCTGGTATGGTTGTGAAGAAAATTTAAACAAGTGCAACTAATATTGAGATCTCTGCCTTTTTTGCAGAGAGCATGAAATAAGAGCTCTGAGGGGTGAACCCTTTTTTTATTTCAGTGCTAAAACATACATTAGTATCATTATTTAAAAAGTGATAATATTTCAATTTGGAACTCATTGCCAATCTTGCTGCTTATTAAAGGATGAAAGAGGGGGAAGTGTCATTTTGTTGCCCATATGTGACCAAAGTGATTAGTCAATGCTCAAGGCCTTTCCGGCCTTTTTCTATCAGGCAGAGAAGCAGACAACATGAAACAGATAAATGGTACAGGTTTCCCTTGCTTTATGCTATCCCTGTGTTTCTGGAAAACAGTGCATAACTTGAATTCATGTACAGGGAACCCACTTTACAGTGTAACAAATAGGAATACGTTCCAAGACCTCAACTGTACTGACCCCCAGACCCATTTCTACCACTTTTACAAGACAATTTTGGTACTCACCAACAGCAGACAGTACACACAAGGACAGGGTGGTGGTAAATATTACCATAATTGGGATGGCAACTACAGAAACACGTGTTGCAAACAAAGAGCATGGAGCACAGATCCACACAGGAGACTATTTTGGTGTGCGTCACTCCCACAATGCATCGCACAAAGCAGCTGACGGTGGGTTTCCACCACACCGTTCGCATAAGAGTGAATTTACCTTGCATATAACAAATTTTTGGTATAAAAAGGGTCATCACATAAGAGTGAATTAGAACATACAGACCTTGAATAAAATGAGGGAAACCTGTACAATTTTATTTACGTATCCAGGATGTACACAAAGTCTTGTTTCTCTGCAAGCTATAGAAATGAACACCAGATAGTTTTTTTTGTTCAGCAATCTCCAAGTCAGCCTCTCCAGAGTTCTGTGTTTCTGCTCTGGACCAAGCTTACTAGAGGTATCAAGAGCTCCTTCAGCGCCTAGTGTAAGTCAGGGCCGGGGGGACGTGGTATGTTGACCACTGTAGATGTTGAGGGGGAAAGGAGAATGGAAATCTTACCTGCTGAACAGCGAAGGCAGATGCTACTTCTGCTGTAGCAGCATAGGCTCGGGCAGCAGCAGTCCCATGATGATGCTAGGGCCCCGTTCACTCTGCCCCCCCCCCAAATATGCTACTAGGCACAGAGCTGTGTCTGCCATGGCGGAGACTCCCAGGGAAGAGAACACCATTGCACTTGCCCCCCTGGGTGAGGGGCAGGGCGATTCTGGTGCACCCTCCTAGTCAGCACCTGGAGCTAGTGCCCCACTTGCCCTCCCCACAGTTACACTAGTCAAGTTCACCATTTTTCTCCTGCTTTCTTTTGGCTGCCTTTTCCCAACATAGACAGACATGGATGGCTTGGCAACATAGACACATCTGATAAATGTGCATTTTAATGCAGTAAAATGCAAGTTCAGGCATCAAAGAACAAGGAATGTAAAGCCAGGTCTACATCAAAGTTGTGCGAGTTAGGGTACAAAAAAAATTCATGCCACCTACCTGACAGCTCCTCTGGCAAAAAAACCCCTCACGTTGATGTGAGCACAGCTATGTTGGCAAATGAGTGCTTTTGGTTTTGTGCATTCCATTGGAGGAAGTGGTGTTACTACTTGAAGAAAAAAATTATGACTTACAATGCATGTATGCTAGAGACTGCTATAGCTTTGCTTAGATACTACAGCCATAGCAGAGGCTTTGTAGAGAAAACAAGCCCTGAGTCACATGTATAGGATGTGGGATTATGTACTGAAGAACAGTGACTTCACAAAGAATGTTGGGCTCATGGCAGGTAACTAATTGGCTGTGGTTTCCCAGTGCAGTATTATAGTGAAGATGAATGAGATCCACAAGTAGGAGGATATCCAACGGGAGTAGACTGGTAGCATAACCTGGACATATAGTATTAGTGAGCCTATTACTAAAACATTGTGGCTAGCTTTAGGGCCCATGCTTTGCAAAGGATGTCAAAAGTTGTAACAGACTCACAAGCGAGCCAGAGAGGCCTGGAGAATGGATTTTGTGAGAGAGTAAAAATGATTTAATAGTTTTACATGATTTTAAATGATTTAATATATCCAAGATTGTAGTATGGAGGTCTACAACTGTGGTTCTCAACTCAAAGGGCCCTGGACTCAAGTCACCGCTCACTGTACTAGAGGTACCCCACCATAACTATTAAATAATTTTTATTTAATTTATATATTACAGTGCTTACCCCCCGGTAGGGGCAGGGAAGGAACTGAGTGGGAAATTGATCCATTTTGCTCATCTTATACCTCGCATTACCCTTCAAAGCATCTGGTGGCACTGGTTGAGAATCTCTCCTCTACAAGCACCTGCATATAATTCTGATGGGGACTGGGAGGTTTTTACTCCAGCAGAGTAGCAAAATTCAGCAGTTACATGCTGAAAACAAGGCAGGAGGTTTTAAAATACTCTATACAAATGCTCGTAGTATGGGCAATAAGCAGGAGGAACTCACCCTCCTGCTGGTTGACACCAGCCCGGACATAGTGGGGATTACGGAAACGTGGTGGGATGAA
>NW_017728886.1:99133682-99134924 GCF_001723895.1 Crocodylus porosus
CCCAGTACTCTTTCCTGCCATGGCAGGGGGTCGGACTAGATGATCTGCTCAGGTCCCTTCCGACCCTACCAACTATGAAACTATGAAAGGGGTAGGTAACTAGCAGCCAGGAACGAGAGGAACCATTTAGGAAGGGGACAGAGGGCTCCTCCCTGGAGGTCTTTAGTGTTGGCAAGGACAGGGTTGTTACTTGCCCACATGGCATAGGTGCTGACTCTGTGGTAGGATTGCTAACCCTCCAGGATTGTCCTGAAGTCTCCAGGAATTAGATATAAATCTGCAGGAGACTGCTGAGAGTCACCTGGGAGAGAAATGAAAGGGCATTCATTAAAATACATATTGAATGGTGAATCCTATTTATACAGTAGTCCAGTGGGTTTTTAAAATGTAATAGTAATGTATGTTTGCCTTCTTGATGTAAAGTCTACACACTGTAATCTGTAACTGATATATGCAAGCAGGCAGCCAGGTTTGTGTTGTGTCGAGGGCATGCTGGCGTTCCAGAAACCTCCTGGAATAGATTCAGAGTTGGCAGCCTGACTCTCCAGGTGCTGTGATCTTCAAGTACCCACCAAAAACAATTACTGGGTGCTCAGCACCCACAAGTCATGGCTATTTCCTGCTTGGAGACATTAAGAAAACACCCCAAAACACACATTACTAGAAGAAGCAGTGCATTACTTCAGCACGGCTCTGCAGCATCTGTAAAGACCGGGTGCTTCAGCAGGGCCTTTTGGTGCTTCTAGGTCAAGTTGATTCAATCAGCTACTATATAAAAACAGCAGAAAAGCCACACTAAAGCGCCCAACCTTTACAGATGGTGAAGAACCAGGTTCAAGCAATGCACTGCCTCTTCCAGGCATGCCAAGTGCCGAGTGTAAAGTGCCTTTTTTTGGCTTTGGGGTTTGTTTTGGCTGCCAACAAGCACCTACCAGCAGAAACCAAAGCCTGCGCTTGTGCCACAGGGTAAGGGCAGCGACTCTCAACCTTTTTGGCATGGGGCTCTCTCTCCCTTGGACTCTAAGCACTATTCACTGGACTTGACCCCCCTCATCGGACTCGAGGCTCCCTTCACTGGACTTCAATCGCCTTCATTGGACTCAACGCACTGTTCACTGGCCTGGAAACCCTCCTCGCTGGACTCCAGGCAGCTTTCACTGGCCCAGAGGCCCCTCCTTGGACTCCGGAACTGCGGTGAATACAGCAGCGCCAGCTTCAGAACCCCCTTCATGCACGAGGCCG
>NW_017728886.1:99135055-99148273 GCF_001723895.1 Crocodylus porosus
CGCGGGACCATGCCCACCAACTTCACTGTGGTGCCGGTGGAGGCGCAGGGCGAGCAGCGGGCGGAGGAGGCGGCGGCGGAGGTGGAGGCGGGGCGGGAGCTGCAGCCGGGTGAGCGGGGCGGGTGGTGCACCGAGGACCCCCCCGCCTGCACGCCGCGTGGGGCTGGGGCGGCCCTTGCACGTGGGCGCGGGGCTGGGGGTGCTCGCCCCTTCCCGGGGGCTGCTGCTGCCCAGGGAGGCGCGGCCCCGGCACCGCAGCGCTGGGCACGGGGCAGGCCTTCACCCTGTCCTTCCAGCCGGTGCGTGGGGTTGTGCAGTTTGGTGTGGGTCATGATCGTGGGGGCCTGAAGGAAGGAAAAAGGAGTATCTGGTAATACAAGTCACGGCCGTCGATTTTTATTTATTTTTTGGCTGTGTTGAGAGACTGCCTAGCAGGCTGATGGACTTGGGAACCAGGGCGGTCTTGACTCATTTGTGAGCAGATGAAGTGAGCTCAGGCCCACGAGAGCTTGATTTAGTTAGTCTGTAAGGTTTGTCTGCTCTGCCTTCTGCCTTTTAGTAATTTTAACAGTGCTTAACACTATGGTAAGTGTTGTTATTTTCTCTGGCATCATCAGGGACCTGTCCTCCACAATTACCTCCTGCTGGGTGTATTGTTCCTCTTCACTGCTGTGATTTCCCTTGTTCCAGGGGAGTGAGGGACAAAGCAGGTAGCTAGGGGGAAAGCCATGGTAAGCAAACCATGAAAGCATTTAGCTCCTCAAGTTCGAGTCTTGTGAGGAGATTGGGACTTCTTCCTGCCAGTGTTGGTTTTCCTTAGAGAACTGGAAGTGCACATGCGTGCATACGTGGGGCGCTTGAATTGCGAGTTTTATCTTGAACCTACCTCCGTGATCCTAAGGAAGTTTGTTGTTCTTTTCTTTTGCTTGGATTAGGTGGAAGTATGGACTGTAATAAGCATTCTGATGTTTTCCTAACTGTCTTCCAGATGGATTGTGTTAAATACAGGTTGGTTATTCTTCAGGAAGAGCTTGAAAGCCCACATCTCTTATCACTTTTTTTTTAAGATTCCTTAGATGCCCTTTCTAGACGCTCCTTGCATAGATTCCTTCCTTTCTTCCTTTCTTCCGCATTCAGTGTATTAGATGATGGATCAACAAGGAGTGGTTGATAGAGCAACACTGGAGTTATATCAAGAAAGGCACGCACAAAGTATGCTACACCAAGAACATGCTACTACAGACTTATTTTCTTTGTGGAAATATGCTCTTTTATTCCAGTGGTAGAACTTTAACCATCAAAATGATAATGATTCATAGTGATAGTGTCCTTGGAGCCCATGGTATAGTTCTAAAAGGATTTAATCCAATCTCTTCATTAATTTTGTGGTATAATTGTAGTAATAGTTTTCTTTATCACCAGTGATTGTCTCATACTTACTTTTTTTGCTTTTACATGAAGCTGGTACAGGACAATTCAGAGTTTGTTTCACTTTCTTATTACTAAAGTTTTGCATTATGGTACAGTGGCAAATGCAGTACAGTCACGGGTGCTTCTCATGTTTCAGATTATTTAGTTTTAACTGTGATTTTGCAAAAATCTCATTGAAATGGAAAACCAAATAAAACAAACTTTAGTACTGTGAGGCTGTTACACTGGCACCTGGGAAAATGTACACTACTATTGTTACTATCAGTTCAACACAGGGGTGGGTGGCCAACTGGTGGCTCTGGAGCCACATGTGGCTCTTCAGAAGTTTAATATGCGTCTCCTTGAATCTTTGCACAAGCACACACCAGCTTCCATAGCCATTGTGTCACATTACATGTTACTGTGGCTCTTTGGCAGCATACATTGCTAAGTTCTGGCTCCTTCTCAGGCTCAGGTTGGCTACTCCTGGTACAAAGCATATCCCTCTTGCAATTTTTTTTAAAACTGGATTGCTTACTTTTCTTGCAGAAACGTAACACCCAAATGTAAAACACTTTGGTATTGCCCTTTTGTCCAGAGGAAGTGTGTGGAGCACTTCTGAACACTTCTCCACTGAGCCTCACTGTGCCCCACAAATAAATGCAAGTGTAGGCCCACAGACCACATCAACAAATCCTAGTCTGAGTCACTCCACCATGCTGTCTTCCAGAGATGACTAAAACCAATTATTGCTAACCTATGTAAATTTCACTCCTTTCCTTAAACGAGGTATGGAAGTCAGGATTCTGGCTCATGAGTTTTCTGCTTCTGCTTGATTATTGAACAATTAATTATACAGTTTCCCCAACAGGTTCCATGTCGAGGCTTCCTCCAGTGGCTAGTGTAGCGAGTGGTTAGCAATTACTCCTGTCCCTTTAAGGAATAAGGGGATCATGAAATTTAAACATTAAGGGGTTCAAATCCATGCTGCTTGTCTTCGTGGCAAGAATGGCAGAATTGCATGGCACACACAGTAAGCTGGCATGTTTTATACTGAAAAACTAGTAGTTTGTAGATTAGTGGGACTTGCCAAATGCAGGCGTGTTACCAGTTATCTGTTGCACACTTTGGTTGTGTAGCCTTTTGTTCGGCATGCCTCTTGTACACTTTTCTCTGTCTAATTTGCAGAGTATGGGAGTCTGTGAAAGCTTTTGGCTTGCTATCATTTTCTTACAAGTTGTGGAGATGTAGGTTTTTCCTCTGAGGCAGCTGGTTCAACACCAGCAGTGTCTGCCATGTGTGCAAGTGTGATGTCTGAAGGTTCAGAAGTATGTGTTGTATTGGCAAGGGTAGCTCATCTGGCAAGGAAGGAGCAGGCAGGCTGGTGTGGATATCGTACAGCCCACTGCTACAAATGCTTCTGACTGTATTTGGTTTCTAGAATTTCACAAGGGAAGAGTTCCAGGAAGTGACTGATGGCACATGCCTTCCTGATGGCTCCCTCCAGCTGATGCAGTTTATCATTTCTAAACATGGAAAGGGAGAGATGCTCTTAGTTGTACTTACCCATGGGCTGACCTAGGATTTTGAACAGGGGAGTGCAGGTAGCATGATGCATCATATTTTTCTCCAGTCAAAAAGAAACCAGCAGCTTTACTAACATGCCAGGGGCTCTTAGGGCTATATTACTCTGTTTAAGATTGAAGCAAAACAAATACAACTTTATGGGAATGCATACTAATTTGCTATATAATATTACAGATGAAAAAAGTTAGCAAACTAGACAAGGTGTTTTGTTATTCCTGTAGTCCATTAGTATTAAATATATATTTCTTATTCAGATTCATAAAACAATCTCGCCTTCTTGAGCATCTTAGCAGCAGCAGCATGCTGACAAGTATTTTACCTGCATTAACTTTTTCTGTACCTGAGTTATTGTTTTTAACTAGAGTTAAAAAACAGTCTGTGGGGCTGTGAAATAGGAGAGGTTAACAAGACAAAATTGCAGAGGAAAAGATAATTTGGTAACTGGAATATCAAGAGCATCAAAAAGTAGAGAGGGTCATTAACACTTGTGGAGTGGAGAGAGACTAGCAGGAAGCTGGTGAATTTGTCTTCCTCAGCCCTGTCTGACCAGAAATGCTGTGATCAGGCAGTTGGTTTTAAATTTTGGATAGAGCAGGGAATCAAAGGAGAGTGTGACCACATCCACCCCCCACTTGCTTACTTTCATTAACTTTTAAACGGGAATAAAATGTGATGTGCGTAGTGGATATATAATTTTCTGGTATCAGTAAGTTCTCTGCATAAGTGAAAAGAGAGGGCTAAGTTGAAGGGATAATGAGGATTGTGGATTTAAGTGATGGGGAAGATGATGCTATTACATGTAATAATGTGTGCAGATGCTCACATGCACATGGAGGTTTTTGCACTTGGAGGGAGAAAGGTAGAGGAGTGACAGGTTAATGAAATGCTGATAGACCTGTCTGAAAGAGGAGAATCTAGAGAAGATGGGACTTTTTTTTTCCCCCCCCTTAGCTGGCATACCTTGTTACCACCCCTAAACATGGAGGAGGGTGGCACTAGCTCTTGATGTGCTTTTTTAGCAACTGTTAAATGGGAGTACAGTGTTACAGACAAAGGGGCATGTTACAGATGACAGTGAGCAGTCACCACCCTGAAGAATGTCAGGAAAAGTTTCAGCAGCATGCCTCTTCTCTTGTTTTCTGGTTGGTGTAATATTCCCTCTTTCTATTATAGCTTGAATGTAAAAAAACAAATAAAACCAAAACACAACAACCCTAGGAAATTAGCAAATATCATTTATCACCTAAACATTCCATTAATTTCAGTTTCCAATAGATACCAAAAGCTATGCACACCGCAACTTGTACTTTAGTCCAAAACACAAGCGATGCTCTCCAGTAGTCTTTCCCAAAAATGTGGAGCATCTGAAAATCAGTGTGCTTATTTTTAATGCAATTGATTAAAAAGAAAATAAGCAAAAACACTTTATGATATCACCATTTAGATTTCCCACTAGAATGCAGGTTTGATGAAGCTGCAGCATGTATTGCATTTGCCTTCTGTTGGAGATTTAGATTTGAAAGCTTTATGGTATATTGGAGTTTGAGTTTGGTGTGAAGCAAAGGTGGAAAGGAATGCACACGCTTTCCATCTTTAAATTGTTGTGATCTTATGTCTTAGGATTTGGATGATGTCTGTGGTGATGGTAAACAGTTTTTGTTTGCTTAAATGAGTCCTTAATGTTGGTTGACATCTGCGTTTATATATACTTCTTTTTTCCTTGGCTTGTTGTTAATTTTATAAGGCATTCAGTTTACATTCTGGTACTTAACACAGACCATCCATTTTTACCCATAGCTTGTGTTACACAAAGCATATCTTCTTAAAAAAAAAAAAAGGCACCTAGTATTTGAAAGACAATAAATGAAGTTAGACGTAGGCTAGGCAGACTTCATCCAATGTGGAAAGAATCTGAATGACACAGATGGGTAGGCAGCTTGCTTACTAACATTAGGAAGACAAAGTTATCAAAAGCACTGATATGTCCCACAGCAACATACAACTGTGAAAGTTGGATGCTTACAAAGGCATTACAGATAAAATTACATGCTTTTGAGATGAAGTGCTGCAGAAGGATATTGTGTTTCCTGGACCTAAAAAAGATCCAACAAATGGGAGGTCAGTAGGACTGGATGCAAGCCTCAATTGTTGCAAATGGTGAAAAGCAAGTAACAAATACTATGATCACACTTTAAGAGCAGAAGGAGAGGACCTAGAAAAGTATATAATATAGAAGCCTGGGAACCAGGGGAGAAAAAGAGGGGTCAACCATCTCAAGTTGCAGCAAGGGAGGTTAAGATTAGATATTCGGAACAACTTTCTCACTAGGCGGGTAGTAAAGCACCCTTGAAGGCATTCAAGACCTGGCTAGACAAAGCCTTGGCTGGGATGATCTAGTTGGGGCTGGTCCTCCTTTGCTCATGGATGATCTCCTGAGGTCTCTTCCAACCCAGACTTCCTATAATTCTCTGATTCAACAAGAGAAGGGATGGTACAAAGACATTACACATAAATTTAATATAAATATAGTGGCAAGGCTGACAACAGCTAAGCGATGAGCATTTGTCCATTGTGCTCCTAACCCTCTTAATGAGTATGGGACTCGATTGATTGCTCAAAAGTTTAAATCGCTTTTACTGGGAGAAATCGGTGCTTTGTTGTTCACTTGTAATTTTCTCAAGGCATTATATAGCATTGGCTTGCACATTCTGATTATGCCTTGTTTGTGGGGGTGGGGTGGGAATAATCTCTTTAGTATGTTTTGTTATTCCAATTTTATTTAATATTACCGTATTTTGATATTATGGGAAAAGAGCAAATACACATTCCTTCTCTGCCATTTCGAGACAATACTTAATTATTTATATTTCTATCAAATCCCCTGCTAATCTTTTGAAGAGGAGGGGCCCTAGTATTTTCGGTCTCTTTGGTACATTTTTTTCTGTGCCTCTTTTTGTCCTTATTTTGTGCATCTGAGCTCTTTCCTCCTGCTATAATGCAATGCAGTACTCCAGGTGAGTCCTGTGGCATTGTAATATTCTTATATAATTTCCAAGTCCATTACCTGTATAAGGGAACACTTAGTTCTTGTTTTTTGTTTTGACCTGCTGCTACTCTGCAGTGAAAAGTTTTTTCTTTTGCGCTGTCTGAACGTTGTTAACTTTTTTTTCCTCAGTGAAGATTTACAGTTAAGTTAGAACCCAGAATGCTATATGAATTGTTTAAAATGTTTCCAATACGTGTTTCATTTCCATGATGAGTATCTGAACTTAATCATCTTTTGTGTGGGCCTTTATGCTGAAATTCTTCTCAGACTTCTCCACTCTTTACTAAGTCAAATAACTGTAGCATTTATAGAGTTTGCCACTTATTCATTCTTCCCAGTTTATTAATAAAGCTTTTCAAGGGACAACAGCATGGAAATTTGTGGCATGTCACTTTACTGCAATGAAGAAAACCAACTTTTGTTCCTGTATCTTGTTTTCTATCTTTTCAGCTACTTTGTGATCTGTGATAATACTTTGCCTCTCTGTCCTCTTGGTACAGTCTTTGTTTTTTGCTTCTTGAAAGGATCGTTATGGGAGGCTTTTTAAAAGCCCAAATCAGTTGTCACCTGGTCCTGCTCTGTTCACTTTTGATAAATATAGAGATATGTAATTGCTACTGATTTTAATCCAAAACACAAATTGCCAATGAGCGGCAGTTAGCTGTGTTTAGTCTGTAGCCAGGCATAATGTAAGGTAGGGGTGGAACTTTTTATATTAGCTAACTGAATTAGGGATGCATAAACTTTTGTCAGCCAGAGCTCCTTTCAGCAGAGATAACATATGATTCCCCTAATCTCTCCCCCCTTTATCTTTTTTTAACTTTGTTTTTGAGAGTAACAGTTTCACTTTATAATTGAGCTTGAGAATCCCTTATCGTTTAGAGATTGACTAGACTATCTTTTAAGAATCATCTGTAATCCACATGTTTAATCAAATTATTGAGAAGCTTGATGCCCTTGTTGAGGGTGTTGGGTAAGGTTAGTGGTTCAGTTTGGGGGTCATCTGAGTAAGGTTTTCCTGAAATACAGCTCCTTGAAAGCACTGGGCTTTTTTTAATAGAAATTGTCAATTTAACTTTGTTCACTCCTAAATTCAAATGATAATTCTGATTATGCCCAAACTGGTCTCAGTATTTTGACATTTTATCCTAGCCAGTGCATGCTACACCCATCAGTCACTCTGTGGAAACAAAATTGAAAGTAACTTTTAGGAAATAATTAGGTTTGCACTGTATGTAGAACACTAACATCTCTAGCAATACTGGTTTTGGTTACTGAACATTATTGAAGAAAAAGTAATCTGGGGTTTCTTGGTCAATTAGATTTCAAAGAACTTTGGATATGGGACAGTGGAAAGCCTTCATCCCAAACACTTCCCCAATAAACTTAATTTCATTAATCCCAATATTCCTTAGATACAAGACTTATGCTCATAACACTAGTACAAGACCTTTCAGAGTTTTAAAAACAGCCACCATATCTAAAAGAACGTGGTCATACAGGGCACCTCTTATTTCAGAGATGTTTAAAACAGTGCTATTTTTAATCAGGGTATCTTTTTAACGTGTACTGGGGGTGGTGAAAAACTACCAGTTTGCTAACTCCTACAATTTAACAGGACTAACCCAGTTAACATATATAAGCATTCAGTTAAATTATTTTTCTTGCTGTAAGCATGAGAGATGTTTAGGTATAAAGAAATTTCAACAAATGGAATAGTAGTAAAGGAGAAAGGACCCCGAGCTTTTGATATCAGCTGTCCAATAACCTGAATTGACAAAAAAAATTGCTCAAGTTGGGGATATCTGACCATATAAGAATTTGGGAGGGAGTTGTATGTGGGAGCTGCTTGTGAATAATGTAACGCACTTTTAAGAGACCATCCTGCATTTGATTTTGCAGTCTTTAAAACACACTGATGAAATAGATAGAGTGATGTTATAGTCAGGATGGTCCAGAAAAAAGAGGCAAGGATTTTTGTGGGTAATATCTTTCACAGGTTGTTGTTCTATATATAGCCCAAGCTATGTCTGCCTTTTTTTTTTTGTGTGTGTTTTTTTTTTTTTTTTTTTCCCCCCCTTGGAGACCTGAGGAAGGGTACTTCATACCTGAAACCTAGTCTTTCTCTCAACTGTACATTTGGTCCAATAAAAGATAATGTCCACAGAAATCCTTGAATCGCTGATGAGATTTGTTTGAATAACTGACTTTTTCATTTTTTTTATAGCTGAAGTGAGTGTTACTTTTTTTTAAAAAATACATTTATTTTCCTAGCAATTTGAGAGATGATGAGAACAAAGTGATAAGCAGAACTCGGTTTTAAAAGACTGTTTCTTGCCAATTTAAATTCCCTTGGGCTATAGAAACAAATAAGTTGCCATAACTATGTTCTTTCTTTTGCATGGCTTCTGAATCATAGGAAATGAGGAACTTAAGTGCAGTGAACTTTTGAGAGAATATATATATGTTTTGGTTTACAATGTTACATAACCTTTCATGAAAACAAAACTCCCTTAGTGAAATTAATCATCTTTATCACACATAGCCTGTTGTAAATTGTTGTGCTCTGTAACTGAATGTTTTTTTGCTTATACACATTCTTACTAGTAAGAACTGACTGGTAGTGTTACAGTATTGAAAAATAAGCAGCAAAATTTAAGTTGAATGTAACAATAAGAAAACAACTTTCCTCTTCCTCTATTTCTCTCACCACTCTCTTCACATAACAAATTGGCCTATTTGAACTCTATATCGAGTTAGAAAGGGTTGCTTTCAGTTACCTTGTAGGAGCTAAGCATAATGGGTTTTGTGTTTTTTGACAAATTCAGACACAGGACTACTATTTTTGTACAGCTTTTAGAGACCAGGTTATAGAAAATCCAACCAAGTCTTGTTTTTTGGCCCCAGGGATTTTTGTATGAGTGTAGTTTAGCCTAGTGCAGACTTCCATGTAGATACGTTTGAAACCGTTTCCTGCTGGTACACTATGTGTGTGCTGAGGCTTTGCTCCAGTGTGCAAAGTATTTGTCTTGTGCTGAAGCAGATCATGCTTGACAAACAGCTCTTCTGTTGAAGGTGAGGATGTTCGTTAGGGCAAGGGCTGAGCTTGCTCAGGAGCAGAGGTCCTGACTCATCTGGACAGGCTTATGGAGGACAGGATCCAGCAAAGTATCCTGCTTCTTCCTGAAAGCTCCTGTTCTTTGAAGTTCTTATTTTTATATATATATAGTAGAAATGGTTGAGAAATGGAGCTGGGGTTGCTTGGTACCCCTGGCCACTTTTATAGAAAACATACAGCTGTAAAATACTGCCATCTGTTCTTCTAGCCAGAGAAGCCAGATCCTATTGTGCCATTCAGAATTCCTGGGAAAAACACTAATGCATTTTGTTTGAAACATGCTATCTTCTTACTCACTGATTCTGTCTGAAAGGTATAGGGAGGACCTACCCACCTCTTTAAAATTAATTTTCCCTCCACTTCACCCCTGGCACTCAAGCAGAGTGAAATAATAGGATCATATTTTGGCACATGGATCCATGTAAGTACTTAATAGGAGGAGTAGGATCCATCCCATAGTACCGCTTCTGGAAACTGTGCAGAAGGTTAGTTGAGGAGAGATTGGTAGGGAATTCTAATCTCATGTTGATAATGTGTAGTGTGGAAGAAGTATGGAGCTGAAAGACTGGGGTACAGTTGAGATTATGGCGCCCTTGGTGCAGCAGCTTGCAGCCTGTCTGCTGTGAGCAATCTGGGCTCTGTGGCGGGCAGCAGAGGCCTGTCTAGAGCCCAGGCTGGTTGTGGCAGGCGGCTAGGAGTCTGCGAGCTGCTGCAGTGAGGTCTGCAGAGCCTTGACCTGGCTTGTTGCTAGTGGAGGCTTCACATGCACCTCTAGGCAGATGGTGGGGGCGCTGCGAGGGGTCTGATCCTTCTTGTGGCAGTACTGCCCTGGCCCTTTGCGCACCTCGGGATGGATAGCAGAGGTGCCAATTACAATGCCTTTGTGTGCCATTCTCTAGCGCACATGTTGGATGTCACCAACCCCTGATCAAGGATAAGCCTAATCAATGACTGATTGAGTGGCACTATCAACTTCCATATTTTACAACTAACTATTCTGGGCTTCTTCAACAAGAGCATACTTGAATTTACTTTTTACATTTGCATCACTCTGACTTGTGTGAAGTCTGTGATCTGCTGAAATCCTATGGTATTTCTTGTCAATGCTGTCACCCAGCTAGTTTGCTGGTTGCTTCAAACTCTATAGTTGCAGGTATCACTTGGTGAAATTCTGCGGTCTGTTGTGTAGGGGGTTTGGACTCCAATACCATGATTGCTAAAGGTGCACCAATATATTGGTTGGCTCTCAGATAAGCACTGATCAAAGGAGTAATGAAATTATTGGTTGTCAGCTTTTTTTGGTGGCTGTAGCTGATAAATTATGGCCATGTGCACCCTGGTGAGCATAGTCCCGCACCCTGCCACTGGCCCAAGCCTGCAGCAGACTATAGGTCCTGGTGAGCTGCAGAAGCGGGAGGGGGTGCCAGGGAGTGGTCACAGCACTGTGCTCAGCAACAAAGAGACCATTGCCAGCTCCTGCTGCTGCCACCATGGCAATCCCATGCATGCAGCAGGGACCTGAGCAGCAAGGCTGCCACAGAGACATTGACCTGGATGCAGGCAAGATAAGGTACCACGCGAGGAAAATTCTGCTCCACTGGGCACTTTTTTGCAAAGGCAGTTTCTCCCCAGCAGCCATGGGAGCTCTGCTGTGTAGGGTCTACTGGCACTGTGGTAGTGGCCTGCTCTGGGGCTCCAAACATGCCTGGTGCCACTGTCTACATGAGGGCCCGCCCCATCCACCTGGGATGGCTGCATGGGGAGCGTGGCTGCAGGTAGCAGCTGTGAGTGAGGGGACAGCGTGTATGGGAATAAGGTGGTTGCCACCTTCCTCATCAAGGGCGGGAGCAGGAAGGAGATGTGTGTGTTAAATGAAAAACAAACAAACAAACAAAGGCTTATTTATGTCAGCAGTTTAAAATGCCTTGCACTGTTACTAAATATCGGTTATCAGATCGGCATTGACCAATATGGTTGGTTAATCATCGGCTGTCCGATCTGTAAAGAAAATCTATATCAGTGCACCCCTAAGTCCCTTTTGGTTTTGTGTTAGTTTCAGTATAACACATCTAAATTACTTGACAAACAACGGTCTCTTGCTGTGTATTGATATTTAAATGAGCTAACTTTTTGTTTATTTTTCTGACTTCAGTTACTGTGTGGATTTAACACAGTGGTCATATAAATATCCATCCAAGTTATTAAAAAAAAAAGAAAAAAAAAAGCTACTTGGGTTAGTAGTTATTCTTGAAGATACTGTTTTTTTTGGTTATTTGTTTTTTACTATTTATATAATTCACATGAGATCATATGAAACAAAAATAAAATAGAATTACCAAGGCTGTGAGGGCAACTTTCTTTCCCATGCTTGGAGTTTTAGTGAACCTTGCTTCAGAAGGGTTTTTAGAAGTGCTATGTGTATATATAGCACTCCTAAATAAACACATATGGCAAAAACATTTTGAAGCATGCAAACTTTTGTAGGTAGAATATGCTCCTGACTCGTGTTTAAAATCAGAATTTGCTGGTTCATAGTAAGCTTCTGTGTTCTCAAGTAAGCACTTTACCCCTTCCCCAATAGTGATGTTGGGTATTAGGTGCGTCTTAAATAGCTTGGACTTTGTTAGACTTTTTTTCTTTTTTTCTTTCTTTTCTGTAGTTACTTTGAAAAACAGTGCCATGCTGACATATAGGGAAAGTAGAAAAACACATGCAGTTTATGGGCCTCAAGACCAGAAGAGATTGATTATGTTAATATCCCCTAAACCTCTTCCGTAATCTGAAGCATAGAAACACATCCAGCAATCTCTGTAGCATTACTCTAATAACTCTTTAAGAGGACCAGTTTTGATTTAAAGTCATAAACCAATGGAAAAATCCAGTATAATGGAGATTTATTTGTTCCAGTAGTTGTCTAAGTCCAACCTGCTGTTTATTTAATTGTGCTGTATTTGTACCCTGAGCTGGGCTAGCTTCATCTTCCAACAATTGGATCCTATTATGCTTTCTTTCCAGATCCTTCTATTCAAACTTTCTTCTAATCTAGGAACATGTATACTTTGGTCAACTTGCTTCTACATCTTTTTTTGGGTAAGCTAAATAAGTTCAGGCTCATTTGGTATTGTTTTGTTTTAACCTTATTTCTTACTAACTTTGATATCAGTAAATAATGGAAGTATTGGACTATAATACCCATTTGGAGGCTTGCTGCATGAAAACTGAAAAAATCAAGTAGGCTGAAAGTGATGGCTTCCTTATCAGCCTTGCTGCCCTCTTAAATATTGGAGCTTTCTCCTCATACTTATCTCTATTTTAAGTGTAGTTCTATTTTCTTTTATAAGAAAGCAGAACACTTCTTAACCAACCTGTATCCCTAGCCAGCCCATGACAAACACTAGAACTTTGCTCTGTATATGCCATATAATTAGGGAAAGGAAAGACATTCATCATCTCATCTTAAAACCATCTGGTATTTTCTTGACTTCAAGCTCTAGAGCTTCTCCTGATCACTAGACTTGACTTGGCTGTGATATCCCAGCTTGAACTCTACCGGTGATCCCCTTGCTGGAGACGAGGCTTGCCAGGATTTGGAAGCGTTTTTGGACAGAGAACTGAAAACCCACAGCCTGAACTTGTACAATGTATGTGTGCCAGGGGCAGATGGCAGGGGAGCCACAAGAGACCCAGTCCTTGCTGTGGCAGCACAGCCCTGGCCCCTCCCCCTCTGCCCACCCGCAGGCATGCATGCTGAGCAAAATTCCTTCCCGTGCCATGCTTTGGCACCTGTGCCAGGGATTGCCTACCCCTGTAGTAGGTGCTTCGACTTAGACAAATAAGTCATATGACTTTGTAAAGTTTCAGATATCCTTAAGATAGTGTCTAATAGTATCAGTAAGTAGATAGGTGTCTTTGCTCTTTATAGTATTGGTAGGATGGATCTTGGAACAATACTGCACCTAGTATCCCAGGTGATTAGTGAAGGATGCACTGCAGAGTAGTAGTTTTGAAATGATGGGAGCCCAAGAAGGGTGGCTGTGCCTTAAGGAAGCTATCCTTC
>NW_017728886.1:99148284-99151061 GCF_001723895.1 Crocodylus porosus
AAGAGAAGGTTGGATGTGTATCTAGCTGGGGTAATGTAGGCCCAGCACTCTTTCCTGCTTATGCAGGGGGTCGGACTCGATGATCCATTGAGGTCCCTTCCGACCCTAGCATCTATGAATCTAGTTCTGGTGTCAAGATTTTAAAGGGTATTAAATTTTAGAAAGGGTGTAGGAAAGATGGAAGGGTGGCTTGATAAGCTTAATTTTAAACTTCATGGGGAAAATAAAAGGGGTATTATAGAAGAGAAGGACATGACAATATTGGTTGGAAGTTGCAGCCACACTCATTTTAAATTAGAAATACTGTACTTGAATCCAAGATGAGCCTGAATTTTATCTGACTCCCCCAATAATTAGATTATATACATGTAAAACTTATAAATGTCTTATAATTTTCCATGTATAGAATCTAATTGTTGGAGGGTCATTTTCTAAATTAATTCCTCCAACTACTGTAGGGGGACAAAGTATGGGGAGGTCAAACAGGCTGCTATTGTGGGTGAGGATGGTGGGGGGAGGAAGCTTCAGGGGGGAGATGGGCAGGTGCAGAGGTGGTGTGTGGGGGGCGGGCACGGGGGATGGTGGAGGCAACAGCTTTGGCTATGGCCTTCACTATGGGTAGGGGCTGGAATCTGATCCATAGCAGTTGTCTACCTCCCTTCCCCCACCCTTGTACTTGATTTCTAAGATGTTGTGTGTGGGAGGGGGAGAAATCATGTTAAATTGAATAAATGTGGTAGGATGGGTTACAGTGGCTTTTTCATAACTAAAGACTGAGCTTTCTTTAATGCATGTTTATTGCTCATTTCCTACATGTTATAAATATACACTTTTCAGTTGATGAGGCTACTGGGAAATGGGCTAGCAAATGCCAACAAATTGGGCCAGATGGTTCTTCACTGACATCCAGGGTTGGCAATGCTTCAGGAGTGGCAGGTCAAAATTGCTCAGCTGGGTCCAAGGCATGCTTTTGACCTGGCTACTGCTTCTCCTTGTTGCCTGGTAGTAGCTGTTTTTTTTCCTCAGTACTGCAAGGGTAAAGTGTCCTGCTGCCAAAACGCTGGCTTTGTTGGCTGCATAGAATAGTTCTTCCAGTCACATCTAGTCCATGGGCCAGAGGCTTCCAACTTGTGCTGCAGAGAGAGGCAGATATGTCAAACACGGCTCATGGTCATCAAAACTCATTTGGACCTGACTGATCTATTGACTTGATGCACCTGGGTCAGTCTATGCAGGCAAGGCTGTTGATTGTCTCATGTGGATCAAATAGCTGCAGGGCGCACAGGCCAAGCACCTTCTTTATGCCTGTGCATATTATGCACATTCACCTGTGCAAAGGTTAGTAGTTGTTAGGGGTTGCCACTTTTTTGTAATGCTTCAGTATCATTTGTTTCTTCATAGTCAAAGGGATTTTCATGCTGGTGACTGTTTCCACAGCTCCAGGACTAGCTCAGTACAGGTTTTTAGGATGAGGAAGGTCACTTTCCTTAAGTTATCCCGACCCTGCAGCAAAACCCTCTCTTACCAGCTCACTTTTCCCCCTGCCCCTGGAAGCAACACTGGTCAACAGTATGCAGCTGGTCATAAAGCTTAGCTCTCTTGTGTTCTGGCCAAGATTTCCTCCTCTTCTGATAGTTTCAGGCATCGGGCCATGACTGCACAAAATTGTGATAATATAATACTAAGCACTCATTTTGTTACTGCCTTTTACCAATTCTGTGTTGGTTCCAATTTACAGCACAGTATTGCTCTGTACCACTTTGCCTGCAAGTTTGTGGCATTGTTGAGGACTTTTAAATAACGTGCGTAGTGAGACAACATAGACTTGGCGGTAGGACTGTGTTTGGATGTTAAGGATTATTTTGTGTGCTCTTTTGGGAAGAAAGAGTGCCCCGGCCATGACATGTCTAATGCCATAAAAGATTAAGGTGAGCCCCTGAGGGACTGATGCTGGAAAAATGGAGGCATTGCCTCTTTATGAGGCCAGTTGTGAAGGATATAGTGGGCAGGATTGTGCTGCCTACAGCAGAGAAGTGGAAATGTATAGTTTCATGTAGATACTTGCCAGTATTATGGAGTAATTTACTCTGTCATGAATTTACTCTGTAGTGATCATGCATTTGCTCTTTACATTTCCCAAACACTGCCTGCAACAGATGCTTGGCTATTGGATGCTGGGGGGAGCCAGCTGGCACTGAATCGGCTACCTTGGGATTAGATTGATATGTGATGGGTGCAGTGGCATGTACTTACTTTGTGGAGTAACTTTCCCAGGAGAGGGGTAACTTGTATTGGCATATGTCTGAGTCAAGCATCTGCTCCATTTTTACTATTCCATAGAAAGTGTATCATGTATTTGTACTCTCAGCTTATACTGAATGCTGATTTTTAAGTTGGTGCATGCATTCTCAAGGACAATGGGAAATAAGAAGCAATGTTCTTGCATGCAAATTATTGAACTTAATTCTCTTTTTTTAACCTGACAAAATGGTTCCTTGGACTTTTCTATCTATCACAATCCACCTGTACTTAAGTCAGGACGTTATGCTGCCTTCATTTCTATCCTAATTTGCTTCCTTCTTTAGCAGTAAGGTGGTACTTATTACTTGGGCACCTGTAAAACCTTCTAAGTATGAGTGTGTGAAATGAGCAGCATTGGATTTGGATTCAGCCCAAATTGGGGACAATAATTTGATTTGGATCACTGTCCTAATTTTGATTTGGCTGAATCCAGATCTTCAGATTTGCTGATTCAGAGAATCAGTGATTTGGCCATA
>NW_017728886.1:99151164-99161847 GCF_001723895.1 Crocodylus porosus
GCGATTGGCCACAGGGGGACTCCAGGTGCCCCCCAGACCCAGGAGGTACCAGTCACCGAGCTGGGAGGGTGCAGGGCGGAGGTGGCTTCTGGTCTACTTCCAGGTCTGCTGCCGAGTCCCCTGTGGACACCCCTCCCTGCCCTGCTTCTGTGAGACGCTCCATCCTCCCCACCATTGCAGTGTTCAAGAGCCACCTGGTACCTTGAGGGATGTAGAAAAAAAATGATAAAGCTGTGTCTATGTCCAAATCATTGAATCTTTCCAAATCGAGTTGGAGGCTTCCAGTTCAATTTAGAGAGAGTAAAAGGTCTTCTGATTTGATGTGGCCACTGAATCAGGTTGAATCAAATGGGCAACCAAAGCTACATGCAGCCTTACTTCTAAATCTAAGTCGATGAGTAAAGGCACAAGTCTTTGCCATTTCCTATGTTGCTAACATTTTGACATTATGCCAGCTAGGTTAAGGCCCATTTTGTTAGACATTGTATAAATATATAGGAAAAAGGTGGTCATTGCTTTCCCCTGCTCCCTGGCTAGGTTTAAGAATTTCAAGGTTACTACTTCCTGGTGGTATGAATAGCTCTTCTTCTTCGATCATGGAAGAAGGCTGATTTAACTTCTTTTCACAGTCTTGGACCATTCCATGAGCCCTGCTTACCCATTATGGACAGTGAGAGATGACTACAGAACAGCCACCTAGAAACTTTATATACCTTAAGAAATTTTTTTTTGTATTTTTTTTTTTTTCTCCCCCGCCCCCCCCAAAGCTTCTTGTGATCCTGCTGCTTTTGTTGGATCCTGCCTGTTTTACTCTTATTTCACTTTTCTGTGTTGCCTTTCCTTTACATTTTATGGTTCCTCTACTTCCTTATTTCCAGATTCATGAACTGATTGCATGAGAGAAGACTTTTTTTTTTTCTTTTTGTTGACTGCACAAGACAAAATCCATTAGTATGGATTTTTTTTCCATCTTTCCAAATATATTCACACATTTCTCATGAAAGCTGTTACGCAGAAGACGAGCTCGTACAGGGGACGCTGTTTCTGAGCCAGTAATCCTCACCAGAGAGGTGCTGCTATAAACCCATATGGGTGTGGTTAAATGCACTTCTATTAATGAATGTCCAGTGATGAGATAATGCATTTAGAAATAAGTATATGTGCATGCATGTAATGTACAGAATTATCTGTTGGGGCAGTGGTTTGAAATCTTTCCCAATGTTCACCACTGCATAATTTTTAGTCCTGTGCAAAGCAGCTAGTCTTTGCTGCCGTGTTTTTTTTTTTTTTTTTTGTTGTTTTTTTTTTCCTCCCAGGGGACAGTGATTCAATTTGGTGATTCAAATCACTGTCCCAAATTGATTTCGGCTGCTGCCAAATCTCCAAATCAGCCAGGCCCATCCTCCGCCTGTTCTCCCAGCCCGGCAATGGCTATCCTGCCCACTCTAGCTCCCAGCATTTTTGAAGGAGGGGGAAAAAAAAGCCCCCACTCACTGGCTCCTGCCTGGCAGGAGGGTGATCCCTGCTGCCCCGTGCTGTGTTGGGGGGGGGGCCTCTGCATGAGCCCCCTCCCCGCTGCCTCAGTTTTCCCCCGCCCCTTTGAATCGATTTGGACCTTTTAATTGGTCTCTGATTCGATGCGGATTCAGAGATTTGGCCACCAAATCAGGCGAATCTCCTCTGAATTGTATCACCACGCAAAGCTTTGCACAACCCTAATAATTTTTAGTATGAGTATACAGGTTGGCTGAAAAAATAATGTAACTAACCATACATAATGTAACTAATCATACTTTTGTTTTAAGTTCTGAGATGCACTGCCTCATGTGGATGTCTGGTTATATGCTCTGTGTAGCTTGGTCTTGAAAATTAAATGCACAATTCCCATTTGTATACAGAGTTGAACTGTATATCAGCTGTTTGCTTTTAATGTTTTATAGATCATAAAATACAAAAAATTATATATTTTTCACTATACATATGCATATACCTTTCACTGCATGTATAATGACCTCCTCTATGACCTTTGGTTGGAGATATTTAAGATGCCCAAGGCTTTTGGTTTTCTTTCTTGTACCAAAACAATTTAAAGAATTAATTGCTTGGTTTAAATAGACCTATTTTCTGGTTTCTCCAGTTCTAGTTACTTTCTTTCTTTTAGCCCTGTCGTATTTAAGCTACTGTTTTTACCTGATCCACTAATACATTTCTTCCTGTTGAGGTTCTTAAGCACTTCTGGTAGAAATAATGGAGACAACCAAAACTTAACACTATTGATGTTTGAAGTGTGGTTTGGATGCTAGCTGTTTTTAATTTCACTTATGTAAATATACAAGATTACAAGTCACTTCACTGAAGACTTACAATAGTGTCTAAGCACTAACAAGACACAGTTAAATTTATGAATCTGTATTTTGTTGGCCATGGAATTACTTCTCTATTGCTTTTGACCTTTTCTCTGATAAGGGATATTTCTAGCAGCATTTAACTACAAAGATAGTTGGACCATGACCTCAGTTACTGTGGCTTTGACAGTATCAGCTGAGTTGCATTACTTGGCAGAACTACTTTTAGAGGTGCTAAATGCTAATGAGTGCTTGACATTAGGTGTTCTATTAAAGATACCATCATGTTGGGGGGGGGGGTCCTTTTACAATAAGAGTGTCACTTTAAACATTTTTTCTGCTTCTCTGTTTTGTGAGAATGAAAACAAGTGTAGGGTTTATTCTTGATCTGATTATCCTTTCAAAAGGGGTGTTGGGGGGGAAAGGGGGGTAGAATTGCCCTTTACACTTGAATGGCATTTTTACTTGAATTATCCCAATTGGCCCAGGGAAACAGTGTTATCTTGGTACTTTACAGGTAGGTAAAGTGAGACTACAGGCTTGTATGTCTGTGGAGTCCCAGAATAAAAGGCATTGTCCTGTAAAAATCAGATGTCTGTTTTAACCTAAAGTAAGAAGGAGCTACCATTCCTGCAGTACAGGACTCCACATGCTCAATTTCCCTTTTAACAAAAAAAAAAAAGAGGGTATTGAGCAAGCTTGGAGACAAATTAGTAGTAACTGGAGAAAAAGATTAAAAGGGAGAATGACGTGTGAGTGTCTAAAATATGAAATATATGCCCTACTTGGTAAAGAGCCTGTTATTTATCTTTTCAATAAGCTAGTATTTCAGCTATGCCTCAATTCCTCTTTTATTCCTGCACAAATACTTCTTTTACATTTACTTCCTGTTTTTGCTTGGCATGCTTTTTTCTTTTTCTTTTTCTTTCCCCTTTTGCTTCCTTTTGGCACTTATCCCTCCCTTTCTTCCACGTGCTTCTGTTGATCACCGGGAAACATTGTGTAATAAGCTTTCAGAAGCAGTAATTCCCATGGTTGCTGCTGTTAGCATGACAGCCATTTAAAAAAAAGATGGTTCATATGTGATTCAATCATGCAAGCGTCCTTAGCATGCCACATCTGGCAAGATAAAATTGCCATTTTCATCATTAAATCCATATATTCCTCCCATAAATTCCTTCATCTAGTCCAAAAATATGTAGCTGAGCTTGAATGCTATATTTTTAAAGAGTGAGTTGTTAATAGAAAAGTTGATACAACCTTTGATAAGATCTGTTCCCAGGTCTTTAATTGCCTATCTATTTAAAAAAAAAAAAAAAAAAAAAAAAAAAGAAATGTACCTTTATTCCCACCATACACATCAATACACTAAATAAATCCTGCTACTTCAGTGTGTTAGGTTTCTTTGCAACTCACACGTCATGTCGTCCCTCCCCCAGGTTGGGTAGAAGTAGGGGGAGGGGGGAGGAAGACCTGCTCCCCCTGCCCTGCTTTGCATTTGTAGCCAGTGTCCTGCTGAGGGATTCTTGCTGTGCTTGTACCCCTGGAAATCCCTGGGATTCATCTGGATAACTGGAAAAAGTGAGGCAGGCACTCCCTTGGCTTGAGGAGCCCGGTCCTGCCTGGGGGTTCTCAGAGTGCCCAGGCCCTAGACCCTCAGGCCTGTAGAGCCCCTGCCTGGGGTGGTTGGATTGCACAGGCAGCTTCAGGATGCCTGTGCTCTCCTGCCATAAGCAATACAGCAGCACAATTTATCGCTGTCTTCTGGCATGGCTACAAGTCTGAGCATTTGTGGTGTTATGGAAGTTGGGCACATCTGTTTGCTTTCACTTTTATGGCGGCATGAGGGCAATGTCTGTCTCCACCCTCATTGTAATGCTCACTTTCTGGATCATTGAACTTTCCTGTAACTCTCTCCACTTTTTTTTTTTTCCCTTCCTGTTTCTCTTCTGAAGTATGGAAATTGGAAGCAGATACATTGTTGCAGTAATGTCTTTCCCGTGGTGTAAACAGTATAATATTGTCTCTTTAGTCCCATAACTAATGGTGTTATCCCTTTTTTCCCCCTCCATTGTGTGTCACACTGGGAACTGTTATACAAGAAGCTGCCTCCTACAACCGTAAAGTCCTTTCTAGAATTAGGATGTAGTTCTCAGATGATCTGGCTGGGTTAAGGAGGTTTTTTTGTCTCACTTTTTAGAAACCTTAAAGCAGCATTTTTATTTTCCCCCAGAGGGTGACTGCTTGGTGTTCTCTAAGAATTCTCTTGGTTTGGCCACTCAAAAATCAGTATCGATTAAAAATCTTAGGAAGAATCTATCAAATTTCATGGATTGTGCTGCAACTTGTCTGAGACCTCAGGAAAGATTATTTGGACTGTGAGGTACTTTATATCTGTTAGTTCTTAAATACACATGTAGGCTACCAACAACATGAGTTGGTTGAGGGCAAGATCGAAGCCTTTCTCTTAACTTCCATGGATCTTTGGTTCAGGTGATCCTAGTCTTTAGATGGCTTTAAAAGATGTATTTAGGACCTGAGAATACTTTAAGAGAATGTATTTCTCTAACTTTGTGGATATTTTAAATGATTATATTTTTAAAACAAAGAAGAGTGGGGGAATTAAGTGTCTTTAACAAACACTGTTTTGTTTGTTTTAGTAACAACAGATCCAGAAATGTGAAGACAGTATTAAATACAAGCCTACTGTATGACATAACATCAGTCCTCTAACAACCCAGCAACAGTAGGGCAGAAGTGACATAGCAAGAGAGGCCAGGGCTGGATTAAGGGGGCCTCTGCTACCTGTACTAAGAAGCAAGGACCTCAGTAAAAGGGGTCACTTTTTTTTTTCTAGATATGGCAACAGCAATCTCCCCCTGTGTTTCAAATCCTTGAAACAGCAACTGGAGTGCTGCTGAAAGGCATTTAAAATGGATGAGGCAGAAGACAGCACCCCCCTGCAAAGAAGAGCTATGGGTTCTGGCCCCTGCTTCCAACACTACCTATGTATTTTATCCAATTATTTTAATGCAAAATGCATTGGCAGTTTCAACTGAAGCTAGCTGCTCTTTATTTATATGTGCATGTATGATGTTAAAAGTCAGAAGGAACAATATTATCTTGTTTGACCTCTGTCTGCATTACAGACCACTAAATTTCATCCAGTTACCTGCTATTCAGACTAGTTAAAAAAAAAACAAACCAAAACCTTGTTTAAATCAGTTTTATGGTTTAAGCCAGCCACCTTACTGGAATGGCTTTGAGACTTCAAGGTTAAATTTGAAATGGCTGTTAGACTGAATTAACAAAACATGGCAGAGTATTTCCAAGTAAGCCAGAAAGTGTGTTTATACTAAATGCAGCAGAGTGGTAAGGACTGCTTTCAAATAAGTTAACATTTATAGCCAGCAAACTTAATCATTGTCTTTAACCTGCAGTTTATATTTGATTAAAATCAGGAGGAATAGATGATGCGCATCTTTAAAGGAGCAGAGTGGGAGACTTTGTGCTGGGAGAAGCTCGTTACTTTGCAGAGAAAATTCTCTTGACAACAGTTGTTTGTTTGCCTGCTGAGAGAGATGAGTAAAGGATTGTTTTATTTCCCTTGAGGGATAAGAATAAATGAAACCAGTTTTTTTTACCTCCTTGAGGAAGAGGGGAGCCAAAGATTTGGTGTTAAAAATCCCAAATAACTTTTTCACAGTTAACCATTTCTTTCTTCTAGTTTCCAGGAAGAATAATAGAATGGCTGTTTTGTGTCTGCTTAAAGGAAAGGGAGACCCAAATGCTTTGTTTAAAGCCTTGATAGGTTTTGTTTTTTTTTTTTTTTCCCACTGAATATCATGGTACCCATGACTGAAGGACAGTTGGCTCATATACCCTCGTTGTTTGGACCTCTCTAGGATTCCTCTCTAGCAGATAAACTGCAGAAGAACTAATTGTTCAAGGCTACCTTGACAAGATGAGGATGAAGCATCTGAGAACCCCTCTTAATATCAGTAGAGTTGCTTCAAAAAATAGCCCTTTTCCTGACCTGCTGACCTCTTCGTTTCCAAGGTGTCACCCTACCCTGCCTTCTGCTGACCCCTGCTGGTCACCAGCTTTTTCTGTAGAGCAGAGATCATTTCTGCTCAACGCATGATGTAAAATGAATAGTTCTCTTTGGTCTTACGATGTTTTAAAAGAAATCAGCATAACTTACCTATGTAAGTAATTTTTTTCAGTCCCAATGGGAGCAGAATCGCAAGATTAGTAAATGTCCTGATAGCTACCAAATCGACAGGGCAGTATGGGTCTTCCTGGTCTGGTCTCTCTGCAAAGGTGGTACTAGAGACGATGATGGCTTCAAAAAGAAGCACTGATATTAGACCCTTCTCCTCTTTAAGTTCAGTTGTGAATATCCAAATTTGTTATCTATGGAGAAATTCAAATTTCAAGTTTATTTTTGTCTTTCCCTTGATTTAAACTATGCAAACTGCCACTTATTTAAGCAAAATATTTTGGGATATGCTTTTAAGGTATATCCCTACATGAGTTTGCAATGCATCGACAAAGCCCCGTCAAGGTGGAAGAAATTATAATGTCATCTTTGAGTTTTGATGCTACGGTAGTTGCCATAACTTTTTTTTTTTTCATGCCTGTTGTTAATCACCCCTAGTAAAAGTGAGTTTCTGATTATGGAGATGAAATGCCAATTTTGACCTGAAAATTAAGCTAGACAGCATCTAATTTGTTGGGGGGTTTTTTGGTTTTTTTTTTTCTTTATTTTGTGTTTTCCCCCTGCTGATGTGGACACTTCAAAAACAAAAGAACAAAAACACCATTTGTCCATCAGTGTGATTACACGGCATAGATAGAATCCTGGATAAAGAACCTAAACAATGTTGGGGTGGTATTTTGCGTTAAAAGAGTTTTGAACACTAAATAAATTAATGAGACCTGTGGTCATCTTTGTACTGACTTTTCAAGATCTGTGGATATTTTGCAAGAAGTCTCCAGCATTTATTATTATGTGGCTCAGGTTGTATTGTTTGTTTTTTATTTTTTTTTGTGCATCAGAAGATGTCTATGCCCAGTAAAATGAAGTTACCAATAGTCTTGAGAAAAGCAGTTGCCTGATTGGCATTAGCCAATCTTTCTCAAGTTATTCCATATTTAATTATAATTATTGTCCTTTCAGTGGCTTGCCTGCCAAAAATTACAGCATATTAGTTTTTAAGTGTAAGTGTTGGTCTTGCATGATAAATCTACTTTTTTTCCTAAATTCCCTGAAAAAAGGACCATAATATTGTTGCATTTGACAGATGTGAAGGGCTCTGATTTTGATTCCTGCCTCAAAGGAGGATGCTCACTCTGGAAAAGATGAAATATATGGACAGTTACAGTTAAAATGCAACGTAGTTGGACAATCACAAAACAAGATGCTTTGATGTTTTTGAAGTCCCACCCACCCCTGCCCCCAAATCTGACAGATTTAAAAAAAATAATTAAGAGCCTCTTTTTTTGACCTAGCTTCATCCTTTACCAGGGAAACTGTCATCAAGTGGCTGTTCTGTGAAGAAAAGGGATTGCGATCATTCTTTATTGAGATAATTAGCACGTCTGGGCATTAGGACTACCAGTAACAGTCCGTAACATAACAGATTAGTTCTGTGTCACGTGAAAAGGCGTTCATGACCATAACAAGCTAAGATCAGTGGACGTTTTCCTATCTTGCTGTCTGGCCTCACTTTTTTTTTAAAGGTAGTTTTGAGGAGGATCCTTCTGGATAGTCCCACAAGGGTCTCTGTGTGACTTTTTTTCCTCTGCTTCCTCCCCTCCCCCCAATCCTATTCAACATCTCCATTACTACTGGTAATATAAGTGGCAGTATCACCTTCTTCATTTACATCTGTTACATGTTAGAGTGGAGGGCACTAGTATTAAGGATTGACCTCAGGTTGACTGACTATAAACATGCTTTCCAGTATTCCCCTACGTGTTACATCATAACTCACACCTTTAAAATAGCTGCTTTATTGAGACAGATGACCCCTGGACATTGAAACAACCTTAGTCTCCAGTTTTTGGACTCTGGTACACATAATCAAATGCACAAAACAACTGAAAATAATTCCTTGCTACTGCTGCTAGCCACAATACTGCTTGTATTTTTATCAATGTCTGGTCTTTGTAATCCTATACCTTTTGACTTTCAGACATGACTCCTGGAACTTGGCTGTATTTTGGAATGAGTGCAGTGATTTCAGTTCAAATTGCCGTGATAGTGTAGTAATATTCACTTCCTAGTGCACTATGCACTGTTGTCACTTATGAATACCGCTACATACTCTCATGTAGCTTAGCCAATGCCTTGGAAGCCCTTAAAGAAAGGCATAAAATGAGACCATCTCATGATTGTCAGAATAGACTCTTGCCTCAGTCCCACTTGTGATGCGCATATACCTGAATCTTTCTCTGTATGCCCTGCTTCAAGAAGTAACATGAATCTTCATCTTATTTTCTGCCAGTTCCTTTTTCTCTTCACTTTTCTTTAAAACATATTCTTGCTAGGTTTTTTTCACCTTTTGTTTGGGTTTTCTCTTTTGCCTCTTTGGGAAGCCCATAGATCTCTGCCTTTCTAACTGCTTCTCTCCCCATATTTTGCTACATGCTGTGTTTCCTGACTTGTTTCTTTCCTTTTTTGTCTGTCTGTTCTTTTTAGTTTACTCTTACACCTTTTAATTTTCTCTTTCCTCTTTCCCCTTTTTCTTAGTGCAGAACTCCATCATATATATATACTCTGAAGCTCATTAGAATTTTGTGTGTGTGTGGTGTGTATAGTGTGTGTATACACACATGAAATTCTAATGAGCTTCAGTAGCTTCTTGGTAACCAACTGTTTTTTCTACAATCTAAAATTAATTGGAAAGCCCAGTGGTTTTTTTTTTTTCCTGTGAAAGCAGCAAGAAGGTCATAGTCATTGCATCATCTCAACCTGTTTGTTCCAATGAGATAGAATATTAACTTTTTATGTAGTACAGTGGTTTTGGAGCAGCAGAAAACCATGCTGAACTATGTGATGCATAATAATACAGGAAACTGCAATGGGAAGAAATCAAAACCAGTGAGGCACATCTGCATTATATGCAGAAATCCTTCTAGTAGGCCCACATGCTGCACAGTGTCCCTTCCACTCGTTTCTCCCACTGTCTCCCCTTGCATGTTGATAATACCAGCTGCTAATGAGGTACCTGGCTAGAGAACAAAAATCTAGTCTAAAGAAGTGGCGGGAGGAGGAGGTTACTTGCTTGCCAGTTTACAAATGAAGGTCACAAAGTACCAAGTGGTGCTGTTGAAGAATGATTTTGTTGATAAGTATCCATTACAAAGTTTATGGACAAATTGTGCAGTGAGTTCATGGGTGTTCTTGTCTTTTTGCTGCTGTCAGTCACCTTCACCAGCTCACTTGAGGCATTGAGATTTGATGTCAATTGGTCTCATGATGGCAAGTTTCCCTTATTGTTATCCCTGAAGAAATATAATTGAGCATTGAAGATGTTGCCCTTTGAAGGCTGTAATTCCCATCAAGGATAACTTGCAATCAAGAACTCAAGAGCAGCTTTGATGTCATTTGGAGTTATACCTCTGTTTATAGAAGGAGGCAACATTAGCTTACTGATGGAGATAGAGCTGGGAAGTATTTTCCATTAGGGTAGCCTGACTAAACAAAGTCGAAACAAATTTCTTCCACAACAGCATCCACTTCCCAGCTGATAAATATCCACCCAGCAGATGTGACTGCTTTCTTGGGAGCAGGGTTCCACTTGTACCAGATCTTCCTCACTTATCTTCTCTCTGGCAACTAGTTGTACCACTTCTGCTGTGCCTGGAGTGCTGTAAACTCAGCTTGTTGGGTTCTACAGGCATTTATGCACACGCTTTTTGTCGTGCGACATACTGGAGATCCACTGCTTCAGACCAGACTTGATTAATTGAGTCTGTTCCACATGTGAGCTGATGTGAACTGTGCTGTGTAGTTGTATAAGCAGTGAAATGCACATCAGCACACAGAATGGTGGCAATGTGCTTTTGAACTAAAGCACCTTTATAGATTCATAGGTGTTGGGGTCAGAAGGGACCTCAATAGATTGAGTCCGACCCCCTGCATAGACAGGAAAGAGTGCTGTGTTCAGATGACTGCAGCCAGATGCCCATCCAACCTCCTTTTGGAGAGCACCACCTCCCTTGGGAGCCTATTCCAGACCTTGGCCACTAACTGTGAAGTTCCTCCTAATGTCCAGTCAGTCTGCTCTCTGCTAGCTTATGGCCATTATTTCTTGTGACCCCCAGGGGC
>NW_017728886.1:99161947-99165726 GCF_001723895.1 Crocodylus porosus
TATCCTTAACTTGGGATGCCATCCTCAGCTTCATGGTAGCTTTGGCCTTTCTAGCTGCCTCCCTACAACTGCTAGCTGAGGAGGTATTCTCCTCTTCAGTAATCTCTCCCTGTTTCCATTGCTTATATGCCCCCCTTTTTGCCCTTAGGCTGCTCTGGATTTCTCTGGTCAGCCAAGGAAGCCTCTTGGCCCCTTTCCCCCTTTTTCCCTGCATCAGGATCGTCTCCCTGTGTGCCCAAAGGATCACTTCCTTAAGGTACCTTATGTGTGTTTAGTTCAAAAGTGCACTGCTGCCACTTTCTCAGCGTTGATGCACATTTTACCACTTATACAATTGCGGGCATCACAGTGCTGGGTGCTTCCATGTGTAAAAATGTCCTAGATGTTTTAGACAATCCTAGTTCGGCTTTTCCCTATCCCTACTCACCTTTCTCAACTATATTCATGGGCTGTCTTACAAGACTGTACTACTGCAAAAGGTACAGTCTCTCTTTGATCTCAGAGCTATAGAAGAGGTTCCCTCCAAAGTACAAGGGTAGAGGGGGTTAAAGAGACTCATGAAAACCCTCATGAAAAGATAAATTTAGGATGCGTGTCCCTTGCCTCCATTATTTCCCTCCCTCTATTCCTCTTGAGTTCTTCCCTTAACTAGCATGCTGTTCACATAAATATGGCTGTATTGATATCATCTGTCACTCAGAGGATAGCCTCTTAGGCTGCAAGCAGACATCAACATTGTGTTGCCATAAATTTTTTTTATGGTGGCACAAAACCCAAAAAATGGATATCTCTAGTACTTTGTTGCACCACAAATGCCTACATTTTGTGATGGTGATGACCCTAGTTATAATTTGTGCTGTCTTTTTTGCAGCTGACATCTGTTTGCTTCTGGCAGGAGACTGTAGGCAGCCTGTGGCTCCCAGCCTTCAGGAGGTCCAGTCCTGTGAGATGATGGCCCCAGGTGCTTTACCCTAACATGGGGAACACATGTGTAAGTGGGGGGCTTTCTACTTGTGGATGCATGCCCTAAGCTGAGGCATGGCAGCATGATACGTGTGTCATGCCCCAATATAGTGGCCGGGGGTTGGGGGATGGCTGCATCTATAAATGTGCATGCAGATCTGCACCTCCTAAATTGGAGCATAGTACTGGGGTCCATTTTTCTGCAGGATCAAGCCCCTGAAGCCCTAGGAGTAGCAGGGGCCCAATCCTGTGGGACAACTGTCCCAGCGTCCTCTACAGACCTCGGTGAAGCAGATCAGTTGTGCCACAATGCACTGTAGTAGAGCTGCCTGTTCTCCAAAATGGTAATATTAATGACCCTGCCTGCAGTAGTTTGTCAGGAAAGGTTCTGCTCTAGCCTATGTATCAGCTTGCAAAATTAAGATCTCCTTTTGTGTTGATGGGACAAATAACAGCCTATGTATTTTATTTGCTGTTGCATGCAGTAGGGCTTGCAAATTTGGTTCAAGTTTGTGTATCAATCTGTCAGACATCTTGATTCATGTGACTGTGAGTTACATCATCATTTGGGGGATGACAGCAGGTTGTCTGCAAGGAGGTACACTGTTTTTCTCTTCTTGCAGAAATGTGGGTAGTAGAGTCAGCCATTCTAGGTTGGGAGAGCTCATCTTGGCAGTCTGCCAATCCAAAAGGAAACCTTGCTTTTTTTAGGGGAGGGGAGGGTTGGATCAGAACCTTTACCAACAGACTACTGGAGTCAGGTCACAAATGGCCATAACAGGGCTGGAAACAGATGTCACCTTTGGAGCACAATGAGCTGTGTATGGAGAGAGTGTTTTCTACATACATAAGTTTTGATATGAAGGTTTTTGTTGCAAACAATACAAAACTAGTGTTTAATATTTTCTGATAAATCCTTTGGTATTAACTTCCATAAGTTAAATCATTGTGGAATGCTCAGCTTGCTGGGCTACAGCCAGACTGTTTGCTTGTTCTGCTTCTGGTCCCATAATTCCTGTGTTACTTTCTGTCCAATAGGTCTGTTTTGAGCAATAGTTGGCGATGTCAGCCCTGGTTTAGATCTCAAATATTTAAGACTTGGCAAAATATATTTTTCTAACCTGATATTTTACTGAATTCATTAATTTCGATCAGAATATTCTATTCTGTGTCAGATGACCAGTTCTATCGGTGTCATCTGCTTAACTCAGTTTCCTGTTTGTTAGTTGCACTGATTTGTATCTCCGTGGTATAGTTGATGTAGTCTGTTTCAGGTGTTCAATAAATGGAGGAAATAACAATGAAGGAAAGATAACAACCTTATAGTTGTAGCTCCTCTTAGTTTAGTTTCAATAAAGAACTCCCAATTTTGAAGGATAGTATGGTACACTCCATTACAGTGTAAGGAGCCAAAAAATATATTTATCCAAGCCCTCATACTGTTGCCTCCAAAATCCATCTTTTGTGGGGGTGTTTTCCACAAGAGCTTTTTTGGTATCTGAGCATAGCAGCAGCTGTTTATTTGGCATAATATGATCTATTCTATGGGTTGCCTGGGATGATTACCCAGTTGCCTGGCACTTGGAAAGTGTTTGATCAGCAAAAGGAAACTTTCACCTCTTCTGACCAGTATCTTTTGAACATGGTTTTTATTTCAGAATTAAAAAGTGAGATTGGCTTGTGTGAGTCCTGTAACACCTTGATGTGGTGTTTTGTTGTTTTAGTATTACTACTGCCTCTTTCATTGTACAGGTAGTACTTGGACTTGGACACAGTTGATTCCTGAAAGCTGGTCTTAAGTTGAAACATGGTAACTTGGAACTATTTTTTCCCCATAGGAAACAATGTTATAAATAGAGGATTGGTTCATGAACCAAGGCTTGATACCCTGTTTTCACAAAAAATAATCCAGAATTTTGTACTTGATCAATTATAGATGACTAATATAGTTACATTAATGTATTTATATTGTAAATAGCAATCATATTGATTTGGAAGGACTTCTTTGAGGTGACTTTGCTGGACTTTTTGAAGGGCTCTTGGCTGGAGTCTTCTCAGGAGTCTTGGCTGCAGGTTTTTCTGGAGTCTTGTCTGCTTTCTTAACGAAAGTGTCCAAGGAAGTTTGGAGAGATGTTCTCTAGGGAGATGGGCAATGCAGTGAACTTGTTCGGTGGCATGGCATCAAATCAAGTGTTGTAAAGTTGAAACTGATTTCAGAAGGTTACCTGGTGCTGAACAATGCCCCACTTCCCTTCAGATATCATCCCCAGTGAAGAATGGCTGTCATCAATGTAACCAAATTTAGCACTACACACAAGCAATTCATGATTTAGGAAGGCTATGTGGTTTGATATCAGTCATATTTTTTTTTTTTTTGGTGATTTTTTTTTTTTTCTGTCAGTTTCAGGTAAAAATCCTGATTTTTGAAAATCTCGCTCATGTAGAATAAGATGCAACTTTGGCTCTGAAAATGTTGGCTTTAAAGACTGAATATAAACTAGCTACAGAACTCAAGGATGATAAGAGGTTCCTCTTTAGATATATGTAGGGAAAAGGAGGAAAACAAATGGAAGTGTGGGGCCATTGCATAACAACTCAGGACAGTTGGTTACCAATACGCAGGAGAAAACTGAACTCCTGAATGACTACTTTTTTGCTTCAGTATTTCACCAGACTAAGAGGGAAATCATAGTAGATAAGGTTCAGAATGGGCATGGTGGGAATGACTACCTTCCTACTGTTGATGTTGAGCTAGCGCATGATCACTTAGGAAAGTTAGACATGTAGAAGTCAGCAGGACTGGATAAAGTTCATCC
>NW_017728886.1:99166717-99172026 GCF_001723895.1 Crocodylus porosus
AGTCCTGAGGCTGGCAGCCCTAACCGTGAAGTAATGCTTCCTGATGTCCAGCCTGAACCTTCTTTCTAACAATCTGTGGCCATTATTCCTAGTAACCCCGGGTGGTGCCCAGGGGAACACTGTCTCACCTGACTTCTGCTTGCCCCCCCGCCCCCGGGTGAGTTTGTAAACGGATACTAGATTCCCTCTCGGCCCTCTCTTGTGGAGGCTGAATAGGTTCAGTCTCTTTAGCCTCTCTTTGTAGGGCCTGACCAGCTGCCCCTTAGCTATGCAAGTGGCCCTCCTCTGGACCCTCTCAATGCTAGCCACATCTCCTCTTGAAGTGCAGTGCCCAGAACTGGATGGAGTACTCCAACTGTGGCCTGAACAACGCTGCATAGATGGGAAGGATCACCTCCCTGGACCAGCTTGTGATGTATCTGTAGATGCATGGCAAGGTGCAGTTAGCCTTACTGACCGCTTCCTCACATTGGCAGCTCATGTTCATCCTGGAGTCAACAATGACTCCAAGATCATTTTCTGCCACCGTGTTGACAAGAAGGGTGTTCCCTGGCCAATAGGTGTGTTGCTGGTTCCTGCTCCCTACATGCAGCACCCTGCATTTTTCTGTGTTGAATACCATCCTATTCTCATCTGCTCACCTCTGTAATTTGTCTAGATCTAGCTCGATTCTGTTCCTCCCCTCCAGCGTGCCTACCTTGCCCCACATCTTAGTGTCATCAGTGAATTTGGACAGTATGCTTACCACACCCATGTCCAGATTGGTGATAAAGATGTTGAATAGTACAGGGTCCAGGACCAAGCCCTGTGGGGGCTCCACTGCTCTCATCCATCCAGGTCAAAAACGAACCATCCACCGCCACTTTCTGGATGTGACCGTCTAGCCAATTTGCCACCCATCTGACTGTGTAGGCATTGATGCCGCAATTGCCTAGTTTTTTTTTTTGAGAGAATGTGGTGAGAAACCATGTCAAAGGCCTTCTTAAAGTCCAGGAAGACGCCATCTACCTCGATGCCCTTGTCCAGGGACTTTGTGACCTGATCATAAAAGGAAACTGGGTTAGTCAGGCAGGATCTGCCCTCAGTGAACCCATGTTGGTTGGCCCTGAGCATTACCTCTCCTTCTGGGCCCTTGCAGATGTGCTCCTTGATAATTTTCTCAAAGGTCTTTTGAAGGACTGAGGTAAGACTGACTGGCCTATAATTGCTAGGGTCCTCCTTCCTCCCCTTCTTGTAAATGGGGCCCACATTGGCCCTTTTCCAATCCTCTGGTACCTGGCCAGAGCCCCCCCGAGTGCTCATACAGCCATGTCAGGGGCCCCACTATGACCCCTGCCAATTCTTACTGATTTAAACATGTCCAGCCCCTCCAAAAGTTCCTTAACTAGGTCGTCCCTGACCCTAGGCATGGCAGTGCCTCCCCGGGTCCATCTGTAATCCTGGTGGGGAAGATGTCCTGGTCCCTGTTCAGAAATATGGAGGGAAAGAACTTGTTAAGGAGGTCAGCTTTTTCATTTGCTGCAGTCACCAGATTGCCAAGCCTGTAGAGGCTGCACGTTACCTGGTGCCACCTTACTCCCCTGTGCATTTGAAAAAGGACTTTTTGTTATCCCTAACTCTGGTCCCTAGCCTTAGCTCCATCTCTGCCTTGACCTTCCTAACAGCCTCCCTGCAGTCATGAGCAACGGAGGTGTAATCCTCCTTGGTGATGGCCCCTTGCTTCCACTATTTGTATGTCTCCTTTTTTGCCCTCAAGGCATTCTTGGATGCCTTTGAGCCATGGTAAGGCGGCCTGTAGTAGCTGCCTACTATCAAGTCCCTTTCCCCATGCCCCCTTGCATTCTTACCCAGAGTGCCTCATTTTGCCCCTCCTCTGACTCCATCCTGACCCGTCCCCCAACAAACGTAGTTTTAAAGCTCGCTGTAGGAGATCAGCCAGTCTGGAAGAAAAAACACGTTTACCTTTTGGGGAGAAGCCCATCCCGCCTGAGCATGTCCTCTGTGTGTAAATGTGGTTCTTGGTCCAAGAACCCAAGATCCGCCTGGTAACGCCGCTCTGAAGCCACCAGTTGACCTCACTAATGCACGCCTTGTGGCACCATCTGCTTACTGGAAGAATAGAGGAGTAAACCACCTGTGTCCCCGTCTCCTTGACCTTGGCCTCCAGACCCTTGTAGTAATTCGTGATGTGGTCTGGGTTGCCCCTGGCCGCGTCATTCGTTCCCACGCGGATGAGGACCATGGGGTATTGATCAGAGGGTCAGATGAGGTCCGGGATCATCTCCATGATGTCTTGAATCCGAGCTCCAGGCAGGCAACAAATCTCATGTGCCATGGGGTCAGGGTGACAGATGGGCCCTCCATTCCTCTCGGGATGGAGTTGCCGATGACAAGGACCTGGTGTCTCTTCCTCTTGTTGTTCCAGCATTGCTCAGTCTGCACCGTGCCTCTGGAGGCATCCTCTCCTACCGTCTCCTCCATGGCTGCCAGGGCCTTGTACCTGTTCCCCAACTGTACCTGGGGAGCTGACACAGGTAGCATGAGTAGCCCTGGCTCTTCAGTCAACCGTCTGCCATACCGCTGTGGCAGGTCTCTCCTGGGGGACTTCTCCATTAGGCTCCTGACCCTGCAGAAAACGAAAGTACCCATCAATTTCATCCTTGGCAGCCCTGATCCCCCCAAGCCTGCTGACCTTGGATTGGAGCTCCCTTACCTGCTTCTCCAAGGCCTGAAGGTGGGCACATGTGGGATAGGCGAGGGAACTCCCACTCCGCCACCCCTGCCAGGCAGTCCCCACAGACGGGGGAGGTTGGCTCTAGCCCCCCTGCGGGCTCCCTCTGGGCAGGGCCCTGGCACTCTGCTGTGTACTCACCGTTACTGTAGAGTGAAATGTCTTCCTCTCTCCCCTGTCAGTGCCTCTGACTTGGCTCCTCCTGCTTGCCCACTTTGCACGAACGCCAGTGCAAATGCCGGCACACCCTTACAGAGCGTGCCTGTTTGTGCCCTCAGTTTGTGCATGGCTTGGGAGTGCAGCTCCCTGCTGCTTGCTAATTGGGATCCGGGGGCTTTCCCTCTGGATCCGCTGCAGCTGCGCCCACTCCCTTGCCCTGCTTACCTTTCAGCTGCTGTCGCCTCTGCCGCTAGTGCTGGTCTTGGGTGAGTGTGTTGAGGGCACATGTGCACTTTCAGCATACGTGCGCTCACTCCAGTTCCTGGTCCCAATCTCTGGTGCTCTATCTGGGGGCAGACAATCCCTAACATACCTACCAGCTCAGAGGTGCCAAACTGACTAGCACCATAACTGAAAGAGACCTAGGGGTGATGATAGACCATGGTATGAGCATGAGCCGTCAGTGAATGCCGCAGCCAGTAAGGCAAATAATATTCTGGCATGTATCAACCGATGCATCTCAAGCAAAACCAAGGAAGTGATTCTTCTGCTCTGCTCAGGATTGATGAACCTGCAGCTGGAGTACTGCATCCTGATATAGGCACTGCGCGTCAGCAAGGACATAGAAAGCTTGAGAGAGTCCAGAGAAGAGCCACTCATAGGATCAAAGACTTGCAAGGCAAGCCATACAACGAAAGGCTCAGGGACTTGGGCCTCTTCAGCCTAAAAAAGAGATGGCTGAGAAGGGGACTTGTAGTGGTAAGCTCCTACAATGGGGGAATACATTAAGGGCTCAGTGAACAACTGTTCACCAGGGCACCCTTGGGGGGGAAATGGGGAGTAATGGCTACAAACTCCTGTAAGACCATTTCAGGGTTAATGCTAGGAAAAACTTCCTAACAGTTAGGGTGTCCAGACTGTGAAAAACTCCCTCCAGAGGTGGTGCAGTCACCTACCCTGGAAATCTTCAAGAAGAGACTGGATGGTCACCTTGCTTGGGTTACCTGACACCAGTTGTCTTTCCTTACTAGTTCAGGGGGCTGGAGCTGATGATTTTGCAAGGTTCCTTCAAGCCCCTTACAATCTATGAATTACAAAATGCTTTTGGAGCAGTAATATTTGCTCTATAAAAATTACAAAAACATATTTTTATTCACACAAATGTACTGGCAACTAATTTTAAAAAGTTTGTGAATACGATGAACTATCATCCCGTTTTAGAAGTGGTGTTTTTTATGAATATATCTGCTGCCATTTAACTGAGCTCTTGTACTAAACTACAGCATTATCCATATAAGTCCTGTGGAAAGACTTTTTGTTTTGTTTTTGTGTTGTAATATTCTGTTACTTGGAAGGACACCTGTTTCTGATGATTCATTGACAGCAAAGGAGTCCACGTAATTCCATTGTAAATAGATAAGAGAATGGCTTGTCTTAAATCCATGTGGAAATTCTTAGTGCATTTGAGAGACTATGAAAACAAGCCCATATTAAACTGCTGCTTTTAATTATTTTAATGAAGGAACCTTTTTTATTAATATTGATGCAGCTAATTGGCTGCCTCTTTATAACGAATGTCCTCTTTTTAATGAACTTTTTCTCTTGGCCCAATGGGGGCTTGCTATAATAAGGTTGCATGGCAATTTGGCTTGTTGAGTGCTGTTTTAGGCAGGGGGAAGTCAAGTGTGAAATGATGAATCTGTGTAGAGTTCTTCTCTTGGACTTAGTAAATATATTTTTCTTTCTTTGTGAAGTGCTGACACTGTACACTGAATTTTTGAAGCAAAATTCTATGGTACCTCTCTGGCTGAGGAGCTTGTTTTTTTTTTTTTTCCTCCTTCCAGATTAGGCATGGCTGAAGTTTCCCATAAGCTTCTCATCAGAAATCATGAAAGGAAGTTATTAGATTTTAGAAAATGGCTGTGAGCAGATTGATTGATTATAATCATGCAAATTTTTTTTAAAATGATGGATGTGGTCCACTAGCTTCTGTTGGAGAGGGTGGCACTGCTTGTTTTGTGTTTTGCAGGTTTATTCCACCTGCTTTTTGAGCCATTGAAATTGTTGCACTAGATTCAGGAATTGTAGCCTGTTTTCAAAAGTTTGTTCCCCTGGAGACTGGTATCTGCATAGCTTTCAGTGGAATAATTGCAAGAGAAACAGTTTTTGCTAGTTCACCCCCCCCACACACACCCTTTATCAATTTCCTGAGACCAATGGTGGTGGTGTTTTTCCTTTCCTTCCCCCCCCCGCCTTTGAGTTCAGAAGGAGTGATTATAGTAGTCTAAGGTAAAATTTTAACAAATGCCTGCCCCTTATTCCACAGGGATTCTTCATAGTTTCTAGGGTCAGAAGGGACCTGAGCAGATCATCAAGTCCGACCCCCTGCCATGGCAGGAAAGAGTACTGGGTCAGACGA
>NW_017728886.1:99172336-99183875 GCF_001723895.1 Crocodylus porosus
GGCGCCCAGAGCTGGACGCAGTACTCCAGCTGCGGCCTGACCAGTGCTGCATAGAGGGGGAGGATCACCTCCCTGGACCTGCTTGGCCCCCAGCATTTAAGGTATGCTCAGAGACATGATGTAAAGGTGGACCTTGGCATAGCTTCTTGTGAAGGTGAGCCCATGGCTTCTTGGATTCTGGGACTAGGAGCATGACAGCAAGCACCCTTTTGGTGTCTCTTGCCATTTTTTTGTAATGTTGTTTATCTCCACTGAATCTGTTTGATCCTTGCTTCAGGGTGCACTCGCTAGTAGAGAGATTCAGTGATGGTTTATAGATATTGCAATTTTATGATCTTATGTAACTTAACCATGGGATGGTTTAGTCAGGGATGATCCTGCCTTGAGCAGGGGGCTGGACTACATGATCTTTTAAATTCCCTTCCAGTCCTACTCTCCTATGATCCTATTAATAGATACCTATTTATCGGGGATCAGTTTACCTCTTAGCTTCCACCTTCTGCAGGAACTAAGGAGCATGAGCTCCTTCTTCAATATCTAATTTTTAAAGAATGATTTTCAGACTTCATATTGTTCTTGTACCTTCCTTTATAAACCTTGTCCAGGCTGTCAACATTCTTCTTGAATTGAGAGCGGTTATTCCTTCAGCAATCCTCTCCTTTCCCTACTTGAGCTTGAGTTCTTCTGTCCATACTTGAGCTTGATGTCAAGGATTGCATTACCTTCCTGTAGCCATAGCTTTGCACTTGGAGCTCCCAAGGTTATCACAGGAATTTTCTATCCTATAAAGTAAAGATTCTGAAAAGATATAGTCTCCTAGCCTGTTGATATGACCTATTCTTAGACTTTTGTTTAATGTGTGACCTTGTATTTGACTATATTTAAACACAAGGTGCTTGACTCTGCGCTTTAAGTTTTACAGAATGATATATTTCACTGCTGGTTTCTCCACTTGGCGTCTGGCAGCTTTAAAGAACCTTATTTGTGGGGGGAAAAAATAAAATTGTTTTTAACTTTGTTTTTTTTAAATCCAGTTTCTTTGTGAAACTGATCAATCTGTGTTCACTGTCCAAACAGAAGGAAATGGAAGAAGTAAAAAATAAATGGATTATAAAGTCAACTTGAGCTTGAACTTTTTGTTTTTTCCCCTCCCTATTTTGTCCATTTTAAATGGCGTTTGTCTGATAAACAAGGAGCCTTTCTATGATTTTTGAGATCATAATATATGAAATAAGAATCTGACAGGGTGCCATTGGTCTTGTATACAAATACAAAAAGACGGGAATGATGCAACTTTTGGAGAGGTCTGCTTTACTGTTTTGTGAACTGGGAGACGAGAAAAGTGGTTCGGAACTTTTGTTCTGTATGCAGTTGTAGTGCCTTGAACCCTAGTCGAAATTGAGGTCCATAGAATATTTGTCAGACAATCAAGAGACCTTCTCTTTCCCTCAAACATGAAGGTTTCTGCATATGCTTTGCATATGCTGAAACCAACTGCTTGATTGTACATAGGAATAAAATACAAAGTAGGGGTCCTATGAGAACCATAGTCCTCAGTCATAATATCTGGAGTAAATAAAATGTTTGTTCAGCTGCAATTGACATTTATCCCTTAAATTCCTGAGCTGTAAATATTTGGTGTATAAGAAGCATAATCACATTGTTTTCCAGGATCTTGTATGACACACGTCATTATGGTGTCAGAGTACCTTCTGGTAGAGTGTGTGGTGACATGACTGGCATATGTAATGTGGCTTTCTTGTTAGTCTCCTTCTTTCTGTCTTCTGTGGCATGAGCTTCTTGAATTATGGGGGGGGGGGTTGTTTTGATGAGATTCCTTTTTGTGTATATTGCTATCTTTCTAATACTGAAGAAAGGCAAAATCATAGACGTGGACTTCATACTTGGTGAGGTTTGTGAGGAACTTTGTTCCCAAGAAAGTTTTATTCCACGTTCTTAGCCCAGCTCCCAAGAAAGTTTAGTCTCCCACACCAGATGTACCTCAGCCCTTAAGTACAAAGCTCCAGTGTACCTGAGGAGGCAGGTTGTCACTTCTAATCTTTACCAGGGAGCTTTTAGGCCATACATTAGATTTCTTGGTCTAGGTACCAGTCACTGTTGGAGAGCAGGACAAGCTCTGAATTTTGATGATACTTTGTGGGGAAAATGAGGAAAGGAGTTCAAGTTAGTGCTTTGTGATAACCCACATTAGTAAAAGAGTTAACGCTTTTTTTCCTGCCATCTCACAAACATTTTCTCTGGCAGCTCCTGTGAAAAAGCTTTTTGCACTGTAACTGCATGCAATCTAATCCAGTAGACTTCCAAAGACAATTTGGACAATGAAACCTGGAAATGTTTTCATGTAGGTATTAGGAAGAGTGTGATTATTTGTCAGACTAACTGGGCTCAGCCTCCATCCTCCCCTCCCTCTGGAGTATAACACTTGAATGCATTTCAGTCCAATATATGCCCTACTATAGGTATGCACATGCCATGGCAACGCCAGAAAGATTTGAAATGCTGCTGTAATGTAACACTTACATTGTATTTTACAGCGTACTTTGTAGTGTGAAATGGAGGCATGCAGGTATGCTGTGACCTAAGTTCCTCCTTCATATTTGTATGACTCAGAAGGGTAGACATTTGAGATGTGTGGGGCTTTTTTTCCTCACTTTTCTTTAACCACGTGTCAAGTTAGAGTTGTTCAGAAAGTGGGAAATGACGAAGTGGATATATTTTCTAATTGATGCAAAAGTTCCCAGGCAAAGGCAAAAAACAGATCAGTTAAATTGCTGACTTCCTTTTTTTTCTTCTTTTTTTTCCTTTTGGCTTACAAACAAAGTTCTCCATGTGTAAGTGTGGCATATGACCTGCCTGGTTCAGTTTTTTCCTGCTTTCAAAGGCATCATTTAGCATCTATATTGTAGTTAGTGACTTCTTGTTTTACCCTGTGGAGTCTCTTTGGCTGTACTCTTATGTATTCTTATCAGCTGTCTTAGATTTCAACTTTGTCAAACTTCAGATGTACCATATTTTCATGGTGTTTCATATTCAAGGTGATTGTAAGTGAATCTGAAGTTTCATTTAAAAGCTTTTGAAGTAAATTTTATTATCGGTGGAACTGTTGTACTGTATATGGGGTTCATGGTGATTTTGTCTTATAAAAAGAGCTGGATTTAGTATTTCAGTCTAACTTGACCGTAGGAATTAACCTGTGCAAAGTAATAACATCACAACAGGCTGTCCTAAGCTGCTTAATGTTATTGAGTATTTAATACATGCAAAATGACTTCACAGGGAAAATTACAAAACCTGCAAATAGACAAATAGCAATCACAAAGGAGAATTAATATTTAATAATTAAACAACATTAAATTCAGTGAAAAATGCAGCTGCAGGTTTTTTTTAATTTTATTATTTTTATGCTAGTACACTGGCATTAAAGAACATTTTTGAGGCTAATACTGTTACATTTTTAGTGCATAATGTCCATATAAAAGTTGGTTACAGAAAACAAATTTAATGCGTCTGTCTATATTGTATATCTATAATTTTTAGCTACTGTGGCTCTTAAACCTAATATTTATGATGATAACTATTCCATAACATTAGCTCCTGGATTAACTTTGCTCATTGCGCATAAACAGAAAGATAGACATTTGCTCAGTAGAAATGTCCTAAAATTGAATTTTTGGGGGTGAAAACAGAGTTGGAGACAGATTGTCTTCCTACTTGGAGAAACTGGGTGTTTAGGCTCTGCCCTTTCCACTGAGCATAGTATTTGTCACTGAAGATCCTACAGCTTAACTGTGTTTGGAGAGAGCTGCAGCTGCAGTGCAGCTTGGCTTTGTGACATAGGCATACTTTAAACTGCATGAAGCCTGGATGCCTTGCCTGGGATTAATCCACTACTACTGAGAGACAGGATTTGAGGTCTCGCATAAAACGGAGAGGGGGCAACTATCAGCTTCCTGTTGTTTTGTTGCTTCATACCTGAAGAGCCAACAGCTTTTTCTTTATTATGAATGAACAAGATTATGAGGAAGGTGGGGCAAGCTCGGGTGAGTCTGTTCTTTAAATACAAATGTTTTATATTTGACAGCTATTCTGACTTTTGTTGGAAGTCTAATTGAAGCTTCTTCAGAGTAGAGGTGACTTCTTAATTTTTTTAGCATCAGGGGTATGTTCTACAGGAGTTCAGTAACAATACTAACAACACTATACTTGAGTTTAATAATAATATTTCTTACATTACTAAATTTTTTAATTGTAGGTAGCGTACTGACGAGATAGGGTGATGCAGGATCAGAATCCTCTGTTACATAAAAGGCTTAGAGAGAGGCAGCTTAAGATGCCTCATTCTGCTTTTCCATATAATTTAAGTAAACAGCACTCGTCAGTGACATAAATAGCGCAAGATAAATTAATTTGTTTTGCAGTGGCTGCTATTTTTAAATATTTGTTTACCTGGAATTGTTTTTGTAAAATAATGTAACTTGATTAATTTTCATGGGTTTATTAAAACCTCTTAACTGTAGTATACCTAAACTAACACATTTTTGCATGTGCTACTTGTAAAATTACTATACATTTTTTCTGGAACAAACCTGTGAGTGTTTTCTTAAAATCTAGGCATGATGAGGAAAATACTATTGCAGTGTTGCTGTGAGTTTAAACTGACTCTTAATGTCACCTTATTTTGCTTTAAACTACGTTTTTAGCTTTTTGTTTTTAAAGGCTTTTAAAACAGAAGATACATGGGGAATATGATGAAGAAGAAACACCTGTATTTCAGGAACAGATAGGTTCCTGTAAATTTGTTATAGAACAAGCCCTAATCCTCTTTTCTTTTTGCATAAAGATATATAGTGTATAATGTCAGGGTGAGAAAGTTAATGCAGCCAATTGCTAATGAAGAAATTTGGAGTGAGATATGGGTGTATAACAACTTCATAAGTTTTGCTTAAAGCAGTTATTAAGTGAACAAAATAGTGTTTCCTTATGAGTAATTAGAATCTGAACAAAAATCAAAAGTCTCTCTCTTGTATATATCACATGTAGGAAGTGAAGTTGTCCCAATGGAAAGGTGCTATGAAAGGTCATATTCAAGGACTCTTTGAAAACTATTTTGAGGGTCAGAATAGAGTGATATTTAAAAACAAAAGGTAGAAAAATCTCTTGGACTGCTTGTGGAACTGTATCCTCAGCTAAACTGCCTTAAATTACAAATCTGAGTCATGCTGATGAGTTTATACCTCATCCAAACAATGCCTGTCAGTGCTCTTAAATAGAAGTTTCTAGCTTTTGTCAAGGTAATGCTGCTGGCAGGGTTGGGGGGCCCCACTGTACTAGGGGCTGTAATTAAAGACAAAGACAGTCCTTGTCTGGGAAGGCTCATGATCTAAAAAGCACAAAAAGGTGTAATGATAGTGGATGAGGCTACAACATATAAACAAATGACACTGCTGAAGAGCTGACACAGCTCTTCTGAAATTGTTTTATTTTATCGTCTAATAACTGAAGCTTGAGGAAAGGAGCTGGTAAAAGAAAGATGAGGAGGGGAATGCTTACAGCTTGCTATTTGCATAGGCATGTCATCAGGTTGGATTTTATGGGTTAGAGGCAAGCCTAGAGAAGGGTAGGTTGGTAGCCATATGGAATTTGTTTTTGTCATAAAGCTTTTTTCTCTGCAAAGGGAGAACTTGTATATTACTTTGTTCAGCTAGGTAAGGTGGAGTTAGTTTTGAAGGAACTTGAGTTATGGACAAGAAGCATTTTTATTTATTGTGGAAATAAAGGTTGAGTCAGTGTCAAATGGGGAATAGTGTGGTCAGCATGTGAGCAGACTTGAGTGGAGCAAGACCAGAAAAGTGAAGGCAAGATTAGTTAAGACATGAAATGAGGAGGATATGGATAAGAAGTTTGCCCTGCACAATAAGGAAAGCTCTGATTTTAAAAAAAAAAAAAAAAAAAAAGAGATGCGAGAGAGGGGGAGAGAGGCAAAACTTTAAGACAAGCTCAATATGTGCAAATAATGGAGAACCAAATCAAAGATGTTACCTAGAATCAACCTTGAGTAACTGAGGTGACAGTGGTGCTGTTCAGTACAATGGAGAGAGTGGTGAGAGGAGGGCTTTCGGGAGAACACCAAGAACTCAGGTTTAGGTGTGTTCAGGTTAAGACGGGGGCGGGCAATTATTTTGGGCAGAGGGCCGCTTGCTGAGTTTTTTGGCAGGCCGTTGAGGGCTGCATAACAGGCAGCCCAAGGCAGATTAATATTAATTTTATAATTTTTTTTTTTTAGGGGCCCCGTGGGCTGGATAGAATGGCCTGGTGGGCTGCATCTGGTCCTCAGGCTGCATTTTGCCCACCCCTGGGTTAAGGCGACAGCTGGGGGTCTTCTGGGAAAAAAAAGATGTTAGAATGACAGACTGGCACATGAGATGGAAAGCAGAAAGGTGTCAGCTAAAGCATGTGTGTAGGTGAGAACTCTCAGAGGTAGGCTATAGAAGAGGAAGGACCAAGAGTTTCAAGTTCAAAAGACTTAGTTTTTCTGTTTTCAGACTGACAGAAATACAGACTATTCTTTATCTAAGGTAGAAAGTCTAGCAAGAACCAGTATCCTTGCAGTGGCAGATGGTGCCAAGTCACTTAAAATTAAGTGACTACTGACTTCACTTTCATATAGAGCCTGGGGTTTTTTGAGTGATTGCTTCCCCCCCCCAGCAGTTTACTGACCCTCTCCAGGAGAATAATTACAGCAGCACAAGCTGGGGCAGGGAGGGGTCTGGAAATAAAGGGGTAGAGAAGAGTTATTATGTTGGTGCACTTTTCTCTCAAGTAAGGAATGATTCCCATGCAGTGGACATGACTACATAACAATTTAGTACAACACCACTGCTTTGAATGGTACTAACTAGGAAAACCCAGTTAATAAGGTGTTTTGGGGGGCTTTTCTGTTAAATGCCTAGAATTTCAGAGCCTTGAGTTAATGAAAAGTCTGGGCAAAGAAAGACATGAGCAGGCTCTGGCATTAGATCTGTTTTCAGTGGGAGCAAATTCCAGGAGCAAAAGTCTGTTACTAAAAATACCATGCTTCTGATTTCTTTTGTGATTCATTTATAAGGCTAGATAACTTCATTCAACTGGAATGATGTAACTGACATGGCAGGTTTGGTGTGATAGGTACCTGGGTCAGTAAGGGCTTTTATAGATGGTAATGAGAGAGCTGATTTTTTTTTCATAAGAAGTGGACTGACGGCTAAGGCTGAGCGTTGAACAAATGGCCGTGCAGCTCTGCTGTGCCTTATTGAAGGCTCGCAAGTGACATTCAGGTTAAGCTCTGTTAGTCGGTAGTGTTGATTCCAGAACAGTGATTCTCAATCATGTTGGACACAGGGCACCCCTTTGCTTTCACTTGTCTCTTGTCTAAGGGGAAAAAAAAAAAGTAATTCTTTTGCTGCAAAAAAACTGGGAGGGACCCCAAGAGGTCAGAATGTTTTCTGACACTATAGACTTCTATTTGAAATCTTTGGGTTTACCTTGTGAACTGTGTGTAGGTATTGATACCTCAGGTGCTGTAGCTCTTTTGATTTGAGAATCGCTGCTTTAAGTAAATACAGGTTATTTATGAATAACTAAATAAGATTTTCTCATAACAAGTGGAAAGTCTACTCTGTTGAACAGTTGAAGATGGTGCAAAATGGCATTTTTTGTTACTGTTGCTATTCTGAAATGCAGTTGCAATGATGAATCTAGTAAAATCTTGAGAAATGTAAAATACTTTCACAAGTGAAAGGCAGGTATCCAGGAATTGTAATGGTGAAAGACTTAATTAGGCTTCCTCTCCCAATAATCACCAGCACTACTGTGACCAGGGATGATCTTAAATTAACTGATTTATTTATTTATTTATTTATTTCCAGCTAGGAAATTGATTAATTGTTTTACTTCCAAAAATACTATCCATTGATAGCTGTTGAGAAGTTGCCATAAAAGTTGCAATTAAAGATTAACGTTAAAGTAAATGATCACAAATTTGACTCAGTTTTAATTAGAAAGTTGAAAGTAGGTCTATAAGTAGACAAGATTTCATAGTTTTAAAGTCATTAGGGGTTGGAAGGGACCTGAATAGATCATTTAGTCTAACCCCACGCCACTGGCTGGAGCACATGCTGGGATCACATGACCCCAGACAGGTGTTCATCCAACCTCTTTTTGAGTTTACTCAAGGTAGGAGCAAGGACCACTTCCCTAGGCTCTTTGGGTAAATGTGATATCTTTTATTAAACCAACTAAACCATTGGAAAATGTTCTTTGTAAGCTTTTGGGCACAAACACCCTTCTTTAGGCATGGGGAGAGTCTGTAATTGAAAAAGGCAAACTGAAAACAAGAGCAGGCAGTGAAATCTTTTTGATGTTTGAGGGGTTCAGGTACATGACTGCATCCTCAAATTGGAGAGGCATTATACCTGTGATTTATAGAAATCCCTTTTTTGGATTTGTATGCCAAGCAAGGATTAGGAACTTGTAGGGAAGGGCTCTAGAGTAGGGGTAGGCAACCCCTAGCATGGGTACCAGGGCGTGGCACATGAAAGCATTTTGCTCGGCAGGTATGCTTCAGGATGGATGGCAGAGAAGGAGGCTGTGCTCCCACGACAAGGATCAGGCCCCTTGTGGCTTCCCCACTGTCTGCCTCCAACTTACCCGCAACCTCAACTTGCAAGATGTTGGCATGTTTGGTGTTTCTGACCCCTGCTCTAGTCTAGACCTTACTGAATAAATAAAAGAATATTAGGAGAAAGCAAAGTGCCTACAAAGAAAGAGGGGGGGCAGGAAGGGCTGTTCAGCAAAGATTGCTGTATCTCGGAGATAAATATATATAGCAAAAGTTGCCAAAGTACAACTAATGATTTTTTTTTTTTTTTTAAGTTTAATGAGAATAAATACTTTTGTTGCATATACAACAGCTCAAGCTGTGGTTCTGAGCTGGTCCCAAGCTGATACCATCCACTTATGATCAATTGCAATGTCCAGTACTTACTGCCCCTTTGGGGAATCAGTATTTTAAGTTAATTATTTAGGGTGAGTGTTGGATCTGTAATCTGGCTCAATCCATGGCAACGCAGCAATGGTAGTCATTTGTATATGTACCATAGGGCTGAGACTGCAAGCCAGTGTTTGCAGGCAACCTGCTATTAGAGTAATAGTGTGGCCTAAAGCAGTGGTTCTCGGCCCTTTTTGTGTATCGGGACCCATTTGTAAACATCCATGGTGAGTTCCAACTCAATGTCCCTGGCGCTCAACCTGCTCTCCCCACCCCCAGCCCTCCAGTGTGTGGTGCAGGGAGGTGGTTGTATGGGGACCCCCAAACAGCCCTTTGCAGGCTGGAACTCTGCCAGCCTGTGAGAAAAAAGCCACCATTTCCCACGTGTTTTTCTCCTTTAAATGAGAATCCATTTTTAAAGTTTATTGATCCATTTCTAAAGCTTGTTTGCAACCCTTTCAAATATTCTTGCAACCCACTTTTGGGTCACAACCCATGGGCTGAGGAACACTGGCCTAAAGTGAAATGCTGTTACCATTGAACCTGAGCCACATCCGTGTACTGTGAATTCAAGTTCTATTCTTGCTTTTCATCAGTAGTCTGTCCTAAGCAGGTCACTGGAAAGTGGTTCCTTCTAGAAATTGCACCATAGAGCACTGCACTAGTGCTTTTTGAGAGATACTTCAATATGTTCTAAAAGTCCAAAATCTACATGTGCAGAAGCTTTGAAAACAGTACTGGTCAGAGCTATAACTACTGTACAGAGAAAAGGGCAACTGTGTGGCCACTGGGCACAAAGGGAATTCCCTCTTCCTTCCCCAAGTGAGAAACTTCTTGTCATATTCTGATTGTTCTGAAATTAAATGGTTAGTGAGACTGACTTGAAAATTTGCGTGCCACCACAGGAACCTAACTAGAGTTTGGCAGGGAATTTCTAAGCTCATTCTGCTTGAACACTATGAGGTTTAATGCGGTACAGGTGCAGGACTGCACCTCTGAGGAAAGAATGGAGGACGTACCTAACTAAAACCAGGACTATCTCAGGAAAACAGAATCTGGGGAAGGAGTTAGGGTCAAACTGGACAAGAATTTCAGCCTGATAATCCCAGTGTAGTGATGTGGCAAACATGTGATCCTTGGATGTGAGGGCATAATAGACAACTATACCACTTCATGCAATGTTGGTGAGGCTACTCCTTGAATACTGCATTCAGTTTTAATGCACATGCTTTAAAAAGATGTTAGAAAGATAGAGATGACACAGAAAAGGTTGATTTAAAAATAGTTTGAGCCTTAAAGAAAATACAGTGTGAAACTTTATTCTTCTTTAGTTTATCAAGAGAGACAGAGGCGGGACTTAATTACTGGATTAAAACCTTCAGAGAGAAAATACCAGGTACTAAAAAGCTCTAAGGTGGCACAGAGACTCATCAATGGCTGGGAGTTTTTGGGTTTTTTTTTTTTTCTTTTTTTAACTCAAACTAGAGGTTTATCTTAAAGGTAAGATTAATCATTGTTCTTTAGCAATTCCTCTCAGTCAAGGAAAATAGTCTTCTACAATTGTCTTATTTGCAGGTCTGAAGATAGCTGATGAGGTGGATCTGAGATCAACAAACTCTGCTGTAACTTGGGCATGCGTTTCCGTGTGGGGTGGGTGGCTCCAGAATCTTGATTCAGTCCATGGCATGCTGTTTCTACTTCTCCTGACTTTTTTTTTCCCCACCTCCTGTTGTCATTGTAAGGTTTCAATCATTGTAACAAGCCTGTGAATTCTGTTTATTGATGACTTCAAGAACAGCTGTCTTTCTGGCAGATATGCTTTGATTCAGCCCCAAATATGAGGCCTAGTGCAGTGGATTTTGGGTAATGTCCCCTGGCTTGAAGTAAATGGGAGGTCAGATTAGGTGATCTAATGTCTCTGGTCTTAAAATGTACAGAAGAGTTCTGTGGCTTAAATTTAGGGGAATTTGGTTGGGGGATTCCAAAGTTACTGCCACTACCAAAATGAGCTGCTTACAAAAATTTCAGATTCTCCAAACAGTTTTGATACAGAAACAGAGCCTTAGTTTTAACTTGTATTGTGACATTTTAACATGGACTGTCTTCAGGATCAAATATTAAATGATCCCTAGGAGTAGTTAACAAATATGTTTGCTCTAATTTCTGTATTCCCCAAGTGGTTTTTGGGGTGCCTTAGGTACTTATGGAGACTACTGTTCTCCTGGTAATTTTTTTGTGGTACAACTTCTAATCTACTCAGATGGGGTCTTGGAGGAATAAATATTGTTTCTTGAATGTAAGGACTGTTCATTTGAATTGTGATCTTTGGAGTTTTGTGTGTCTTGTGAACAGTAGTGATTTCATTGTACCTTTTTCATAATATGTATGAATAGTATTAGCCAGTTTCATAGTTTGTAGGGTTGGAAGGGACCTGAGCAGATCATCAAGTCCAATCCCCTGCCATGGCAGGAAAGAGTACTGGGGTCAAACGAC
>NW_017728886.1:99184360-99206426 GCF_001723895.1 Crocodylus porosus
TTCTGCCTCTGCACTGACGAAAAGGGAGTTCCCCAGCCTGTCGGTATGGTGCTGGTTCTTCCTCCCCAGGTGCATCACCTTGCATTTGTCAGTGTTGAAACCCATCCTGTTCTCATCTGCCTGTCCAGATCAGATTTACAGCCTATTTTTTCCTTCTAGCGTGCCCACTTCACCCTACATCTTAGTGTCATCTGCGAATTTGAACAGGGTGCATTTTATCCCTTTGTTTGCCACATAGGAGTCTTCTAACCATCTCCCGAAGCCCTGATCTGGGACCATTTGGATGGGTGGCATTTTTTATTTATTTATTTATTTATTTTATCTGGCATATGCGGTCTGATATGCAGTTTGGAAGCTGGGATGTTGTAGGAGGGATCGGTTGTGCCGCTGAGGATATCACCAGAGAGTCCAGTACAAGACTTCCAGCTAGACTCAGCCAGTTGTGTGCTAGGACTGTCTTGCTGGGCAGCAGAAGGCAGACTGGAATAGGAAGAAGTATATTGGGTGCATGGCACATGCAGACAGTGCTGAAAACAAGGTGGGTGAAGAGTGGAACCTTTATAACAATGAGTGGAACTTGCATTGCAGGATTCAAAGCTACTTTTTCAGGTTTTGTTCATTTACTGGTGCTGTGGAGAAGTTTGGAGGAAGGCAGAGCTGGTCACTTGGTTGCAATGAGGTTTTCCCAGGCAGATTTTTTGTTCTCCTCTCCAGCCAACAAATCTCCCTCTTCTCAGACTCCTCAGCTCCCAGTTGGTCATGCTCCATCTCTACTTCCTCAAGATCCAGTAGAAATTTCTTGAGTCACAAGGTAACCCTTGTTAAGGTTGAGCTTTACTGGTAATGTTTTGTGCTCTTCGTGATTAGTAAAGGCATCTGTACTCTAACTTTTGAGAAACAGGAAATAAGTAGTTGAGGTAAAACAAATGAACTGGAGGACACAGTTAGGTACTGTCTCTCATCCTGGTCTCCTATACAACTGTAACTCTGCCTACTTTGATTTAATGCCTTTAGTCCATGTGAGGGATTTCATACCATGCTTAGGAAGTATCCAAAGTACACTAGAATATTTATACTTGTGTGGTTTTTTTTGTTTTTCCTTTGACAGGTGGGGGTGGCTGAGGGAGGACGTGGCCAAGGTCAAGCCTGTGTTTAGGTTAGACACTGGAAACATGCATAGTGAGATTTTGCCCCTTCCCTCCCCCCCCAACACACACACTTGGTCTGTTTCTCCAGACAAATCTCCAGGGATGTTGGGTTTGTATCCTTTATTCTAGTGCTTCTCAAACTTTCTAAACTCTAGGTACCCCTTGGAAAGTGCCATCTCTTAGCTTTCAGTTGTGCTTTTCTATAGAAAAAATAATAGAGTAATTCTCCTGTTTCAAAATATCAGACTATAACCGGTCAAAATTGTTTTCTTGCTCAGATGGATTCTTATTTGAAGTCTGTGGCTTACCTTGTGACTCACCTGCCAGTGTTTATGCACCTAACTATGCTAATATTGAGTGATGACCTTAAAAAGGCACCATGGCACCATAGTTGAGAATCACTGCTTTATTCCATCTTGGAGGGATTCTCTCCAGGACATCATCTCTTGTTCCTAGCGTACAGTCTTATGACTCCCTCCTCCAGCCTGCTCTCCCACCCCTGTCACTGATAGCTGGAAGTTCCCAGGATGATAGTACAGCATAGGAGATGGGGGACTGGCACTGCTGGTGGCAGTTTCAGAGGGCACAGAGAATATACAACAGAATATACCAGCATAATGCCTGCTCTCCTTTTATTTCCCCCTATTGCATCATGTATCTAGTGGAACATCTTCTGGAGTGGCTGATTTAACTCAGCCATTCTCATGACTTGAGCACTTTTACATGTGGTTTTGTTTTTACAATCCAATCCTCTTCAGAGATCTCCTGAAATACCATGGCCCACATGTAAAGGAAACAAAAGATCCCTTCTCTTTTGCTCCTTTATCTCTGCTCAGATTACAATATGAGCTGGGACAGTTAGCTGCAGTTAATCCCTGGCTCCATACAGCTAGTCCTAACATAATAACTGAGATGTGATGTGAGATCAAACCGGTGTGGGATTTCTTGTGCTTCCTTCTGAACCTTCTCCTAGTAACTATGGTCAAAGCAGAGTATTGGACTTGATAGGCCACTGCCCTGATTCAGACTGACGAAATCACTTAGTTTTGTGTGTTCTCACTAATGTCTTTACATTGTCTTGAGACTAAAGTACCAGTCAGTGCAGATCTTGAATTGCAGGCACTTGTAGCAGAATTCAAAACCTGGTTACATGTTTATATTGATTGTAAGAATGTTCAGAGGTATATTAGGTAATGCTAAACTGACTGTCCTTTGCACATCCTCCCCTGCTTCCTCCTTTTCCCTCCAGCTGCCCACTCTGTACCTGAGAATCAGAAGAAATGTGAGCCTTCCATGTTTTGAGAGGTTTTTAAAGCCAATGTCTAACTTGGGGGTAAGCCTAAACCAGGGAGCAAATTATCTGGTGATTTTAAACTCTGCGTAGAATTCAGGCATCACAGTGAGTGTCTAAAGCCTTAAATTGCTTGGACATGACTACAGGACAGAGTGCCGATTTTTACTTGCTTTAGGGTTGTTGATCTAAGGACATAAGCAGACAGGGTTCTTTGGGTAGATGTGATACCTTTCATGAGACCAACTAAAAAGTTGGAAAAAATGTTGCTTGGAAGCTTTTGGGCACAAACACCCTTCTTCAGGCTTAGGGAGAGTCTGTTGGTGTTGTGTGTGCTCTCCTGGGTAGAATAGAAGCCAATTTCTTCTTGTTGTACTCGCTCAGTGGGGAGACAATTGAGGTATATTGCCCTCTTCGTGTTATCTGCAGGAGGTGCCTAACAAGACACCTTTTGTGAGTGTTTTTGCCTTTGAAATTAACTTCCCTCCTTAGTCCCAGTGCCAGAAGCTGTTAGGTCTCCAGGCATGTTGCAAACATTAATTCCTCAAGCTTTTGAAGGGAGGATGAGGTTGAAGACTAGAGAGATTGTGGTTTATTTTGCTATCTTCTAGTTAGCCCCTATGTATTTGTGTGAAGGTGGCAAATTCATTCCCTTGAACTGGATTATGCACCGAGTATTTTGATTTGAGAAGGGTATCTCTAGAAGTGGTTCGTTTTTTGATATGTTTTAGATGAACAGAAATCTGAGAATAGAAAGCATTTTAACCAAAATCTAAAGCACAGATCTAAATTTTTAGACAGGGACACCTTTTATTTGAATAAAATAATGCTGAGCCCTCTTTTATAAGTGTGTCCCTGCTTTTAGGAGTTTATAGTCTGAAAACCAAGAAATGGAAGTCGTGCAAAAGGGAGAAACAACTGGCAGTTTATATGCAGTCTGCTTGTTAAGAAGTGAATCTTTAAGGGCATACTCAAGTGTAATAGTGTAGTGGAGTTTCTCTGGTGAAAAGTGTCTTCTGAATAGGGGCTTGAGTATGCAAAATCTCACCAGTGGGAAGATGGTGCTGGGAAAACTAACACTAGAGCAGAAAAGGTTGCATGAAGCTTAACAATAGAGCCTGTAGGGGAAGAGCAGAATTACTGAGATCGTAAGGGGTGGTAATAAAAAGCTTAAATTGGGATGTGATCCAAGATGGAAAGTCAAAGAGACTGGGAGAGTAGAAAAGCTAAGTGGTATGTTTCTATTTGGAGCCTCTGGTTACATTTGGCTAGACTGATCTTTAAAGTATCTGTAAAACCTTAATCTCATTAGAGATGTGGTGCTCTGTGGTGCTTTTTCTTTTGTGCTGTTGCATCAAAGCCTACTAATTGTTTTCACATACACACGTAATTAGAATCTGAACATCATAACTTTTTTAATTGTATCAAAACTTGAGTTATAGAAACAACAGAAGTGAAAGGCAGTTGTTTTACCTATGGATCAGGCAAATCTCCAAAGTATCCCTTTTTATTCTCTAATCTCAGAATTGCAGAGACTGCTGTCTATGTACATGGTTCCTTCCTTTTAGCTTTCCAATACCTCATAAATAATTTGCCAGTAAAACAATGGATGTTTCAGAGAACGCTGACAGAAACTTTCTTGTACATTCTGTGTGCTTGCTGCTCTGACACGTCTTCCTAATAATAATTTACCAAACAAAGAAAGTGGTCAGGAGGAGGGGGGAGGAGAATACTCTAACCCTTTTTAGTGTGGTGGTCAACATCTACTTGAGTGGTTTTCAACTTGTAGCCTGCAGACCCGATGACTGTGATCAGTCAGAAGTATATGAATGCCCATGTATAATTCCAAGGGGTCTGCACCTCCATTTGAAATTGTTTAGGGGTCTGCAAATAAATTAATTTTGAAAACTGCTGATCTACATAATGAAAAGTAGAACTCAGAGCTGTGTCCATGGCTAAGGTTGCCTGCTATTTGTCAGTGTTAGATACTGCTCTCAGTGACTTGCATCTTCACCAAATTTCAGTTGGTTGGGGTGACACTTAGGTTGGATGTGTGCTTTAGGGTGAATTTCTTGGGAAGTGCTTAGTCGGTGTTCCGTGAAGAGCAGCCACAACTTTCTTTAAATAACCTGTGCCAAGTAAGCACGTTTCTTACTGACAGTTCCCAAATCCGCACCTTCCTGAAGCTGCTCTTCCTATTAGCTGAGGCACTGCCGTGTCCCTGTCAGCTTTGCCAGATTTGCAAAAGCAGGGAATACTGTACTGGAACCTCCAAACCCTTGTTTTTTACAAAACATTATTGGATATCACAAACTTTAGGGTTTTTTCACTCTTAATACATGATTGTATTACCATAAACAACTAATATTTTTTCATTAGTTTGCTTGCAGCCCCCTTTTTGAACTCTTATTTTCCCTGCCAAATTTCACTTTGGAGTCCGCATGCACAAAAAGTATTCAAGCTTGTCTGAAGTTAGAAAATTGATCAGATAAGAATATTTCTTTCAAATGCTAGGATGTATGCATTATCTTGAATTATTAAATGTTTTGGCCACTCTCTGCAATTATCTACTTGATTATTGTACAGAGGGTCAGATTTTACTGTTCACTTGGCAACACTGGTTCCTGAGTGCAGGCCCTGAGGACAGGAATGTCATCTTGCCTGTGCTCTTGAGACTTTTTTCCCCCACTAGATCCTAAGTAGCAAGGGAATGGGAAAGAGGGACAGAAAGAAACTAAGGGGAAAATAGGAGAAGATGAAAGTGGAAATTAATGAAGGGCTTGGAATAGAGGAGGGCTTGCTTTGTCATGGGGATGGAATGTGAGTCTGGGAAGGAGGAGAGGTGTCTCACTTGCTTCTAGTGGCCGACCCAATGATGGAAAGCAGCCTACTGCTACCCTTAGTTCATCTTTTACTTCAGTTAGAATTAGGCTGTGCTGTAAATTTTTAAGACTTCAGCCCTGCTGACGACTTGAGTGACCATTATGGTTAAAAGGTAGGGATTCTTTTAATGTAATATAGGATTTAATAAGGAGGTCTTTAATATAGTATTGTTTGCAGCAGCCAGACATAGTCCAGATTACTAGACCCCAAATTTATTTCTACCTTAATAATACATGCAAACACTTATTTAAAACTTTTTTTAAAGAATGTTTGCATTGTTACTTCTCTAGTTTGCAAGTTGCCAGTGTTACAAAGCTAAATTCTTTGGTTCGTTATCTTATAATGTTTGAGTTATTGTACTCGCTTCATTAGCTCCAATTTTATGTCCATTTTATTCTGGTGAGCCAACATGATAGCAAATTTAACTAGACAAAATGCTGTGAGAGAAGACATCTAGGGGGTTTGTACACGACACAAGGGTTTAATTCTCCCTAAATTGTAGCAGTTGTTTTTTTTTAAAAACACTACTTCAATTTATGGCAAAGTAAACGCCTGTGTCAGAGCCTGATCCTTACCTGCCTCTCCAGGGGAGAGCGAGCTGTTGGCGGGTGGAGCAGTCCAGGGGTGGGGGGGAGCTGATGCTTCCCTGTGCCACAGCAGCGTGTCTCCCCGCCCCCCTGGTTGGTTGGTTGTGGGGTTTTTGGTTTTTTCATGTTCTGCTTCTGTGGAGCCTGCCTTCCCGGGCTGCTGGTGGGCTGCCTGCACAGCTCCTGAGTCTTACAGAGCCTGGTGCTCCCCTCCATGGCTGTAGGGTAGGAAACCTAAAACTCCTCGGAGGTGTTGTACTTTGCAGCACCCAAGGGTTGTTTGTTGCATCCCAAAGTCCATGTAAGGCACATTATGCTGCCAAATGTGCTACAGCAGCTGGAGTTTAATGTGCAATATGCCGCCAAATGTGCAAACAGCAATGCCATTTAGAGTGGTGCGAAAGGCATTTAATCCACTTTAAACCTGCTTTAAAGTGTCGTCTACAAACGCCCCAGACGCTTCTAATGCCATGCCAGTTTATAAACACTAAGTGGATGTGCAGAGTAGAGGGGCTATGGTCATATGAACTAGAATTGCATGAAAGACTATCAGAATTAATAATTGAGTTTCCTCTTCGAGAAAATGATGATGGAAAAAGAACTGCTCCTGAACACTTCCTCTGTAATGTAAAGCTTTATTTGTGTTAATGGATAGAAGCCACAAACCCTAATGGAAAGGGTGACTTGTTGTCTGACTCACTGTATCTTATAGAATTATTACAAATTACAGGATTTACTGAATTGCCCATGATGCTTTCAAAGCCTTCAACTTAATTGCAGTTGTTGAGTCGAGCACAGGTTATTCAGTTTATATTATGACAAGACCTCCACAAGGATATTAAACAGGCCTTAAAAAGTTTTCAGAGTAAAACCTTAAGAAAATGCTGCCTTGTTGCAACTTGTTTAAACATTATTTGATTTAGTTGCGTCTTAAGTTTAAACTTCAATTTGTGTGAGGTTATATCACTAGGGGAGGGGAAACCTTCACAAACATGAACGTTGGCAGATTCATCAATAAGGTTCTTATGTTTGTTGTCCTTTTCTGACCCCTTGCTGCTGTGCTTCTCCTGCAACACCCACTCCTGAATTAGAAATAGCTATCATTTACACCTACTACTATGATTCAGCATTGGCTTAACCTTTGGAGAAGATGTAGGGAATTTGGGAGTTTTATGAATTGATGTTGAGACTGATAAAGCATAAAACTTAGTATTGCTGGGACTGGATTTGTCCGCAGAAGTCTCTCCTGCGATGGTGATGCTAGAATTGGTAAGTCAGCAGAGCCCCCTAGCGGAAAAGTAGCACATGCCTACAGACATGCACTTTTTCCCTTCCCTGCCACCAACATTGCTATACCTTTTCCATGAGCAAGGTGAACAAAGCCAATAAAAGTACTTATTTTTGCATAGCTGTACCTACACTTAGTGGGCTAGCATAGGGTTTTTTCCACACTTAATCTGACAGCTGTGTTGGCAAACTTTGTAAATTAAACCTGGCCTGTTACTGACTGCCAGGTCAGACTAAAGAAAAGATCAAGTTTTTCCTTAAGGATCTTTTAATTTTTTTATTAAGAAATGTGAGTTGTGCTGTGGGGGTTTAATGATCAAATGGCCTTGGAATATAGTCAAGCTTAAAATAAGATGCTCAACATAATGATATTTTAGTTGGAAAAGGAACCCTTTAGGCTTGTGCAAAATAATCTAGCACTTTAGAGTTAAAAAAGGGCTTTCCTAAGAGATTTCAATCCAGTTTCTTAATGGGGGTGTTATGAGTGTTTCTGGGGGTGTGGATTAGGTCTTGCCTCAAAGTTAGTTAATCTACAGCCTTTATCAGAAAAAAAAAGTTACTTAAATGGCATAGTACCTGTAATGGTACAGTAAATAATGATGAAATAGTTCTACAGAGTGATCTGGGTTGTTTGGTAAGGCTGGCACATCAAAATTGTTGCATCTAAATCCTGAGATGGTATATTGTTAGGAACAAAATGTAAATCATGCTGATGGGATGGAGGCCAGTGGAAAGCAGCAACTAAACAGGATTTAAAGGTTATTGTAGATAACCATGAGAACAAAAGCTCCCATTGCAAAAATGAATACCAAAAATGATCGGATATACTAGCGGAGGCAATATGAAGCAGTAGGATGGGGGTGTTCTTACCTCCTATACACGGCACTGGTGGGAACACTGCTGTGTTTTTGCATCTAGGCTTCATGAAGGAGGTCAAAATTGCATACATTTTTAATGTGTGAACTACAGGAATGACTAGAAAACATACCTAATGGGCATTCTGATTTTGTTTAGTGAAGGAGAGGCTAAGAGGCAGCAGTCAATAATTACCTGCACGGGACCATTTCTAATACTAAAGAACTCTAAGTTGTACAGAAAAGCATAACAGTGCTAGAAGGGTTGGAAGTTGAAGGCATCAGTGTTCAACCTGGAAATAAGAGAGAAATATGAAAGTGTGAGTAAATAACTACTGAAGTAGCTTTTTTAAAAATGTGGGAAATTTTCCATTGCCTGAATTTTAGAATTGGGATTAGCTCCCTCTCTAAAAGGAAACTTTTCTTCATTCACAAATATTTGGGCTAGATGCAGGAATGTGGTTGAAGGCTACAGCGTGTGTTGTTTACAGGACAAACTAGAGTAGGAGTAAGCAGTAATTTCAGTTGAAGGGCCACTTAATGAGGTTTGTTTAGCTGCTGAGGGCCATGTACACACAATGTAATAGTGAAGATATCACTTAACACATGATAGATAAAAACACATTGTATGCTAAAATCAAATGGCTACTAGAAAATATTTTAATTTTGTTTCAAAAAACATATTTTTGTCTCGAGTTATTTCTTTATTTATTTTTTGAGTAATGCGTATAGAGACAATTGCATAATAGCTCAAAATTAGTCTTTCCCTTGCAAGGGAACCAAAAGCAGGCAGCAGGACACTCGGCCAAGGGAGGATGCTCCTACCCTCAACAGAGCCCTGCCACTGCCCAGCCTCGCTCCTCAATCACAAGGGAGCCTGCCTCAGCTTGTGCTCTGACATGCCTCTTGAACCACCTGCATCCCAAACCTGCCCGCCCCCAACCCATTCCCATCCACACTTGCCCCCAAAAAGCCTGGGGAAGCTTCGCAGTCCCCTCAGCCTACCCCAGCTCCCCACCAGGGACCTGCAGTTCCCACCTGCATCCCAGGGGTGCCCTTTCCCCAGGAGAAGCCCCAGCCCCAGGGCACTGGGGACAGCTTCATGTGGGTGGACAGGATAGCAGCCATGCTGGCTGCACCTAGGAGGTGGCTGCAGGTGGTTGAGCCAACTCATGGCACTGCGCAGGGCAAGGTGAGAAGCAGGGCAGGGCTGGGACCAGGGCTTTATCTACTGGGAGGTGCTGGGGAAGCTTTGCTGCCTCTGGGCACAGGTGCAGAGCACCTGCTGCATAGTCCCAGCACCTGGGGCAGCTCCTGCCAGCTCTGAGATGCAGGCAGGTGGGGTGCTGCTGGCCCAGCCTGTGTGGAGACCCAGGGCCTGAGTGTGGCTCGCCCAGGCCCTGCTGTGTGGAGCTGGGCAGGTGGGGCTGGTTCTGCACAGCATCCCGCATGGCGCCAGCAGAGGCTGGAGCTGGAGCTTGAGCTGGAGCCTCTGGTGCCCAAGCATGGCTTGCCCAGGGTGGGCAGGCAGGGCTGCTTTCACCCAGCATCCCTAATGGCACCAGCAGAGTCCAGAGTCGGAGCCACTACCTGCACTGCCTACCCATGGGCTGGATATAATCAGTTGATGGGCTGGATACAGCCTATGGGCCATGTTTTGCCTACCCTCTAACTAGAAGATTATAACCAAACCTACCTCTTTACAAACTGTTTTTAAGTAACAAATTGTGCAACATGTATTTTCAAGAGAGATGTGGAAAGCACAGTTGCAGGACGGCAAGGTGTTCTAGCTAGGGTGTCCTATTAACCCTGTTATACTGGACTGTCCTGTTTTTTTAAACCCTTTGCCCCCCTCTCCATTTAAAAATGGAGGAACATACCCCCCAAAGTCCTGTTTTTCAGTTAATTGGTGGAAATGCATGCTAATTCTTTTTCCTCGTGGTTCTATTGGCTGTGCCTAGAGGTAGGTTGGTACATGGCCAGGAGGAGCAGGGTTCCCAACCAGAGAAGGAGGGAGGTGGTCTTTTTGTTGGCCCCATCCCTTGCTGCTGATTGGCTGAGGAGGTGGCAGGCCCACCCCTTACTGCTGATTAAGCAAGGAAGGCATGCTCCTCACCAAGGGAATATGTGAGTGGCCACCCCAGTTCGAGCAGTTATGCACTTGGGTAAAGTTGAGGACTTCTGGTTCAAATCAGTGAAACTTAGACAGAGCATGCTTTTGAAAAATGTTTACCACATGAAAAGCTGGTGTTTCTTGTGACCCATACACAGTGCTAGGTATTTTGTATGCATCTGTTTCTAGTAAGGAAGGTTGTGTGCAATCTATGTTAGAAATGTAGATCAGGTGTAGTAGCACAGAAAATTATTTGGTGGTGGTAGAGACTTACAAACAGTATTCATTCAATTGACTGTGATCTTCCCAAGTTACTAATTTTTTCCCCCAAAAAATTCAACCTGTTCAGAATGAGACAAATTATTCAGTCGGCTGTAAATCTGGATTTGACTAATGAAAAACAGTGTTATAATTCCCAAGGTAAAATTGTATAACACTAACTAGATTTCCAATCTTCATGGTGCATATTTTGAAAGTGAACACAACGTTGTGCTAAGGTGGGTTAAGGGGTTAAACATTAAAAGCCTATATTTAATGTGGTGTTTGGTGTTTGTTTCATTTGAGAAATCTTTAGACTTTTCCCGGTTTTACTGAAATTATCAAAATATTCAGGACATTTTGGGGGGTTTTCCAATTCCACTGCTTGTCATACTGTTTGTATTTTTCTATTTCTATTTTTTTTGCTTTTTCCCAGAGCTCCGTGTTGCTTTCTGCCTGAGAGAGATGGCTGGATTCTAGGGTCCATGTCACTTGTCTTTCCTCTCTGGGAAGACAAAGAATCTATATTGCTGATGGTATCAAGCCATCAGCAGTATAGATTCCTTAGTTTTTGAAGCCCAGATCAGGAGAATGATAATGGTCTACAAAGTGGCTGGTTCAGCTCTGCAGTTAGTCTATAGACTAAAGCCTGCACATGTCCTAATATGTGCATTAATAATGTATCTTAAAAGAGTTGTTTCATGTATTCATGATTATTAAACTTCTAATTCACTTACCAGAACATTCAAAATTCCTCAGGAGAATTGAATAAAGATGGCTTGAGTTTCGAACTATGTTCTTTGAGATGTTCCAGACTGACTTCTCAGGAAGTCAATTTGTCACTTCTCAAATTAACATCACTTGCATTCATTATTCAGTTTAACCTTGGTTCATAAAATAAATCCTTTTCCCCTATTGTTTCATCTCGGTTCTCTTCATAACTTCAGCTGGAAAATAATTTTGTAGGCTTAAAGCTGGGCTTATTATAGGAAATAAATTGCTACTTCAAATATGAGGGTTTTTTTCTTTTGAACGGGAAAATGGATAAGAGTTTGTGCTATAACCTGGACTCATCTAAAACAGGCAGAAGTGCCCACCCAAGCAGATGCAAAACCCAGCCATAGTTCTGGGCTGCAAGGGATAGTTCTTTGCCAGTGTGGAAAAATACTTGAATAGGAGGACCATAGAAATAACTCCCCTCCTCCCCAACCCCCCCTTCTTCCTTGCACACAGTTTGCTTTGTGATGCATATCTGTTGAGGCATGGGGGCATTGACTCTTTGAGCCTGAGAAATAGTTTATGGAAATGACAAAAGATTGTTGATTTAATGAGATCTTGTTCTTCAAACTAGATCTTTTCAATAGCTGGGAAATTCAACAGCTAGCCAGCGTGTGTTGTAAAATTTTACATACTGAATAAGTGGTGGAATGTCCAGCCAATCAAACCAGATCAGGAAAAAACAGAGTTGTTACCGAAGTTTGGTATTTTAACATGGCTTGTCCTTCTACTTCAGCAGTATGTGTAAAACTTGAACACTGGTTAGACAAGGATACTGTATAAGTGCTACATATCATTTAAATCTTTATTTTATACCTTTTGGATAAAAACAGAAGTTGGTGTTCCAGCTGTTTCAAGTCCCATCGCACTTTTTGGTCCCCCCTACAAAAATGGCAGGGGGGAAGGAGAGGTATACTAATGTTTGTGTCTCAAAGGTTCTGCGGCAGTAAAAATAATAGGGGGCTTAATATTTCTTACCTCTCAAAAGCCCCAAATGACATTCTGACCATGAAGTTTTCAGGACCTTGTTTTTGTTTCATGTGAATATATGAAATGGACAGTCAAGTAAAAGGCACGCAATGATACTTTTAAATCATGAGTGTTTGGATGCATCATCAGTCAAGACTAGGTGCAGTACCTTAACAAGCAGTTGGGCTCAGGAAAAATCCAAAAGGGCTGGGGAAAGGGGACAGTACCTTTCTCAGAGATTAGATGAGATCTAGAGGAACACATTAGGCACCTAGAATGTGACTTAATGAATTCTGGGCACCTCAGTCCAGAAAAAGGTTCTAGGAAATCCCCATTCAATGGTCAGTTTAACTCTGAAATGCATTTAGAATAATAAAAGATTAGGGTTGGAAGGGACCTCAGGAAGCGGGTCCAGCTCCCAGCAGATCATCCCAGCCAAAGCTTTGTCCAGCTGGGTTTTGAAAACCCCCAAGGATGGAGATTCCACCACCTCTCTGGGTAACCTGTTCCAGTGTCTTTACTACCCTCCAAGTGGGGACATTTTCCCTAATATTTAGATGTCTCTGGACTAGAAGTTCTGTAAGCCTGTAAACCCAGCCTCTTGTGTTTGTGGAATTGTCCCAGTCTTGGCCACTAACTGTCTTGCAGTTTTATTCCCACTACAGTTCACTGTGATTCAGAGGCAAGGGAGAGCAAATGCTTACACTCCAAGTCCCAGGGTAGCCCAGGGTGCTCTGAGCATGCTTAGTGCACCTCAACAGCACAGAGGTCAAAGCAAAGCACAGCAGCCTTGTAGACAACACATTAAAGTGGTTTAAATGCCCACTTTAATGGTGGGCATTTAAATGGCCTGCTTTAATGGCGTTGCTGTTTGCATGAGTTTGCAAATTCAGTGGCGTATTGCATGTTAATTCCAGCCACTAGCAAATTCAATGGTGTAATGCGTCTTAAATGACTTTGGGGCGCAGGAAACTAAAACCCTTCCAAGGAGTTTGTTTGCTACCTTACAGCCATGGAAGGAATCGCTGGGCTCTGTGCAGCTCAGGAGCTGCACAGGCAACCCCGCAGCAACCCAGAAAGGCAGGCTGCACTGAAGGGAGGGAAAAGAAGTGGTGAGACTGATCCTTTTTTTTTTTTTTTTTTTTTTTTTTTTTTTCCCTTGGAGCCTGCCTGCCTGAGCGGCGCAGGGCCCCAGTGCCTGTGGGTGAGTGGGTGCTGCCTGGGGGGGGGGCCTGCTGCTGCGGAGGGAAGCACCAGCCCCCACCCCCTTGCAGCTTGGGGACTGCTCGGTCTGTCAGCAGCTCACTGTCCCTTCCCTGCTGCTGGAGAGGCAGGTAAAGACACAGGTGTACACAACACAGGGGTTTATTTTGCCCTAAATGGAAGCGGTGTGGTTTTTTTTAAAAACCCACTGCTTCAATTTAAACCCCTGTCTTATCTACAAATGCCCCTTTTCATTGTCACTCAAGTGACTCCCCATCACTTTCTTTTTCACTGAAGTTTGATGGTTTGAGCAACAGCCCAAGAAGTGGGAGACTTGGGTGCTAGGCTCTTTGGTCTTCTCTGCCCTAGGGGAATAAAAACCTACATTGTCTCCCTTTCTGGAGAGTTCAATAACTGTAAAGCCAGAGAAAACTCGGGATGGGTCCCTTTCTACATCTATAGAAGCTGGATTGCTGCACTGGAGAATGTTAGTGTTGAAGCCAAGAGTCTGAGTGTAGCCTAGTGATTTATTAGGCAGGTGAGGATCTTTGAGCAGATATGATTATTTTATTAGACCAACTAAGTAGTTGGAAAAGAGTTCTTAGCAAGGTTTTGGGCACAGTCATCCTTCTTTAGACACAGGGACTTCTTATGCCTGAAGAAAGGTGATTGCGCACAAAAGCTTGCTAAGAACTTTTTTCCAACTACTTAGTTGGTTTAATAAAATACAATCGCATCTACTCAAAGAAGCTGACCTGCCTATGTCCTTAGACCAACATGGCTACAACCAAAAACCCAGCCTAGTGATTAGGGCATACAGGAAGGAGGTTGAAGGACAGTGCAGCTATGCCTGGGTTCTGGTTCCTGCTGCCTGGATTGATTATGTACTCTGTTAAGTGGTTATTGGATGAAAATCAGAAATAATCCCTGAAAGCAGGGGCTGGAACCCAGGCCACTTGACTGCCAAGCAGGCTAATCTGCTCTAGCTCCTTTTACTCCTTTTCAATTCCCAATTCAGAGCAGGGCCCTTCAGTGTGATGTTAGAAGAAGTTTATAAAGCTTGCCTTCCTAGCAGAAGTTCTCACTACCTTTTTATTGTTTTACTGTTCATTCTGATCTCTTCTTTTCTGCATTGACATTGAGGGTGAAAACAAATTGGATTTCTCCAGAGCCTAAGCCTTTTATCCTGGGGATCTACACAGGGGTCAAAGCCCATAGTCCTCCTCTAAGTGCCTGTGAAATATTGCAGATAAACACTCTCTTACGTCCCACCACTAGTGGCGAATTTTGAGGTAATTGCCAGTCAAATGGAGCATGTAAGTGATTGTTCCTTGCATATTTTGATGGGAGCTCCAAGCCTGGGACTCCTCTGTTTTTTCACCGTAAGATTTTAAAAGGGTCCTGTTTGCCTTCCTTCCTTGCCCCAAACCGGAAGAGCTGTATCAGTTTATTTGTTTAACCCCAGTTTTAGTATAGCAGGGAAATTTTGGGGCATGGTGCCGTTTTTTTTTTTTTTTCTTTGGCTAAACAATGTATTATGACTGTCGGTACTAACACAAATGGGTTAATGAGGAATAACCTTTCTGAGGATGTGTATAGTGCTGAGGATTTTAAAAAGATTTACAGGCTTCCCAAGGTCAAAATTATTTGAGGTCAACAGAACAGCACTGCCTTTTGCTTTTAGTTTTGAAATGTGGGTATGTCAGAAACTGGAGGAGGAGTGGCCTGGAGAAAATATGCTGTGTTTCAGTACATTTACCTAGACTTTTATGGTCATAAGGGACCACTGTGCAATTCATCTAGTCTGAGCTCTTGCATAACACAGGCTTGTAGGATTCCCTGAATTAATTCCTGCTTCAAATCTCATGGCTTTGGTTGAACTAAAGCATCTCCCTTAAGTTAATGAATGTCTGTTTAAAGTTTCCTGAGACCACCAACCATGGCAGGTTGCCAGGCAGGGGGAGGGTTGTGCTGCCTCAGGCCCTATCCCCACTGCCCGCTCTGAGGTGGGTGAGGAGTTGCTGCCAGCATGGAGCTGATGCCGGGGCTGTGGAACCTGGCGCAGCTGTCTTGCTGCCTACTGCAGGCTGGCTACAACCAGCTGTGCCAGACTCCAGAGCCCAGTCACCAGCTCTGTGCCAGCAGCAGGGGAAAGGCCAGGGTTGTGCTGCCTCGGGTCCCTCCCCTGCTGTCTACTCTGAGGCGCACATGCCCCTGCCAGTATGGAACTAATGCGGGAGCCCAAAGCAGCTGTTTGCAGCCTCCCGGTTGCAGCCAGCCCAGGCTCTGGGTAGCTGCTGCCAGCCACAGAGCCTGGGTGCTTGCAGAGGGCTTGCAGCCTCCCAGCCACCTGCTGGGAGCAGCCCAGGCTCTGTGTGGCTGGCAGCAGCTGCCTAGAGCCTAGGCTGGCAGTGGCGCGCTCTGTAATTCCATCAGTGTGCTGCTTGTGCTACTTGTTTCTATATGGAGCTGTATCTCTCCCTTCTGCAAGTCCTCACCCCCAATGGAGCTGTCTTGTAGGACTTGGTTTCAATGGGGCTGGGTTCCTTCAACCACCGCATCAGTCAAACATGTGTACACATGTGTGTGTGCACACACACACCAGGACATGCCTGAGCTAGGCCAGGTTATTAAGCATTAACAGGCTAACGCCTTCATATGCCATGAACTCAGTTCATCATTGTTGCAATCGCACACAAGCACACAGGTTTAACAGAGCGCATCTGATTCGGGCCGGACTGTTCAGCATTGATAGGCTGACACCTTCATGTGCCTTGAACTCAGTTCATCCCTTATTTCAGCAGGACAATAATAAATGCAGTTAGGCACGCACACGTGCTAACGGAGTAAGTCTGATCAGGTTGGGTCTGATCAGCACTTTCAGCTGATACTCTCATGCACCTCAAAACTCAGCACTTTACAATCTCTTGTTACAATGGTCCTAGTAGTAACCCTGTTGATGAGCAGACCCCATTGCAGTGTTGGGCATTACAGGGATCTTTGGCTTATGTAAAAGAAGTGTTGCTGCAGAGCAAATGGGGAGATCAAGGGAAGAAAGAGTAAGTGAAGTTCAGAGAGAGAGAGAGAGAGAGTATAGCAACCAGCTTGATCATAAAAGTTATTTATTGCCAGGTATATGAACTTATGATGATACCAGTAATAATAGCCATACAAGAGAGAGACCAATAAACAGTTATAGTATTATGTAGTTTCAGTTAGGGTTTTGGGGAAGTCGAGCTCAAGTTTGATTAGCAAAAGTCTGGTCTAGAAAGCTGTGCCTGAAGTAAAGAGTAAAAGTCAGGTTCCTGAAGTTGGAGAGAGAGACAGTTGGGGTCTCACCACTTGGCGAAGCTTGAACCAGTTGAGGTTCCCAGCTGTTGTTGGAGCTGGCAGACAGACAGGCAGAGGCCCCAGCACAATGAAGGGAGAGATTCCAGGCAGAAAAGGAGAGGAACTGGTGCAGCGTTGGATCCAAGCACCAGGACAGACACTTGAGATTGGGTAGGGGTTTTTGTGGAGAACTAACAATGGCTTAAGGGAGGACACTAGGTTTTGTTTAGGGGTAAACAATGGCTCATATGCTGGATAATAGGAACTGATCACTCCTGGCCATGGATGGCATTACTCTGAGGGAGCTCACAATACAGATGGGCAGATTCAGTGTTTTAGATACCAATAGAGGAGTCCTTACTAGAATTGGTCTGATAAATGCTGAGCTGGGTGTATGTAGACGTGGGTTGATAAGCATTTGGAGCAGGGATCCCCCAGCCCAGAATTCGGTGCGGTCCTTGCCTTGGACTCTCTGTTCTCCATCCTGAATGCTAATGAAGGTGCATGCCTGTCCCATCCCCATTTAAACAAACGAGACCTGGGGAGTTGCTTCATTCTTGCCACCCTTGTGTGGAGGGCTTTAGGTGCGTCTCCCACTGCTTCTTCCTTGTCTCTTGTAAGTCCTTCCTCTAATCAGTTCTTGTTCAGGCCGAGGTGGGGAGGGGGAGAGTTCTTTGTGAGTCGGACAGACTGTGTCTTGTGCCAGGCTTCCCCGAGAACACAGAGCTGAGAGTTAACACTATGGCATCATCAGTGTACTGGAGCTCAATGGTTGAGGTCGGAGTGGTCTTGGTTTTGGCTCGGAGTTGTCTGAGGTTAGACAGCTTACAGTCCATAATATAAAACACCTGTTATGTAGCTGCAAGACAAATGACTGAGTAGGGTTCTTTGCTGACTCCTGTGACTTGTTTCCACCCTTTGCTAATTTTCAGAAAGTTCATTTGTTTTGCTAAAACTTTCCGTGTCCAGCTTTGTCCAAAGGTGTCTTAGTTTTGCTTATCCTTGCTCCCAGACCCCTTCTTCCCAAAAGCCACTGTAGTTGGACTTGTTTTTTTTCGATTGGGTAGGAACAGAGAGGCAAGCAACAATTTTTCTAATGTTAAATTTTAGCTGTACTTTTTTTTTTTATGTTTAATTAGATAAGGCTTGAAAGTTGAATTTTATCTTGTAAGTGATCTTTGGTAAGAAATGGTGAGGTACAGGTTTCCCTCGCTTTACACAGGTTCTGTATGTACGAATTTGCTCTTATGTGATGACCCTTTTTATACCAAAGTCATTACATGCGAGGTAAATTCACTCTTATGCGATCATTGTGGTGGAAGCCCACAGTCAGCTGCTTTGTGCAGTGCATTGTGGGAGTGATGCGCACCAAAATTCAGTCTCCTGTGTGGGTCTGCGCTCCTCGCTCTTTGTCTGCAACACTTGTTTCTGTAGTTGACATCTCCGTTATGGTAACATTCACCACCACCCTGTGCTTGTGTGTACTGCCTGTTGTTGGCGAGTATTAAAATTGTCTTTGTAAAAGTGGTAGAAATGGGTCTGGGAGTCAGTACAGTCAAGGTCTTGGAGCGTATCCTTATTTGTTACAATGTAAAGTGGGTTCCCTTTTATGTGAATTTGAATTATGCGCTGTTTTCCAGGAACGCATGTACAGCATAAAGCAAGGGAAGCTTGTAAGCTTATTTGATTTAAGCTTAAAAAAAAATCTATTGGAAGAAAGGGTTTGAAAAGTGTACTTCACTTATCCAATTGAGAACAGTAAATCCAGTCCTCTGGGGTTCAGGAAGAACTGACTCTGTCTCTTGTCAACTCTGAATTCTGCCATGAAAGAGCTCTAATGTAGAAGCTGGGATTTAAAGAAACATCCAAGTAAATGAACCTCAGCTAATATAAAATCCCCTCCCATCTCAAACATTTCCATAACCATATTTCTGTTCTACTCTCTCTCTTGCCATCCTTTCCCTTTGCCTGAAGTTTGTTTTGTATTTAGGAAGGTTTAGTGAAGCTTTTAGGTATTCAATGAGAACCTGCAAATGCAGCTGAAATGATGCCTTTTCTATTATCTGCATTACAGTCGTACAATATTTATTAAAATGTGTTATTATTAATCAATTAATAGATGCACCAAAAAGATGTTTGCTACAATTAAAATAAATAACAAATGTTCTAGTATACTACTTCCAACCTGATGCTGACAAATAGGGCAGAAAAAGCGAACTTTTCCCCTTCTCCAGCCAAACTTCCGCGTCAGCTAGAAAATACAATCTTATAGAAGTCTGTAGTTCGACAGTTGCAGGAAAAAAAATTCTCAGAGTCCTTTCAACACTGAAGGCAATGTTTTTATCTTTACGAATACCTACTTGGGAACTCCCAGCAAACCACTTGAACTCCGTTGTTTGCATGCATGAGTTAAGAAATGGCATTAGTGCCTATGGAAGAAAATTGGCTCCCATCCCAATTGGAACTGGATTGATATAGGGAGATGATGCATCTCCCTTCCTATTCAAGCTGGCACTGGAAAAAGTACTTGGCGCATAAATAACATGAAGGGAGAAGTTCAACTGAATGAAGGGCACAAAGTCCTTGCATATGCTGATGATACAGCTTTTCATAAGTGAAAATATGAATGATATAGACCTGTATAAAAATGACTGACTAAAAATGAAGCAAATAAAATTTGACTGCAAGTGAACGTGAATAAAAACACAGTAACTGCTAGTAAATGGGGCAGTGGTAAATCAGGGACTTCAAGTGACAATGAACAAGACGCATTTCAAGCAAATGATCAATATCAAGTATTTTAGATTATATCATGGCCAGGATAGTAATATAAAAGAAGACATCAAAGGAAGAATGGAAACGAGAAATAGAGCTTACTCTGCATTGCACATGCTCCTATCATCCAAGCTCATCTTAAGGAAACTTAAGCTTCAAGTCTATAAAACCATATTCAGGTCATGTATAACCTATGACAGTCAAACCTGGGTTCTCTCTCGAGCAAATGTTATGCTATTTGATCGTTTTAAAAGAATTTTTTTCCAAGCCCCCCCCCCCCCTTCAAAAACCCTTTGCACAGTATTATCCTATAATACAAGAATGGCACAGAAGAACCAATAATGAGTTGTATCAATTGCATGGAGATCTAATCCTGATGTAGGATATCGGAGCACAACTATTACAATGACTGGGCTGCATTGAAAGAATGGAAGTTACGTGGCTGCCAAAGAAAGTGTTCTGTAGGGTACCAGAGAAGGAAAAGGCTGCCTGAAAGACCAAGGCAAAGGTGTCTATATGATGTAGGGTCAGACCTACAGAAACTAAAGGTAGATAACTGGAGGATGGAAACACATGATGGATGGGATTGGGTGAGGATACTGGAGGCAGCCAAGGGCCTCTAAGGCCTATAATGCTAAACTGCTACTACAAATACCTGCTTTAATAATTAAGAGGGAAAAAAATGTTATGGCTGTTGCATGTATGAAAATAGCTGAATAAACCTGACTTCTTCCTTCTGGGATGACACTAGGTAAAAATGCATGTTTTCAAGAAGTTACGCGAACATACCCCACACATTTTTTTTTTTTTTGTAATATTTAGGAAACTATTGCTTAAAGCATTTTTCAGGAGGGTGAGTTGGAAATGGGCTGCACTGAGCAAGGAAAAAATGCAGCTCTTGACTCTCCTTCATTTAAAGCATTTTATTCTAATTTTAATTATGGAAGTGTATAGCTACTACTAGAGTAATAAAAACAGATGGTGAAGAGGTGATTTGACTATTTAAAATGCCAATGGAAAGAGATGTCATTTTACACTTAAAAAAAAAAAAAAATCTGACTTGCTTTACTTAATTGACCTAAATGCATTTTCTGCAACAAATATCTTGTAGACAGAAGCTTAACAAATTTTAGAAAATTTAATGTGTTGCAATACTCTTATTTTTATTTTCCCCACAAGTGCATTGCCTTTTCTCAAAAGAAATGCAAGCTTGTATAGATCCTGTTGAACCACTTCTAGCATCCATGGCATTCAGTACCCAGGGAAGTAAAATATTTAAAGCTTTTTTTTTTTTAGCTGTTAAAACATAAAACGTGACCTAGCTATTCACTAAAGCCTGACCTGGATGGGGAGTTAACTCATAAGGTTATGCTATGTCACGCAGATGAATCAAAAGAGTTTAAAACCAAGTTTTAAAAAGTTCAAATAAAAATAACTGCAATAGTTATGACTCCCTATTAAAATAAAACTCCTGGTAATTCTTAAAATTTTATCAAATATTTAGATAACTTGTTTAAAGTTACATGAAAATGAGGAGGAATTGTTGCTGTGGAAGGGGTCTTAAATTGAGCCCTCAAAATTGTTAAAAATGATAAATAGAAGACAGAAAAGAAGAAATGTAGTTTGTATGGCTCAACATTTTAGAAACACAGGTAGTTGGTTGATAGAGGGAGTGACTTGGGAATAAGTGTCCCATTAGATGTACAGTGCCAGATGAGTGGGGTTAGGAGCGCGTACTCCCAAAAGTCCTAAAGGAGCTCAGACTTGAAAGTATGGATCTGATGATGTTGGCACAGCCTGTTGCTGAAAATAGTCTCTGTACTGGAGGGTAACCCGCAAAACACCAGTCTTTCCCTCCTTCCCCCCCCAAGTTCTAGAGGGGATGCAGGGAACTATGTTGCAATGAACCTAACATCTGTTCCTGGCAAACTGTTAGGAAGTGTAATACAAAATAGGATTGTCTTTCACATGGATGAAGAGGACTTGCTGGAGAAGAACCAACATTTTTTGTAAAGGGGGATCATGACTCACAAATGCACTAGATTTCTTTGAGATTATCAACAAGCATGTGAATCATGCTTTTGATAAAGTCCTGCCTTGCAGGCTTTTCATGAAATCGGACTGTTATGGCATTGGCAGTGTTCATTCATGGATCAGCAGCTGTTTAACAGACGGAGGAAACAAAGAATGTGCGTATATGGGTAGCTCTCACAATGGAGTCAGGCAAGCAGTAGGGTTCTTCAGGGATCTGTGCTGTTTTTAATATATTAAATTAAATTATTTGTAAAATGTTATAAATAGTGAAGTGGCCAGGTTTGCAGATGATGCCAAGTAATTCAGGATGTAAAAACCCCCCAATACTGACTATGAAGAAATGCAGAAAGATCCCATAAAATAGTGCAAATAGGCAACAAAATGGCAGATGAAGCTTGATGCTGATAAGTGCAAAGTAATGCATTGTTAGAAATATTATTAAAAATGCATTATCAATAGCTGTTAGCTCTCATCAATAGTTGTCCTTTGAATAAGTACGGCTGCCAGCCTTCCTGTCTCCCTAATGAGAGAGGGAAGGGGGGGGTTTGGGAACTGAA
>NW_017728886.1:99206696-99218252 GCF_001723895.1 Crocodylus porosus
TCAGGGGCAGAGGGTTTTGATCTTTTGTCTTCTCCCTCTGACCCTATTTGCAAATATATACCTTTTGTCTCACCAACAATGTGTGCCTAAGAATTTGTTATTCAATGAGCCTCCAAAGAAAACGAACCGAGAGAGAGTTTTTTTTACCTCAGCATGTCAGAAAGAAGACTGTAAGATGCATGTAACATGGTGGGCTCCGTTAGCTGCTAGTATTTAATTACTGAAAATGGCTGCCTAGTGTTCAGTAGCCGTCAGAAAAAGATGAGCAGAATGTTGGGAACTGTTGAAAGAGTGAATTGAAAACAAGGTGCCATGTAAAGCATTTGTGCACTTACACTGATTACTGTGTGGATATGATCTTCCTCGCCTCCAAAAGAAGGTCATTGGGAACCTACCTAACTTGCAGGGCCTGCCCCCCAATTTTAAAGACAGAACTTGAGCCCGGGCAGCCATTTTGCAGTCAGGGCATGGCAGGCCCCCTTCCACGCCTCTGGCCCTACCCCTCACTACTGCTTTGGCTGCAGGGGCTGCCTGTCATGTGGCCCTGCCCCTTAGCTATCTTGTCAACAGCCTTTTGAGCAGGCAGCCTCTCCCTTCTTTTCTCTTCTCCACACCGGCGAGCTGCTACAGTGCTAAGTAAGTCTTCCCGCCCCCCATGGATTTTGTGGGCAATGCTGGAATCCATGAAATCACAAATTTGGTGGGTCCCTAAATATAGTACAACTAGAAGAGCTACAGAGGACTACAAGGAAGTCTGAAGATGGGCACTTATTTCTGAAAGCTTGTCTGACCTCTCTCCTGGCTGTACAGTTACTACGCTCAGTTGGTACTTACTTTCCCACATTGCTTCCTTGCACTATCATGTCTACAACAGCACTCCAATAATACTGCCTGTAGGAAAATAAGCATTTATTTGGCCGTAGCCCGATCTTGACCATTACCAACAGCCAAGAGAATCTGAAACAAATGACATAATTGTGTGGCAGAGGTAATATAAAGAGCTTTCACTCTCAAAGGGGCAGATTTCTGTAGACAGTTTTCCTTTGCCTACAGATACTTCAAAGCAATAGGTTTATTCGGCTCATGCTTCAAATGTTAATATTAACATCAGCCATGACAAAGGCAGGATAATTTTCAAACTGAATGGACAAAATAACAAGGGGTTGCTTTAAAATACTGGTGAAGATATTTTTTTCTGTTTAACCTCTCATTTTTCCTATTTTAAGGCTTCTGTGGGTAAATTGCATCCTAACAGCCTCAACTGTCTCTAAAGCAGAGTTTATTTTTTCAGTTCTATATTAATAAACATTATTGCAAAAAAAATTGAGATTTGTCTGCTGCTTTGTAACCTGGCTTCCAGGGTTGCTATGTAGATGAATGGATTGTGCAATCTACTGTGGCTTTCTGTAAGTAATACTCAGACCTGTTCATGCTGAGTATCAGCCAAACATTTAGACTATCGCAATGGGGATTCTAGGCCAGCAATTCTATTTTTTTTTTTTTTTTTTTTAGTTTACCAAACTCTGTGGTGTATATTTCTCCTTTGTGTTTCTAACCATTTTCTTATTTGCCGTCAGGAGATGGGGTTCCAAGGGAAAGTAGTCCATTTATTACCAATGCTGACATGGACAAAGGGATTATCTATGAAGGAAAAAACATGGCTCTCTTTGAGGTAATTTTTGATGCTTTGTAGTATATCATTCTCAACCCCTAACTTGCAGTGAGAATAAGCAAAACTAATGTTTCTTTCTATTCACTAAAAACTTGGTGCACAAGAAGTAAACATTGTCAGTTTCTTTTAGTAGTTTCATTTTGGATTTTGTTCAAATGTGTTTTAAAGACTTAATCAAATTCACTTTCAAAATGTTAGTTTCAACTGGAAACTTGTTTGGAGGGTATATTGCATATTAATAAGCATCACCGAACAAAACAATCCAGAGCTCCAACTAAAATGAGTATGGATTCATGGGCCCCGTCCATATGAGCAGGGGCATGTGTTTTGCCGCAGCACAAATAGTGGCGGCACAAATTTTATGCCACTGCTTTGCACAGCCCCTGCCCAGGCACTTTACAGTGGGACAGTGCCCTGCTGTTCCATGTGCTGTGGGGCGGGAGCGGGGCTAGGGCACAAGGTGCCTCAGCACAGGCTAGCTGGCAGGGGAGTGGCACCTGGAGATGGGGGAGCAGGTAGGCCTGCTCCCCCATCTCTCCGCACTGCTGATCCCCTGTGCTGAGGCACTCTGCACCCCAACCAATTGCTCCCTGGCTGGCTGGGATGCAGTGTGCTTCGAGACGTGGGAGTGGGTGTGCTTTGAAATGGGGAGCAGCCAGCTGCTGTGCAACACTGTACAAAACTACATACTAAAAAATGTCAGTTTGCTAAAATTTTTTGGCATTACGTACCATATAAAAATTAATCAAGGCTCCACATGTCAATATTTGAAAAGGCCACTTAACATCTCTAATGTTTTGAAAAGTGTTGATATTTACTAGTAGTGCATGTAAATATTATACTATTTTAAAATCCAAACAGGAAGAAATGGATAGCAACCCCATGGTATCATCTCTGCTTAATAAACTAGCAAACTATACCAATCTGACTCAAGGTGTAATTGAACATGAAGCAGATGAAGACAGCAAAAGAAGAGAAATCAAGGTATTGAAACTTTTGATCAGTGTTACTACATACAGTTTTAATTGGTGAGCAGCATATTATTTAAAAAGTGAGCATGCTTTGTGCCTTGAAACATCTGTCATCTAAAAGACTTGTTTGCCTCCTAGGGAGATGCTCAGAGGATACTTTAGCCTTTATTGACCTCCTTGCTGCCACACTACATTGCTACCACCAGCACCCAAGCTGGCTAATCTAAAGCTAGCTCAAGTATGCAGAGTATGTGAATACACATATCTGGAGCAGTCTCAAAAGGGTAGGAGCTGTTGAGTGAGGACAGTCTGAGGACAATAGAAATGTTGCAGAACCTTTCCAACTTTAACCCTGGATGAAGCAGTGTTTTCTTCTGCTCCTTGAGTTTTTATAGCTTTATTTCTGGTACTACTAGTGACCTGACCTTTATTCCAGGCAGAATTGTACGTTGGCTGATGTGGGACTCCCTTATTAAAGAGTAGCATAAATAATGCTGATCAAAATGAGTTTATGGAAAATATATTATGTCAGACTAACTTGATATTGTTTTAGTGATGATAAGTTTGTTTGTTTAAACATAATAATGATCATGTAACATGCTAAAATTTCGAAAGACATTTAGGTTAATAGCACACAGCATTTTGATGGGAAACTAGACATTAATATGATAAACATGAAATTGATTACCTCGGGGTTCTCTTCTGACCTGTGCTATGTAAAAAAATTAGATTAGGTGAACACAGCAGTTCATTTGGTCTTGTGTAAATTAATATAAATTTGTCAAAGATCAAAATGAGAAGGCTTAAAAAAACTTGTTTTGCTCCATCAATTATTTCTTGGAAAAGCTAGTTCTAGAATTACAAGTTCAGAATCTTTAAAGAGCTGGAGGTAGCAAAAATGTGCCTGATCTTTCTTATTTTTGGTCATAAACTGAGGTACTGATAGAGATTGGAGTGTCATAAAATGACGTGCTCAGATTATATTTTAAAAGGCAGCAAGTCAGTCGGATTGGTCGGTATTCCCCTACTAAGAGTTCAGATGAAACTAAATTAAGTGACTAAACTACTAGCAGAGTTTCTGCAAAACTGCTACCAGACCAGCAGGTTAGAGTGTAGTGAGTGCTGTACTTGTATTTCCAAAAGGCACTGGGGATGATCAGGGGAATTTTGGGCAAGTAAACCTTGTATTGATACCTCGTAAATCGTATTGAAGTACAGAATGCTAAAACATGTGGAAAGTCTTGATCTGAGTTCATCTTTCTTGAATATAAGTAATCAGAACTGTACATTTTATTCTACATGAAGACTAAACTGGCATGAAATGTCACTGATGTTTATATCTAGTTACTAGAGGTGTGTGAAATGAGCCGCATTTGATTTTGGATGATAACTTTTTTGAATAATAACTTTTTTCCCACATGTAAACACTGGAATGATATCTCAATGTGTCTTCAAAGAGATGGGTAGTTGTTAATAGTGACTATATCTGCATGGGTCATTAGCACTAATATTGCATCTTAACAGTGGCTATAGTTTAAAAAATAAAGATTCAAGAACCTCAGTGGGACACTGTTCAGTCCATTTTGAGAATTAAATGCCTGCCTCAGGAGTACAAATAGTCTCAGGAAGCTAACTTGAGCTTTTTCTATTTTTAAAAAATCCTGGCCAGTGTAATTATTAGTGCCAACTGTTTTGTGGTCGAGTACTTTTGCAAACATGTCCAGAGAAATTATAGGAAACAGAATGTTGACAGGGGCCTGAATAGAGAACTGTAATTTCTTATTTTATTTCTTACTTTTTGACTCAAAGCAACACAAAGAAAACATTAATAAATAAGTCAGGCTGGGCCAGACCTGTAGCCAATCTGGTCCTATATCTAGTCTTTGCCAGTGGCCAGCACCAGCACTAGGTGTTTTAGAGGAAAGTGGAAATGTAGCCAAGTATCAGAAGATGGGTCTGCATAAGCCCTGATACTTCAAGCTTTCTATCCTTTTCACTTTTTTTTGCATTAATTCTCATCTGTAAACTTATAAAACCTAAGGATTCTGAGATTCTTCACTCGGGTTTTTTGTTCAACCCTTATTCAGGGAACGTGTATGAGCTGTATGTAAGTTGTCTCTGAACGAGGGTTTTGGGGTATACTTAACCTTTTTACTTGGGAAGGAATCATCTCTGGAATTTGTATCATTTGTTGTTCTCAGGCTCCACGTATGGGCACTTTCATTGGTGTGTACTTGCCCTGCCTACAGAACATTTTAGGAGTTATCCTTTTCCTGCGTTTAACTTGGATTGTTGGAACAGCTGGGGTCCTTGAATCTTTCATCATCGTGTTCATGTGCTGCGCTTGTGTAAGTTGATCTTCATGCTCTTCTCTCTTTAGCATTGGTGAAATTGTGTTCTCTACCACCTCTGCATCATTCCTCTTTGCAACTGTTTGCCTAAGCAGCAGGGCGAGTTCTCAGAGGGTTCAAGTAGCAGTAAAAGTGCATCTGCAATGTGGTACTTGTTAATCCTGCCTTGATTGATAGGACACAGTAGCTTTGTCTGTTTTATCATACCTGAACTAGCTTCACAAAGCTCAAGTCTGAGGGCCTTGTCACATGCAACACTTAACACGTTTTATTTAGATCATAGTAAGCTTAGCTGCAAGTTAGAACTTTGTTCTGAGCAGTGGCACGGTAGTGCTTGCTACCATCTGGAGAGGCTGGAGTCAGTTGTACAGTTGATGACCAGCTGTTCATTGGTTCCAGCCCCCACACTGCACCAGAGCTGGTGAGGACTGTGTGTATTGCTTTTGTGGAGCAATCTCATGACGCTTGCTACAAAGTCATGGCACTTAACATGTGTTTTACTGCTTGCAAGCGTGGATGCTGACATTGTAAGTGCAATTGAACATTACACCTAGGATGTGGCAAGGCCCTGAAATGCTGATATAGTCTGGCACTTTTCTTACTTAGTTACTAAAACTAAGTTTAAGGGTTCTTATTAAATAAGTGTCCAAATTTAAAATTACTACAGCATAGTCCAATACAGAAGATGCATATTAGAAAATGACAAAGCATTTCTCAAAACTTTCCAGCAAATGTCAGAATGTCATAGTTATTAGCAATATTTGTCTTGATCTATAAATTAATAAATTTAACTACTGTGCTGTATGAAACCCCTAGTGAAAAGTTGCATAATGATTCTTAATAACAAGTGATCAACTAGTGTTTAATTAAGAGAGGGGGGGTTTTTTTGTTATAATTTTGTTGAAAAGTGCAAGTCTTCCTTCTTCTCTAACTACCAATCTTATGTTCAAAAGCTGTCATGATATGACCTTTTAAATGTAGGTGTACTAATTTAGGTAGTCACTGTAAGGTCTACTGCTCAGGTGGCTTAGGAATTAATCAAGTTAATGGCGGCAGAAGAGATGATGCATAGAATGTCATTTCTTGTTTCTGCAAACATTTTTGTAAAAAGCTTTTTATGGGTTCTAGTTTCTTTTCACTAGACTGGGAGGGTTGTGCATCCTTTTAAGATCTAGTTTTTTTTCCTTTTAAAAAAACAAACTCTAAAACTGTTTTAAATTTAACTTTGTCCATTTTATGTCTTCCTTCCACAGACTATGCTAACAGCAATTTCAATGAGCGCAATAGCAACAAATGGTGTAGTCCCAGGTAAATCCCACCTTTTTTTTTTTATTCTGAATGTGGAACCTTAAGTGATGATGTATACTTTCTATATTGTCTAGACAGCATATGTAAATTGTATTACCAAGTGAAAGTTGGGATGGTAAAACAAAATTGTGGAACATCATCCAGTAATGCTAACATTTAAGTCTCAAACTTCTGTTTGAACTATGCATCTTTTTGAAGAATGCGCTCATCCAAAATGCTTGTAGAAATTGTCTTGCCTGCTGCTTTTATTATGGCCAGTTTTTCTTCAGTTTTGTTTACTGGCATTATTTCGTGTCCTCAGCCAAGAACACTTAATATTGGGAATGGAGAATCTCCATTACTATGGTGTGCTGTCTTCAGTAAGCAGTTTTAATGTCCTTTTTGCGCACAAAGTATGTCAATCTATTGCTCATATGCTGTAAGTGTTTCTGTGTGGGAAGGTTGGCCTTTGCTGCTCTGTTACTGAACGTACACCAAGATCTACCCCCTACATTCAAGTATAAACTCATACCTCCAGCAAGTTGCATATTGTTTTTTTTCCCATACTTGAGCACTGCAAAATTAATAAAGCCAAGAAGAGAGAAAATATATTTGTCTTTGATCTAGCCCCATTCTCAGTATTTCAGTTTACCTGCTACCACCATATGACATACTGAGGTTGAGCAAACAACTGGGTAGCTAGTACTCTATAGCCCATGTTGACTCTTGACATTCTGGTACATTTGCACTAGTGTATTCAGTGATGATATCATTCTTCCCTGACAACTTGATTAGCATCTTAAAATTCCAAAAATTTAGATTTAACTGGAGCTATGGGCATAATACTACTAACCTGATCTTTCAGTAGAAACAGGAATAATTGGTGCAACACCAAAATACAGATACATTTGAGATGAGCCTTTTCAATGTGCCTGACTTGAATAAAAATCAGAATTGAATCCCTTTTGGTATTAGCTTTATTTTAGAATGCATAAGTTACAGTATTTTTATAAGCTTCAATAAAGGCTGAACTTTTAAGTCTACTGACACACAATCAAGTGAAATCACTTTGTAAACAAGATCTTGGTTGAATGATTTTTTTTCCCACTGGATGTTGCCACTTCCATTTTATTTCTTCTGTTTTGAAAAAGTAGATACTTGTGATGCCAGTAGATTGATATTCTTTCAGTTTTGAACATTTAAAGTTAATGTTTCAATTTATTCCTCACCATTCCTGACATTAGTTTATTTCTATTAACTTATGTTTATCAGTTTGGGTTTTCTCCTTGCCTTTATGTAACTTATCTAGCTTTGATATGTGAATATAATTTTGCAAAGTTAGGGCTGTTAGGAATCCTACTCCTTTTAACAACTTTGTTGAAATGCCTCATTTTAAAAAAAAAAATAATTTTCCCCTCTCCATTTTGAGCATATATTGTAGTGATCAAATCAGCCAATTCCAGCTCGGATCATAAAATTTAGGTTTCCTGTAAACGCCACCCCCTCTCATACCACCTAAAATTTATACATAAATAACAACCAAAGGGATGCATTTCAGGATCTGATTTTGTTATGTTGACTTTTTTACAGCTGGTGGTTCATACTACATGATTTCAAGATCTTTAGGGCCAGAGTTTGGCGGAGCAGTGGGTCTCTGTTTTTACTTGGGTACAACCTTTGCAGGAGCTATGTATATTCTTGGTACCATTGAAATTTTGTTGGTAAGTACTAGTTATATCCCTTTAATACAAATATATTTGACCAGATTTTGGAAGTTTTAGGGTACATATCCTCAAGCTAGTCAATGTTACTTTTCCAAATAGTTACTGAATATTTTATCTTTGGAGCTGCTCTAATTTTCCTTCAAGAATGAGGAATCTGTTAAGGATTTATCTGTAGCATATATAAATAAAAATAATATTGGCAGACGGGTTGCTCTGTTCTATATTAATGACACTTTGTTCAAATGCTAATAAGCCAGGAAGTAAACAATTTAGGTGATCAGCTACATTTCTCTTTCACCTGCACTAAAAACTTGTTGGTGTATTGCTACAACAACTTTTAACTTCTTAGCATGAAATGCTTCAAAAACTGCAATGAAGTCTTAACTCTGGCATTCTTATAAGGAGGAGGTTTGCTAAACATATAACTTCATCTTTTAATGTGGGTGTGGTGGTTTGTTTGTTTGGATTTCTTAGGGTGGGGGGAAAGCCAAGAGACTCTTAACTGTGTGTCCTCCTTGTGTTCATGCCAGAGTTAAGGGTTCGTGGTAATTAATTAATCTTTTGGCATTAAAAATGTTGTGGAAAGAATAATTTGGTAAGGCTATTATTCTACTTACAGCAGTAGAAAGTGTGATGGATGACCTTACTTGTTTAGGGATGCTTCTTTTAAACCAATAATATTGGATGCCGGGGAGGGGATGGCAGGGAATTGATCGTTCTAGATCAATGATTCTCAACATTTTTAGACTCGAGATACCCCATGATAAATTCAAGGCATCCTGTCATAGACTTGGGGCGTTCCTCAGATTGTCAGCTCTCAGTCTTCATACTTTTTTACTACAGAAAAATAATAGAATAATAATAATAATAGCTGCAGGACCCTGATTGGAAATCACTGCTCTGGATATATCCAGTTCATATGCTCTACTTCTAAAGCACCCACTACTACTGCTGCTGTCTTTGGAAACAGGATACTGGGCTAGATAGGCCAGTGGTCCAACCCATTATGGCACTTAATTTCTTATTTCCTGGTTTGCCAAGCTTTGAGGAAAATGTTAGAGTAGAACACTTGGAGCTTAACTATCATTTTTCCTGGGCAAATTTCCCTAGGTGTTTTTTTTTTTTTTTTTTTTTTTTTTTTAACAAAAACACTTCTGTACATTGAGGATGAAAATGGAATAACCGTATCTTAGGGAAGAAAACGTGGTGGTTAATAGTCTGTCTCAGAAGTATGTTGATGTTGGATTAAACAGGACCATCACAACTTAGAATATCTGCTGTCATGTAAGAGACAGAACACTATATGGCAAAACTTGTAGTTGTTAGAAACATGCTTGAAAGTTGGTGGTGCTGAAGTCAGTGTAACAGAGTGAAGGGAGTCACTGGCATTTTTCATACATATAGTTGTTAGCCATCAGTGCTATCATATACTGTGAATGCATAGCTCTTACAGTAGCACACCTCAAATTATAGGATCATATAGAAGTAGGACTGGAAGGGACCTTGGGATCTAGTCCAAACCCCAGACCAAAGCAGGATCATCCCTATCCAAACCATCTTATAAAAATCCATTGTCTAACCGCTTAGCAAAACTACACAGTCACACCTGCCACAATACAAAACGTAACACCCTAATCTGCCACAGGTAAAGCAGGGGGGCCCCAGCAGCCATTGGGCACATCCTGCTGCTGCGAGGGTTGTTAAAATACATGAGAAACTCCCAGAAAGAGGGCAGCTCTCTTCCCCTCCCCCCCCATAAAGGAAGGTAAAGTTGACCACACTCCATACTTATCTGAGCAGGGGGTAAAATTAATTTTTGACCCCAAATATGGTGATCAGTTGGACCCTGAGTGGAGGGTCAAGACCCTCTAGTTGGGAACCTTTGGGTTCAAGTCCTAGCTGGAGAACTGGCACATGCCAGTCAAAATCCCCAGTCTTGGCTGCAGCCAAACCTAGTGCCTCTGAGAGAGAATAAAAAACGCTTGACATGTAGTGGCAGGAGGGGAAAAAATTTGCTCCCAGACCCATGTGACAACCAACAAAGCCCAGAAGTATGGGTAATACCTGTAGTAGAGCACAGGCATAGCTGTACGTAGATTAAGCTTGACCAGTGGCTGTCCAACCTCTTTTTGAACACCTCCAGTGATGGAAAGTCCACAGCTTCCTTAGGAGGTCTGTTCCACTGCCTCACTGTTCTAACAATGAAGATATTTTTCCTGATATGCAATCTAACTTACTGTATTGGAACTTCATGCCATGGGTCCATGTCCTATTTTCAGCAGCAAGAGAGAGAGAGGTGTTTTCTCTCTCTTTTCTGGGAGCCTTTCAAGTATTTAAAGACTGCTTATTATGTTCCCTCTTATGCACATTTTCTACAAGCTGAACATACCTATTTCCTTCAACCTTTCCTTCCAAGCCCTTTATTGTCTTTGTTTCCTGTTTCTGGACCATCTCGAACTTCTCCATGTCCTTTTTTTTTTTTTTTTAAATGTGGAGCCCAAAGCTGCACGCACTACTCTAGACGAGGCCTAACCAGGGCTGAGTAGTGGCACTATCACTTCCTGTGTCTTTCACCTAATGCTTCCATTGATCATTGATGCATCCCAAAACCACTTTCACCTTTTGTGCAGCTGAATTGCAGTGTAGACTCACTGGGCACATACAGACAAGTGTACACATGCAGGGATGCAGTCTTTTTGTGGAACAAACAGCAACAATGCACATTTGTGCTGCTGCTTTTTGCCCCAGGGCATGCCCCTGCGTGTGTGCTCTAGAGCCTGGCAAATTGGCCCAGGATAGATAGGGGAGCCTGGGGCCTTACCTGGGGTTCTGGGGGCATCCCAGGGCAGCAGCAGCACTGGTCTAGCTACATGGAGCCTGGCCAGCCAGGATCCATTTCTGGCAGTGCACACTGCTGCCATGTTTGTGTGGGTTTTTTTTGACACTAGGCTCTCCCAGTGCCAAATTTTGGCACTGTGCTACAAATAAGCAGCACAGTGAATGGGTGTACATGTGCCATGTGTGGTTTGTGGTGCCTCTAACAGCTTTGAGGTGCTATAAACTGCATGTGTGCTTGTTTGGATGTGCCCATTGAGTCTGATTTTTACCAAGATTGTCAGATTTGTTCCCAATAGTTCTTCCATCCTGCCAGGTGTCACCAATTTTAATTTGTATTTCCGATTATTTTTCCTGAGAGATGTAGCACCTTGTATTTGTCAGCATTTGATCTTCATTCTCTTAGCTCCAGCCCAGCTTCATCATCTGTTGATCCTTCTGAATTGTGCTGCTGTCCTCCAGCATATTCCCAGTCCTTCCTAGTTTTGTCTTCTGCAACCTTGTTTTCAGTTCAGCATCCAAATCATTAATAAACATGTTGAACAGCAATGGGCCCAGGACAGACCCCTGCAGGATTCTACTCAAAAAGTCTTGTCATTCTGACATGAATCCCAGTATAGACTGGATCCCAGTAGTCTTTCCTACCCAAGTTCAGGGGGGTTGGACCTGATGATCTGTAAAGGCCCTTCCAGCCCCCAATCATCTATAATTCCACT
>NW_017728886.1:99218263-99225049 GCF_001723895.1 Crocodylus porosus
TTGTTTCAGAAAGTGCCAGTCATCAGTCACTGAGTTCCTATAACTACTCCATATACAGAAAAAACAAATATAACTTGAACACTAGGGGCACATCCTGACCAGCATGTACATGTGGCTTGTGGCACTGCAAACTGCATGTGGTACATGTGCACCTGTTTAAGATGCTGCTAATTTGTAGCATGTTGGGTTTTTTTTTCTTTTCTTTTTTTGACAACAGGAGATCCAGGTGTATTTGGACTCTGCATTTTGTAAATATCTTCCTGCAATGCAATTTAATCTTTGGACACAATGGGCGCTGACATGTATGATGCATACAGAAAGTGCCATGAGTTAGAGCAGCCCCCTCCTCTCTCTCCCCAGCTCTCCAACCCAACTGACATTAGCTGTTGGGTGGGGTGGGGGGAAGGGGGAGAGCGGCAATCAAGCCCCATCTGTCTGCAGCTCCTCTCCTTTAGCTGTACCCATCTCCCTTCCCCACTCCCAGGTTCACTGCTGTCTACAGGATGGGAGTGAGGAGAAGGGAGGGGAAAGGAGCTCTGGGCTGGGGTTTGTCCAGCCTGTGCTGGAGGGGTGGATGGGGGGGTTCCAGTCCCCTCAACCTGGGGGGCTCCAATCCACCCATTCCCCACCTTTCTCCCCCTTCTTTCCTGCAGACAGCACCGGGGTAGAGCTGGGCTACATCAGCCCAGCCCTGATTGGATCATGCACTTAGGGACTGACAGAAGTTAATGAAGGCGTTCCACTTTGGAGCATCATCTTCTGAACCCTCATTACATGAGGGTTAATTTGTCACACAATTTGGCATTTCTAAAGCGCTCTGCAGTCATGCACTTCTGTCAGGGCACAGCTGTAGAGCACTTTCAAGGGATTGATCATGTAACAAATGTCACTTTGTCAAAACCTGATGTTACTGTGCCTATACTATGAAACTGTGTGGATCTTCATTGTCAGTGATGGCTTTCTCTAGTGCAGGGATGTCAGACTCGTCCTTGGGCTAGATTAGGAGTATGGCTGATCCACGGACTGGAACTGTAACACGGGTCCATGTTGCCCATCTGATAGGGCTGCCAACTGAGCTGGAAATTGTCTTGGCTCCTGAAGCTGTGGGACCTGCCACTTGTCCAGCTACCAAATGTCTGACCTGTAGGCCAGATGGTGTGACTGTGCACTCTGGATCCAGTTTGTGCTGTGGGCCAGAAATTTGATGGTGAGATGGGTGGAGGCCACCACTTGCCCTGCCACCAAATTTTTGGCTCTGTGGGCAGTGCTGAGCTAGATAACAAAGCTCTGTGGGCTGGATCTGGCCTGAAAATCATATCTTTGATACCTTTAGTGTTTCAACAACAACACTAGAGACAAAGAATCAATAAAATATTTGAAACAATAATAGATCTTAGCCCTTTCTCAAAATGGCATGTACCTGTAATCTGGGATCCATATGGTGCTTGGCTTGTACATTAGCTTGAGAGGAACTTCTTCTCACTGGGGAAGGGTGGGGGCAAGTTCTATTCCCTTCCCCCTTCCCCTGCCCAAATAGAAGAGACTCATAAAAGTTAACATTACTTCAAGTAGTCTTTATATTACTCTTATTAAAATACTGGTTCCAAAGTGTTGGAGGAGCTCTTTAGGGGTCAGAGGGGATAGGCGTGGTGGTAGAGGATCATCCAGGAGCCACTTGCAACAACATTTGTCCATATACCAACCCCAGGAATGAAGTGAATAAAGTTTCTTTTAGTTTGGAATGGGGGAAGAAGCACCTACTTAAATAAATAAATTCTCGGGTAATACCTTCCTCACTTTGTCCTCTGCACGTTTTTCAGTCTGTATGCAAGTCTTTCTCAGTTCTTCCTCTTGAAATATCCCTCTATGAGGTTGGAATGTATCATGTTCTTGAACCACCACCCCCTATTCCCCCCCCCCCACACACACACACACATGTACACAAACTGTTCAGAATCTGGACTAGAGATTATACACTAGAACACAAAATTGCCTACTAAAGAGATATTGCCTGAATGTGCCCAAGTATTTATGATCATCTTTACATGTGCTGTGGGGGGCGGTGCTTTAATTAGAGTACCCATCATGTCTTGTGTATTCAGCATCCTGTGCTTCAACATGGAAGTGGGAGCACTTTAACTAAAGCATGTTCAGGCTTTACTTAACATGCCCCTGCAGCCATGTTGAAGAGTGGGGGTGCTGAATACACATGACACTGGCTGCTGGTGTGTGCTAATTAGCGCACTTTAGGAGACTCTATTAATAGTCTGCTCTGACGCATGTTAACTAGCAAGCTTCAGGCATGTATATAAATTTACCCTATGACATCCATGAGTCCTCTTTATAGTTACTTTCTGCATAAGCAGAAGTCATTTTTGTTCTCCAGAGAACTTGGAGGGAGGCACAGAGCATCCTAACAAGAATAATCTGAGATGTCTAGTGAATTTTACTGTAACCAGAAAAAAATGATTTCTAGAGTACTGCATGTGTGATGTGTACCAAATCTGTCTCTCTTCCCTGTGCCCTTTCATGCTAATGAACAGAGAAGCTTGTCTGCATGATTCTATTTCCTGAGACAGATGAACAGCATGAAGAAACAATGGCATAATGTGCTAAGACAAACTGAAAAAATGACTTGTCCAGCTAACAACTTTCTCAGTTTCTCATAAACTGAATTTCATTTTAAGTTTTTTTTTTATACTACCATAGACATTTATCTTAGACTTTGACTTTCCAAGGCTGTTGAAGGAAATTGTACTATGTACTTGTAATCCTGCTATTGTCCATTTTGCAGTGCTTCTAGTTAAATTTTGTGTCTTTATTCTGTGTTGAAAGCCCTTTCTGTGTTCTTCTGTCTCCTTGGCTAAAACTTGCCTTACAAAGAAATTGGTCTGGCAGTAGTTCTTGTGTTAGATTTTGTGTTAGAAAATTATATAACGTCTTATGTTCAAAATATGTCTCTTCTGTTAATAAACCATCAAAATTGTGCTTGATGGTTTATAGGTACCTATAATCTATTATAAGTACTCGTGTTTATAGGTCACAACAAACTAATTTCTAAGTTTTACCCTTAAATAACTCATTCTTTCACAAACCTGTAGTATATGCTGAACAAACCAAACTACTTATTGGATGCAAAAAATATTTTTACTTAATGTTTGCTTTCTATATTAGGAATCAGACAAATGTCAGAAGAATGCACACTGCTGTGAAGCTCAATGGAGTAGTACTTAATAAGTCACAAGATGCCCAGCTAGTTTTACTGAACATGCCTGGACCTCCAAAAAGCAAAAAAGGGGATGAAAACTGTATCCTAAACTGTACTGATACAATAATGATGTGAAACATCGTCATTTATTACAAAAAAGTGTATGCATGCATGTGTGTTTGACATAACATTAGTTACAGTTTTCTCTTTGTAACTTTACTTTTTAAAATTATAATTAATACTTTGCTATATAGGGTAGTATATGTGTAGTTTTATTTTTTGTATGTGTGCATGTGTATATGTATGTGTATATATACAGTAAGCATAATAAGATCACATAATTGTATGCTGTTAACATTTTTGTTAATGAGAACTGTTCCTTTTAAGAACAGCATGTGCAGATGTAAAGGTAACCAATAGGGCTGTGTGAAACTTCAGTCCCTGATTTGATATGGCAGAGAATTGGCCCAATTCGGTGGCCAAATCTCTGAATCAAATCAGAGGACCCTTTAATTTCTCCAAATTGATTCGGAAATAGACACAGCTTTAAATGTTTTTCCTACGTACCTCTAGGTAGGAGTCGGTTTGTGAGTGCTGCAATGCTGGGGCACATGTAGAGTCCCACAAAAGCATGGGGGGGGCTCTCCAGTGCGCTCAGCAGCAGACCCAGAAGTGGACCAGAAGGACTTCCAGTCCACTTCCAAGTCCACCGGGGAGCATACGGGAAAGCCTCCCTGTGCCCCCCTGGGTCTGGGGGGGGCACCTGGGGTCTGCCAGGGGATGTGGTGGGGGGGCCCAGGGCACTCCCCGGCAGACCCGGAAGTGGGCCAGAAGCACTCCACTGAGCACGTGGAGGCCCCGCACTCTTCTGGGGATGCTCCATCGGCCCCAGCACCACAGTATTCACAAGCCACGCTGGTGCCTCAAAGTATGTAGAAAAAACACTTAAAACTTCATGTATGTCCGAATTACTGATTCTCTGAACCAAATCTTCAGATTTGGATTTGGCTAAATCGAATCGGCGACAGTGATCTGAAACAATGCATTTAACCACTGTCCCTGATTCAGGCTAAATCCAAATTGAATAGGGCCCACTTGACACACCCCTAGCAATCAAGAGTGTGGGCTAGGTTTTATCTTTATTTAATAATAGTACTGTGAAAGTATCACAGTTGTTTAAAGTTAAGATTTTTTAAATAAAAGCTTTAGTAATAAATACCTTTAACACTGTTTTTTAATAGTTCAGGTTGAGAGAGGGATTAGAGGACATTGTACAGATATGCAGCAGAAGTCCAGAGCCTTTATTCCTTCATTTTTATCTGTGCGGTCAGGCTGCATGCATGATTGGGACGAAAACCCCAATGGTTCTAAATGTATTACAATTTCAGTATTTTTTAAAGGCAACTTTTTCTTCTTTTTCTGTAATTGTGTAAAGCCTTAACTTATTTGCCTGCCAGACATGGAGTTCTTGGAAGTTCTGACAGACGGTCTGAACAGGGTTCTCCTGGTGCGTGGTGGTGGACGTGAAGTGATCACCATTTACTCTTAATGCCATTACTGACTGGGCAAAGATTTTCTTGTGATTGTGTGAACAGTTGTAATGAGATTTCCTGGGAACTTGAAATGATACACCAGCTGAATCTTATTAGTATGCATTCTGCTTTCCTTCAGAAAAAGCTTTCTGGAAGGGTTTCTTGCATTGAAAATGTCTTTGTCAAAGAAATGTACATATTGCATTATTTAATAAGTGGCAGGGATCAGTATAGTGTTTGTCTGGAAAAAAAGCAGCCATTTTTAATGATCTTGAGAAGGCCTAGAGGGGAAAAAAGAAGGTAATTTTCATACAAGATGAAGTAGTTAACATTTTCAATGTATAAAAGGATATGACCTAAAAGTAGATGATGGCATGAGGATTTAATGAACAAATCGGGCAAGATCTGACAAAAAGATATGGTCTGATTTTATTCTCTCTTCTGAACCAAAATGCTGCTATTGCGTATCTGTTACAGTGGTAGTCATAGTCTAATTTTAGCTGCCCTGCTTCATTGTTCACATTTGTTTCTGAAGTGGGCACAATCATTTGACACTTTGTATTTGACATTGGAATTACCTGAAGGAATAACTTGATTTCAAAATTGGTTAAATAATAGTCCAGAATTTGGCTGTGACCAGCAGCCCTGATTCCATTAAATGACCTTTGTATACTGTAGGAAAACTATGTGAAATCACCCAGAGTCCCATTATGGTAGTCTTGCTTCCCTGCTTTGTGGAGATGGTTTTCAGGTGATGGTAAGGCTGCTCTATCTGCTTTTGCACATTGTACACAGTGGCACACCCAGGGTTCCCTGGGTAGCAAATGGCTCCATGGTAGTTGTTAGAGCTGGTGGTGCCTTTTGGAGCAGTCTTTCCACTACTGTTTTGTAGTTCTTAATTGCACCAAGCTCCCCTGGCTGCTGGACACATGCAATGGGAGGGGAACAACTGAGCACAGCACTACACAGCATAGCATTAGCTTTCATTTGCCACATATCTGTTTTACCTGGTGGCAGGTGAGGAATTTAGTTTAACACACTACTTTGCAATATTCTGATTCAGATGATAGTATGAAAGTGTGGAAAACACGGAGGCTTCCTTTGGACATTCAAGTCTCACGATCTGCTCTACGTTCAGGCACAGCTGCCATATTTCTGGGTTATTCTCAAAATGAAGTCTGATATTCTGAAAAATGCGGTATTTATAAATTACATAAATGATTAAATGAATAACTTGCCACTTGAGCTGTGAGATTTGTTGTTTAATTAACATTTATTATAGTTCACATGCATATGTGTTTTAATAGTTATTTTTAACTTTTTGTCAATGATGCACCTCTGCATTCGAGTGTTTTGTGAAATAAAAATATTTCCTTTCTTTCCTTCCTCCCCCATCTTGCAAATTAACATGTCAACTGTTTTGACTACTAGTGTTGGCTGATACTGAAAATATCTGTTGGATACATAAATCATAATAGCACCAAAGGAATGTGCTGGTCTAAAAAAGGTGTATCGTAAATGCACTGAAGACATATAGTGCAATATGTAAAAATAAATAAACTAATTTTGATAATAAAAATATTTTTTAAGATCTGCCAATATATTTTCAGTATAAGCTTTTCAGCGGAATATTTTCTATAAATTTGCATTGATGAAGTATAGTTTCAGTTGTAGATAATGTGCTTTTTAAAACTAGCATTCCACTTGTGTCAATTTTTCACTCTTTGTATGCTGTTTGAGAACACTGTAATGACTGTTGTATCAAAGTCTTGGTAGAGCAATGGTTTTTACAGATACTTACATATTTTATATCTTAGATATTAATGTAATATTCCAGGCCCTGTTCTGACAGATTTGCTATAATGGTTTTCCCAAAGTGTATTCAAAACCTGTATGTTTTCAGTTTAATGCTGCTTTTCAACTCTCTGGTTTAAGATATTAGATTACATGGAGTAGTTTGAGTTCCAGACTCTAAATAATATGTATGAGTGTAACACATGCCTTGGATTGTTTTGTTATAAGAATTAACTGGATATAGTGTCTATC
>NW_017728886.1:99225149-99244680 GCF_001723895.1 Crocodylus porosus
TACTCAGACCTGTTCATGCTGAGTATCAGCCAAACATTTAGACTATCGCAATGGGGATTCTAGGCCAGCAATTCTATTTTTTTTTTTTTTTTTTTAGTTTACCAAACTCTGTGGTGTATATTTCTCCTTTGTGTTTCTAACCATTTTCTTATTTGCCGTCAGGAGATGGGGTTCCAAGGGAAAGTAGTCCATTTATTACCAATGCTGACATGGACAAAGGGATTATCTATGAAGGAAAAAACATGGCTCTCTTTGAGGTAATTTTTGATGCTTTGTAGTATATCATTCTCAACCCCTAACTTGCAGTGAGAATAAGCAAAACTAATGTTTCTTTCTATTCACTAAAAACTTGGTGCACAAGAAGTAAACATTGTCAGTTTCTTTTAGTAGTTTCATTTTGGATTTTGTTCAAATGTGTTTTAAAGACTTAATCAAATTCACTTTCAAAATGTTAGTTTCAACTGGAAACTTGTTTGGAGGGTATATTGCATATTAATAAGCATCACCGAACAAAACAATCCAGAGCTCCAACTAAAATGAGTATGGATTCATGGGCCCCGTCCATATGAGCAGGGGCATGTGTTTTGCCGCAGCACAAATAGTGGCGGCACAAATTTTATGCCACTGCTTTGCACAGCCCCTGCCCAGGCACTTTACAGTGGGACAGTGCCCTGCTGTTCCATGTGCTGTGGGGCGGGAGCGGGGCTAGGGCACAAGGTGCCTCAGCACAGGCTAGCTGGCAGGGGAGTGGCACCTGGAGATGGGGGAGCAGGTAGGCCTGCTCCCCCATCTCTCCGCACTGCTGATCCCCTGTGCTGAGGCACTCTGCACCCCAACCAATTGCTCCCTGGCTGGCTGGGATGCAGTGTGCTTCGAGACGTGGGAGTGGGTGTGCTTTGAAATGGGGAGCAGCCAGCTGCTGTGCAACACTGTACAAAACTACATACTAAAAAATGTCAGTTTGCTAAAATTTTTTGGCATTACGTACCATATAAAAATTAATCAAGGCTCCACATGTCAATATTTGAAAAGGCCACTTAACATCTCTAATGTTTTGAAAAGTGTTGATATTTACTAGTAGTGCATGTAAATATTATACTATTTTAAAATCCAAACAGGAAGAAATGGATAGCAACCCCATGGTATCATCTCTGCTTAATAAACTAGCAAACTATACCAATCTGACTCAAGGTGTAATTGAACATGAAGCAGATGAAGACAGCAAAAGAAGAGAAATCAAGGTATTGAAACTTTTGATCAGTGTTACTACATACAGTTTTAATTGGTGAGCAGCATATTATTTAAAAAGTGAGCATGCTTTGTGCCTTGAAACATCTGTCATCTAAAAGACTTGTTTGCCTCCTAGGGAGATGCTCAGAGGATACTTTAGCCTTTATTGACCTCCTTGCTGCCACACTACATTGCTACCACCAGCACCCAAGCTGGCTAATCTAAAGCTAGCTCAAGTATGCAGAGTATGTGAATACACATATCTGGAGCAGTCTCAAAAGGGTAGGAGCTGTTGAGTGAGGACAGTCTGAGGACAATAGAAATGTTGCAGAACCTTTCCAACTTTAACCCTGGATGAAGCAGTGTTTTCTTCTGCTCCTTGAGTTTTTATAGCTTTATTTCTGGTACTACTAGTGACCTGACCTTTATTCCAGGCAGAATTGTACGTTGGCTGATGTGGGACTCCCTTATTAAAGAGTAGCATAAATAATGCTGATCAAAATGAGTTTATGGAAAATATATTATGTCAGACTAACTTGATATTGTTTTAGTGATGATAAGTTTGTTTGTTTAAACATAATAATGATCATGTAACATGCTAAAATTTCGAAAGACATTTAGGTTAATAGCACACAGCATTTTGATGGGAAACTAGACATTAATATGATAAACATGAAATTGATTACCTCGGGGTTCTCTTCTGACCTGTGCTATGTAAAAAAATTAGATTAGGTGAACACAGCAGTTCATTTGGTCTTGTGTAAATTAATATAAATTTGTCAAAGATCAAAATGAGAAGGCTTAAAAAAACTTGTTTTGCTCCATCAATTATTTCTTGGAAAAGCTAGTTCTAGAATTACAAGTTCAGAATCTTTAAAGAGCTGGAGGTAGCAAAAATGTGCCTGATCTTTCTTATTTTTGGTCATAAACTGAGGTACTGATAGAGATTGGAGTGTCATAAAATGACGTGCTCAGATTATATTTTAAAAGGCAGCAAGTCAGTCGGATTGGTCGGTATTCCCCTACTAAGAGTTCAGATGAAACTAAATTAAGTGACTAAACTACTAGCAGAGTTTCTGCAAAACTGCTACCAGACCAGCAGGTTAGAGTGTAGTGAGTGCTGTACTTGTATTTCCAAAAGGCACTGGGGATGATCAGGGGAATTTTGGGCAAGTAAACCTTGTATTGATACCTCGTAAATCGTATTGAAGTACAGAATGCTAAAACATGTGGAAAGTCTTGATCTGAGTTCATCTTTCTTGAATATAAGTAATCAGAACTGTACATTTTATTCTACATGAAGACTAAACTGGCATGAAATGTCACTGATGTTTATATCTAGTTACTAGAGGTGTGTGAAATGAGCCGCATTTGATTTTGGATGATAACTTTTTTGAATAATAACTTTTTTCCCACATGTAAACACTGGAATGATATCTCAATGTGTCTTCAAAGAGATGGGTAGTTGTTAATAGTGACTATATCTGCATGGGTCATTAGCACTAATATTGCATCTTAACAGTGGCTATAGTTTAAAAAATAAAGATTCAAGAACCTCAGTGGGACACTGTTCAGTCCATTTTGAGAATTAAATGCCTGCCTCAGGAGTACAAATAGTCTCAGGAAGCTAACTTGAGCTTTTTCTATTTTTAAAAAATCCTGGCCAGTGTAATTATTAGTGCCAACTGTTTTGTGGTCGAGTACTTTTGCAAACATGTCCAGAGAAATTATAGGAAACAGAATGTTGACAGGGGCCTGAATAGAGAACTGTAATTTCTTATTTTATTTCTTACTTTTTGACTCAAAGCAACACAAAGAAAACATTAATAAATAAGTCAGGCTGGGCCAGACCTGTAGCCAATCTGGTCCTATATCTAGTCTTTGCCAGTGGCCAGCACCAGCACTAGGTGTTTTAGAGGAAAGTGGAAATGTAGCCAAGTATCAGAAGATGGGTCTGCATAAGCCCTGATACTTCAAGCTTTCTATCCTTTTCACTTTTTTTTGCATTAATTCTCATCTGTAAACTTATAAAACCTAAGGATTCTGAGATTCTTCACTCGGGTTTTTTGTTCAACCCTTATTCAGGGAACGTGTATGAGCTGTATGTAAGTTGTCTCTGAACGAGGGTTTTGGGGTATACTTAACCTTTTTACTTGGGAAGGAATCATCTCTGGAATTTGTATCATTTGTTGTTCTCAGGCTCCACGTATGGGCACTTTCATTGGTGTGTACTTGCCCTGCCTACAGAACATTTTAGGAGTTATCCTTTTCCTGCGTTTAACTTGGATTGTTGGAACAGCTGGGGTCCTTGAATCTTTCATCATCGTGTTCATGTGCTGCGCTTGTGTAAGTTGATCTTCATGCTCTTCTCTCTTTAGCATTGGTGAAATTGTGTTCTCTACCACCTCTGCATCATTCCTCTTTGCAACTGTTTGCCTAAGCAGCAGGGCGAGTTCTCAGAGGGTTCAAGTAGCAGTAAAAGTGCATCTGCAATGTGGTACTTGTTAATCCTGCCTTGATTGATAGGACACAGTAGCTTTGTCTGTTTTATCATACCTGAACTAGCTTCACAAAGCTCAAGTCTGAGGGCCTTGTCACATGCAACACTTAACACGTTTTATTTAGATCATAGTAAGCTTAGCTGCAAGTTAGAACTTTGTTCTGAGCAGTGGCACGGTAGTGCTTGCTACCATCTGGAGAGGCTGGAGTCAGTTGTACAGTTGATGACCAGCTGTTCATTGGTTCCAGCCCCCACACTGCACCAGAGCTGGTGAGGACTGTGTGTATTGCTTTTGTGGAGCAATCTCATGACGCTTGCTACAAAGTCATGGCACTTAACATGTGTTTTACTGCTTGCAAGCGTGGATGCTGACATTGTAAGTGCAATTGAACATTACACCTAGGATGTGGCAAGGCCCTGAAATGCTGATATAGTCTGGCACTTTTCTTACTTAGTTACTAAAACTAAGTTTAAGGGTTCTTATTAAATAAGTGTCCAAATTTAAAATTACTACAGCATAGTCCAATACAGAAGATGCATATTAGAAAATGACAAAGCATTTCTCAAAACTTTCCAGCAAATGTCAGAATGTCATAGTTATTAGCAATATTTGTCTTGATCTATAAATTAATAAATTTAACTACTGTGCTGTATGAAACCCCTAGTGAAAAGTTGCATAATGATTCTTAATAACAAGTGATCAACTAGTGTTTAATTAAGAGAGGGGGGGTTTTTTTGTTATAATTTTGTTGAAAAGTGCAAGTCTTCCTTCTTCTCTAACTACCAATCTTATGTTCAAAAGCTGTCATGATATGACCTTTTAAATGTAGGTGTACTAATTTAGGTAGTCACTGTAAGGTCTACTGCTCAGGTGGCTTAGGAATTAATCAAGTTAATGGCGGCAGAAGAGATGATGCATAGAATGTCATTTCTTGTTTCTGCAAACATTTTTGTAAAAAGCTTTTTATGGGTTCTAGTTTCTTTTCACTAGACTGGGAGGGTTGTGCATCCTTTTAAGATCTAGTTTTTTTTCCTTTTAAAAAAACAAACTCTAAAACTGTTTTAAATTTAACTTTGTCCATTTTATGTCTTCCTTCCACAGACTATGCTAACAGCAATTTCAATGAGCGCAATAGCAACAAATGGTGTAGTCCCAGGTAAATCCCACCTTTTTTTTTTTATTCTGAATGTGGAACCTTAAGTGATGATGTATACTTTCTATATTGTCTAGACAGCATATGTAAATTGTATTACCAAGTGAAAGTTGGGATGGTAAAACAAAATTGTGGAACATCATCCAGTAATGCTAACATTTAAGTCTCAAACTTCTGTTTGAACTATGCATCTTTTTGAAGAATGCGCTCATCCAAAATGCTTGTAGAAATTGTCTTGCCTGCTGCTTTTATTATGGCCAGTTTTTCTTCAGTTTTGTTTACTGGCATTATTTCGTGTCCTCAGCCAAGAACACTTAATATTGGGAATGGAGAATCTCCATTACTATGGTGTGCTGTCTTCAGTAAGCAGTTTTAATGTCCTTTTTGCGCACAAAGTATGTCAATCTATTGCTCATATGCTGTAAGTGTTTCTGTGTGGGAAGGTTGGCCTTTGCTGCTCTGTTACTGAACGTACACCAAGATCTACCCCCTACATTCAAGTATAAACTCATACCTCCAGCAAGTTGCATATTGTTTTTTTTCCCATACTTGAGCACTGCAAAATTAATAAAGCCAAGAAGAGAGAAAATATATTTGTCTTTGATCTAGCCCCATTCTCAGTATTTCAGTTTACCTGCTACCACCATATGACATACTGAGGTTGAGCAAACAACTGGGTAGCTAGTACTCTATAGCCCATGTTGACTCTTGACATTCTGGTACATTTGCACTAGTGTATTCAGTGATGATATCATTCTTCCCTGACAACTTGATTAGCATCTTAAAATTCCAAAAATTTAGATTTAACTGGAGCTATGGGCATAATACTACTAACCTGATCTTTCAGTAGAAACAGGAATAATTGGTGCAACACCAAAATACAGATACATTTGAGATGAGCCTTTTCAATGTGCCTGACTTGAATAAAAATCAGAATTGAATCCCTTTTGGTATTAGCTTTATTTTAGAATGCATAAGTTACAGTATTTTTATAAGCTTCAATAAAGGCTGAACTTTTAAGTCTACTGACACACAATCAAGTGAAATCACTTTGTAAACAAGATCTTGGTTGAATGATTTTTTTTCCCACTGGATGTTGCCACTTCCATTTTATTTCTTCTGTTTTGAAAAAGTAGATACTTGTGATGCCAGTAGATTGATATTCTTTCAGTTTTGAACATTTAAAGTTAATGTTTCAATTTATTCCTCACCATTCCTGACATTAGTTTATTTCTATTAACTTATGTTTATCAGTTTGGGTTTTCTCCTTGCCTTTATGTAACTTATCTAGCTTTGATATGTGAATATAATTTTGCAAAGTTAGGGCTGTTAGGAATCCTACTCCTTTTAACAACTTTGTTGAAATGCCTCATTTTAAAAAAAAAAATAATTTTCCCCTCTCCATTTTGAGCATATATTGTAGTGATCAAATCAGCCAATTCCAGCTCGGATCATAAAATTTAGGTTTCCTGTAAACGCCACCCCCTCTCATACCACCTAAAATTTATACATAAATAACAACCAAAGGGATGCATTTCAGGATCTGATTTTGTTATGTTGACTTTTTTACAGCTGGTGGTTCATACTACATGATTTCAAGATCTTTAGGGCCAGAGTTTGGCGGAGCAGTGGGTCTCTGTTTTTACTTGGGTACAACCTTTGCAGGAGCTATGTATATTCTTGGTACCATTGAAATTTTGTTGGTAAGTACTAGTTATATCCCTTTAATACAAATATATTTGACCAGATTTTGGAAGTTTTAGGGTACATATCCTCAAGCTAGTCAATGTTACTTTTCCAAATAGTTACTGAATATTTTATCTTTGGAGCTGCTCTAATTTTCCTTCAAGAATGAGGAATCTGTTAAGGATTTATCTGTAGCATATATAAATAAAAATAATATTGGCAGACGGGTTGCTCTGTTCTATATTAATGACACTTTGTTCAAATGCTAATAAGCCAGGAAGTAAACAATTTAGGTGATCAGCTACATTTCTCTTTCACCTGCACTAAAAACTTGTTGGTGTATTGCTACAACAACTTTTAACTTCTTAGCATGAAATGCTTCAAAAACTGCAATGAAGTCTTAACTCTGGCATTCTTATAAGGAGGAGGTTTGCTAAACATATAACTTCATCTTTTAATGTGGGTGTGGTGGTTTGTTTGTTTGGATTTCTTAGGGTGGGGGGAAAGCCAAGAGACTCTTAACTGTGTGTCCTCCTTGTGTTCATGCCAGAGTTAAGGGTTCGTGGTAATTAATTAATCTTTTGGCATTAAAAATGTTGTGGAAAGAATAATTTGGTAAGGCTATTATTCTACTTACAGCAGTAGAAAGTGTGATGGATGACCTTACTTGTTTAGGGATGCTTCTTTTAAACCAATAATATTGGATGCCGGGGAGGGGATGGCAGGGAATTGATCGTTCTAGATCAATGATTCTCAACATTTTTAGACTCGAGATACCCCATGATAAATTCAAGGCATCCTGTCATAGACTTGGGGCGTTCCTCAGATTGTCAGCTCTCAGTCTTCATACTTTTTTACTACAGAAAAATAATAGAATAATAATAATAATAGCTGCAGGACCCTGATTGGAAATCACTGCTCTGGATATATCCAGTTCATATGCTCTACTTCTAAAGCACCCACTACTACTGCTGCTGTCTTTGGAAACAGGATACTGGGCTAGATAGGCCAGTGGTCCAACCCATTATGGCACTTAATTTCTTATTTCCTGGTTTGCCAAGCTTTGAGGAAAATGTTAGAGTAGAACACTTGGAGCTTAACTATCATTTTTCCTGGGCAAATTTCCCTAGGTGTTTTTTTTTTTTTTTTTTTTTTTTTTTTAACAAAAACACTTCTGTACATTGAGGATGAAAATGGAATAACCGTATCTTAGGGAAGAAAACGTGGTGGTTAATAGTCTGTCTCAGAAGTATGTTGATGTTGGATTAAACAGGACCATCACAACTTAGAATATCTGCTGTCATGTAAGAGACAGAACACTATATGGCAAAACTTGTAGTTGTTAGAAACATGCTTGAAAGTTGGTGGTGCTGAAGTCAGTGTAACAGAGTGAAGGGAGTCACTGGCATTTTTCATACATATAGTTGTTAGCCATCAGTGCTATCATATACTGTGAATGCATAGCTCTTACAGTAGCACACCTCAAATTATAGGATCATATAGAAGTAGGACTGGAAGGGACCTTGGGATCTAGTCCAAACCCCAGACCAAAGCAGGATCATCCCTATCCAAACCATCTTATAAAAATCCATTGTCTAACCGCTTAGCAAAACTACACAGTCACACCTGCCACAATACAAAACGTAACACCCTAATCTGCCACAGGTAAAGCAGGGGGGCCCCAGCAGCCATTGGGCACATCCTGCTGCTGCGAGGGTTGTTAAAATACATGAGAAACTCCCAGAAAGAGGGCAGCTCTCTTCCCCTCCCCCCCCATAAAGGAAGGTAAAGTTGACCACACTCCATACTTATCTGAGCAGGGGGTAAAATTAATTTTTGACCCCAAATATGGTGATCAGTTGGACCCTGAGTGGAGGGTCAAGACCCTCTAGTTGGGAACCTTTGGGTTCAAGTCCTAGCTGGAGAACTGGCACATGCCAGTCAAAATCCCCAGTCTTGGCTGCAGCCAAACCTAGTGCCTCTGAGAGAGAATAAAAAACGCTTGACATGTAGTGGCAGGAGGGGAAAAAATTTGCTCCCAGACCCATGTGACAACCAACAAAGCCCAGAAGTATGGGTAATACCTGTAGTAGAGCACAGGCATAGCTGTACGTAGATTAAGCTTGACCAGTGGCTGTCCAACCTCTTTTTGAACACCTCCAGTGATGGAAAGTCCACAGCTTCCTTAGGAGGTCTGTTCCACTGCCTCACTGTTCTAACAATGAAGATATTTTTCCTGATATGCAATCTAACTTACTGTATTGGAACTTCATGCCATGGGTCCATGTCCTATTTTCAGCAGCAAGAGAGAGAGAGGTGTTTTCTCTCTCTTTTCTGGGAGCCTTTCAAGTATTTAAAGACTGCTTATTATGTTCCCTCTTATGCACATTTTCTACAAGCTGAACATACCTATTTCCTTCAACCTTTCCTTCCAAGCCCTTTATTGTCTTTGTTTCCTGTTTCTGGACCATCTCGAACTTCTCCATGTCCTTTTTTTTTTTTTTTTAAATGTGGAGCCCAAAGCTGCACGCACTACTCTAGACGAGGCCTAACCAGGGCTGAGTAGTGGCACTATCACTTCCTGTGTCTTTCACCTAATGCTTCCATTGATCATTGATGCATCCCAAAACCACTTTCACCTTTTGTGCAGCTGAATTGCAGTGTAGACTCACTGGGCACATACAGACAAGTGTACACATGCAGGGATGCAGTCTTTTTGTGGAACAAACAGCAACAATGCACATTTGTGCTGCTGCTTTTTGCCCCAGGGCATGCCCCTGCGTGTGTGCTCTAGAGCCTGGCAAATTGGCCCAGGATAGATAGGGGAGCCTGGGGCCTTACCTGGGGTTCTGGGGGCATCCCAGGGCAGCAGCAGCACTGGTCTAGCTACATGGAGCCTGGCCAGCCAGGATCCATTTCTGGCAGTGCACACTGCTGCCATGTTTGTGTGGGTTTTTTTTGACACTAGGCTCTCCCAGTGCCAAATTTTGGCACTGTGCTACAAATAAGCAGCACAGTGAATGGGTGTACATGTGCCATGTGTGGTTTGTGGTGCCTCTAACAGCTTTGAGGTGCTATAAACTGCATGTGTGCTTGTTTGGATGTGCCCATTGAGTCTGATTTTTACCAAGATTGTCAGATTTGTTCCCAATAGTTCTTCCATCCTGCCAGGTGTCACCAATTTTAATTTGTATTTCCGATTATTTTTCCTGAGAGATGTAGCACCTTGTATTTGTCAGCATTTGATCTTCATTCTCTTAGCTCCAGCCCAGCTTCATCATCTGTTGATCCTTCTGAATTGTGCTGCTGTCCTCCAGCATATTCCCAGTCCTTCCTAGTTTTGTCTTCTGCAACCTTGTTTTCAGTTCAGCATCCAAATCATTAATAAACATGTTGAACAGCAATGGGCCCAGGACAGACCCCTGCAGGATTCTACTCAAAAAGTCTTGTCATTCTGACATGAATCCCAGTATAGACTGGATCCCAGTAGTCTTTCCTACCCAAGTTCAGGGGGGTTGGACCTGATGATCTGTAAAGGCCCTTCCAGCCCCCAATCATCTATAATTCCACTTTGCTTGCTTCTATTGATCCTACTACCTTTTTATAGTAGTTTTGTGTAGCCCATGTTTCTCCAATTTGTTTGAGAAAGTCATGTGGGATCTTGTATCTGGACTTCAGCAAGGTTTTTGACACTATCTACAGCATTCTCATCATCTACCCAGGTAATTGTTTGGTCAAAGAAGATCAAGCTTTGGGTTTTTGTTTCTTTTGGGTTTTTTGTTTGTTTTCTACATGATTTGTTCAGATGGAACAAAACTTTTTTTCATTCAAAATTTCAAAATGAAAAAGATCAAAGCCATTTTTGTAGAGATGTCTATACTTTGGAAGCTTTAATATACAGACCCAGGAGTATGTTCTGAAAATGGTTTTAATGTTGAGAAACTAGGATCTTCCTGCCCCCACCTTTATTTTTAGTTCCTTAATATTCTAAAATCTATTATTCCCTTACAGCTTTCTAATGTACAGAAAGTTAAAAACAAGGCTGTCACTTCACTTATGTTTGGGGACCTCTTCCTCCGCTGAAATATTTAGTAGACCTTCCTGTTCTTTGTCCTGCTGCACACAGTTCTCTAGTAAAGCTTTTACTCTGACTTTGCAGCCACTCCATCATATCATGTTACCATTCTGTCATGTGGTTGCAGAGTTTCAGGGCCTCTTAGATCAGTTTCACATTTGGATCCATTGAATCCAAACATGCCCACCTAACTGAGTGTATTTTTTTTTTTTAATGGAAATTGTAGTGTTGAAGCCTCCTGCTTTCTGAAGCAGAACTAGTAAGACTGCACAAAGACAGCAGGCCAGATGTAAACTTCCTGGAATTATTGCACAATCTCCCAGCAAAACCTGCTTAGTAACACATCTGTTTAATATATAACCCTTGCTTCAGACCCAACACCTAGAATATCCTGGGTTGGGACAGTGTACTTGGCATTAGCCTTTCTTTTTGTGCATCTGCTCTGAAACCCAAAAGGAGCCTCAAAGGCTGGCTTTCATGACTGGTATGACAACCTGTAATCTCTTGGTGAAATGTAGGCACCACTGAAGTGCATGGGAATTTTGCCACTGAATCTGGTGGGGTCAAATTTTCACTTTTCATCCCCTTAACAAGTCTCTGAATGTGTTCTTTAAAGCCCAATAGCAACTTATTCCAGTGCTACTATAGTGTTCTGTATCCACAGGCACAGGGGTGACACTTCATCAGATGCATTCCTCTGGAACTGGTGCATCCGTCACCAGACACTCATCAGCTGTGCATCCACAGCCCTCAGAAAACCATTAACAGTAAATCCATCTCCCTCAGCCACAAATCGAGAACTCTGTCCTTGACTTGGACATTCTCCTGGACTTAGTCCATTCAGAGATTACCAATTTTTGCCTCCTGTATCAAATACAATACATAAAATACAAATAAAATTTTGAGTCGGTACATGGATTTTTGCGGGTTTCTCAACTTAGGGTCATAGCTTTGCTCATATGTATGTCTAGCTGCTCCAGTGGGCCAGATTTGGCTGCTAGTGCCTGGTCATCGAGCTTGTGCAGCTCCCCATGCATACAAAAAATTTGGTAATGGGAGAACCATCACACTGCTCCCCTGCTGCCAAATTTCCAGGACCATGGGGAGCCCTGTGGGTCAGATAATGTAGCTCTGCACACTAGATCAGGCATTCAGGTTGGTGTGGGGCCTGATTCCTAGTGGGCATTCAGGTTGGTGTGGGGCCTGATTCCTAGTGGGCAGGGGTAGAATGTGGGCTCGATCCCAGTGCATGGGGTTGACCCGCACCACCTGTCTGACCCATGGGGCCAGAAGATTGGCCACTACTGGTTTGTTTGTTTGTTTTTTGTTGTTGTTGTTTTTCTATAGCTGTGTCAAATACAACAGTGGCTTAAAAACAAGCCTTGTTAGTTTCAATACTGAAGCTGTGGCTATAGCTCCATAATGAAAACCACTTTTGGAAATAACTGATCTTAACTGCATTATGATCCTAGATTCCTCTGAGGTTATTTGCTGTCCTTTTTGCTAACTGTATATCTGTGCATCTGTCTGCAATAGGGAAACTGATGTTTGAAAGAATAAAGCTGAACACATTTTTAAGATCTACAAACTCAAGCAAATGTCATTTATAGTTTTACATGAACAATCTGGAATCTTATTTTAAAAAAAAAAAAGTCCTCGACTACTTTTGTTTTCTTTTGTAGACGTATATTTCTCCTAGTGCTGCTATATTTAAATCTGAAGATGGTGGAGAAGCAGAGGCCATGTTAAACAACATGAGAGTTTATGGGACGTGCATTATTGCACTCATGGCGATAGTAGTCTTTGTCGGAGTCAAATATGTCAACAAACTTGCACTAGTCTTCCTTGCTTGTGTGATCCTTTCCATTATTGCCATTTATGCTGGTGTTATTAAGACTGCTTTTGATCCACCAGACTTTCGGTAAGTGAATTGTTAGGATGTTTTATTACTCTTGATATATTAAACTTTGAGCCATATTCTAGAATATGAGCCTGGTTGCTACAACCTTAGAATTTCTACAGATTGGTATAGACTGATGGGTGCAGAACAACCAAACATATATTTGCTCTCAGAAATTATTAACTTGTGCACTCAGATACCACCCTTGTTTGTATGGTATGTGATATTTTGGGAGGTATTTTTTTTATGAGTTTAAGGTTCTGAACTCTGCTTTTTGTGGTCTTTGGTGTTTGTGCGTTTCATTTTGGGTTTGGTTTTGTTTTTTACCTAGTGGATGAATATATATCTACTATTTAAACTGAAATATACTAAAAATAAAACCAAATTAATTTCCTTTCCTGTTTCCTAACTTCTTTCCTCCTCCCTCTTTCTTTCTTCCTGCCACCTTCTCACCCCCAAGAATTGAGAATATTTTGTTGTTTGTTTTGGGGAGTTTCTAGCAAACTTCTTTGCTACATGTTATGATGCAATACCATGTTTTAAAGATTTTCTTCCTCATTTAAAAAATACTTCCCTACTTCAGGATTGAGAGGATAAATGCATCAAAATGCTGTGAGGCAATAGGGGCTAGGTTCACACAAAGATTTAAGAACATTTAAAAAAAGGCAAACAAACCTCCCCGACTTCCCCTTTTATACTGTGGATACCAGAATGCAAAACTGGTCTCAAGCTCTTGTCCAATTTAACTGTCGGCATTGGCCCTAGACAACCCAGGGACTCAGGCTGCTCATGCCCAATCTTCATTCTCAACTGAGTATTAGGCATCCAGGATGGAGCCCTGTCTGTTCTTCAGGACTGGGCTGGGGAAACCTTGGATCCAGCTTTGGCAATTGTGAGATTTTAGGATCTAAAGAATTAATTTTTGGAGGAAATTTGGCCTGATTCGGCGGCTGAATCTCGAAATCTGAATTGAATTGGGATACTAATAAAAAGGTCCGAATCAATTCAAAGCTCTCTTAATTGGTTCATAAAAGATTTGGAGCGCTTCGGAGGTTTGGGCAGTCCCTACTCGCAGCTGTAGGGAGCTGGACCCAGACTCCGTGCTGGTAACTAGAAAGCAGGGCGGGCGGTGGGGCTGAAGGAAGGAAGAGAGGACCATGGAGAAATCCATGCCAGACCCCAGCCCCATCAATAACTGCCCCACCTGGCCACAATGTCCTATCTTTTTTTTTAAGACCCACACTCATTGGCTGCTGCAGTGGTCATTGAGGCTTCTGGGAGCTTATGGCAGAGCACCTCACGCAGTGTGGGGCACTGGGGGAGCAGCGGGCATCGCCCCTTTGCCTGGTAGGAGCCCATGAGTGCGGGGCTTTTTTTAAGACCTGGGACACTGTGGCCAGGTAGGGCATCCATTGATGGGGCTGGGAGAGTGAGTGTGGGTTGGGGCCTGGCTGATTTGGAGATTTGGCTGAATCAATTTGGGACAGTAACTTGAATTGCCAAATCGAGTCGCTGCCCCCCAAATCGGCTGAATCTGAAGCGAATACTAGCTCCTTTGTGCAGGCCTATTGTATACCCTACCCCAATTATGACACGTACTACTATGCCAGATGTGCATGGCAGTATGTGTAATGTTTGGAACAGAGCATAAAATCCCTGATGCCAATTGCACCATTATTTTTTATCTTGCAGGGGCCTAATATTCTTGGAAGCCTTGCCTTTTCGTCATATTAGTTTACTAGTTGCTTTTCAGGTTTCCCTTTTTTGTTCTGAGGAATTACATGCCTTTTAAAACCACTGCTGTTTTCTTGTGTAGCATGCATGCCATAATCAGGAATTTTACTTTCTGCCCCTTTTGACTTTGGAGTCTTCTTGACTAGTCCATATGGTTTCATTGAAATTTCCCTTTACAGAACTTAGTTTCATGTATTTCAGTTCTTGGGATCTCACCTTCCATAGGATATTGAAGTATAATTTCAGTTAGTTAATGGTAAGCTACTGCTGCTTCTTAAATTAACACTTGTGCCTGCCTGGTATTGTTACAGTAGTAATACTGAAGAACAAATACTGTCCTTGTATACAGACATCTGCTGACTGTACTGGAAATTGGCTACATGAATCAGATAATAGAGCTAACTCTAAAATCTCAAAATGAAAAAAAGAGGCCTACATAACTTGTTTTCATTTTTAATGATGTCTAGAACCATATTTAATAATAATTACATAGGTTGCTTAGGTTCTTTGGGTAAATGTGGTATCTTTTCTTAGACCAACCAAATGGTTGGAGAAAATTGTTCTTTGCAAGCTTGCAGGCACAAACACCTTTCTTCAGGCATAGGGAGAGTCTGCTGTTTTGTGTTCTACTGGGTGGAATAGAAACCAATATGCAAAATGCAGGTCTGAAAATAGAAATGCATGGCAGTGAGGATCAGAGGCCATGGGTGGGGTAGTAGGTGTGAGAGAGATGTGTGGGGTGGGAGGGGGAATGGTGACCATAGAATATAGCTGGTAAAATGTTGAGAGGTTACCTGGGGTTATCCAATGGCAGGCAGGTATAATGTGCCATAAATCCACATCTGTATCTAGTCTATGATTTTTTTTATATCCAGTAAACTTATGAAGTGAAGTTCATAGGCTGGCCTGCAAAAGGTTTTTTGTAAGCTTCCCTTGAGGATTAGAACTGAGAGATTGGAGAGAGAGTGGTTGTCTTGTGAGAAGTGTGCACCCACAGAGTCATTGGGTATTTTTGTCTTTGATAAACGTTTTGGTGTGTTCATTCTGGTGCACAGTTGTTGTTTGGTTTCTCCTATATATTTTCCACCAGGGCATTGGGTGCACTGGATGAGATTAAATTTCTAGAGGTACAGGTGTAAGATCCAGGAATGGTGATTGGTTCTGTTGTGGGATGTAGTTATTGTATGTTGGCAGGTTTTACATCTTTTGTCCTGATATGCTATGGATCCATTTGATGCGTTTTGAGCCATAGGAAGTTTGCTTTTGGTGATGAGGTTGGCGAGGTTTGGTGCTTTTTAAAGGCTAGGACAGGTGGTTCTGGGAAGATCTCTTTAAGAATTGGGTCTTCTAGCATGGGTTGCAGTTGTTTGAGTATTTTCTATATAGGTTCCAGAGAAGGCTGGTATGTCGTCATAACTAATGGTGTGCAATTCGTGGGGATTTTCTTTCTGTACTGCAGCAATTCTGTGGTATCCAGGTAGCTCTTTCAAAGCATGATCCGTCTCTCTGGAGGAGTGTCCTTGTTGAGTGAAAGCCCTTCTGAGATTTGAGGCGTTGATTGAAGATGGTGTTCTCAGTGCAAATATGGTGGTTTCAGAGGGTTTAGCTGTATATTACAGCTCTTTTTTGGGTGTGTTTTAGGGTGACTGCTGGTTATGTGCAGATATGTATGGTGGTCCGTGGGTTTCTTGTATACCATTCTTGATATTGATCATGGTATCTAAAAAGGAAGTGTTGGTGCTGGAGTATTCAAGAGATGCATCTTGATTATTATACTTGTGCTATGGTAATGAAGGACTTGCAGAAAGAAGAGTATTGACTAATCAAACTGAAGACAATCTATTAAATAACCATTGTTGTGTTTTATCTTGGATCTCTTTTCCATGTAGTATTTGTCTGCTTGGAAACCGTACATTGTCAAGACGCAACTTTGACACTTGTGCCAAATTTACTAAAATAGATAATAAAACGGAGACTACGAGGCTGTGGAGACTCTTCTGTGACAGTGCCTTGCTCAATGCCACATGTGATGAATACTTCAGCTTAAATAATGTGACTGAAATTCAAGGAATTCCTGGTGTAAGCAGTGGAGTCCTGATTGGTACGTGAAATCTGAACAGTCAAATTTTTAAGATTTTTTTTTTTTGTGGGGAGTGGCATTTAATGTAGTCCCTAGCTCTTACTGTAAGTGTGGTGTGCATGTACATTGGTTTTTTTTTAATTTTTTTTTTTTGGTGGTATGTCACAAATATCTGTTTGTTTTATGAATTGCATGCATTTTGGAAAGTGTTTCTTTCTTCTGCTAACACTTACCAGTATTTTTTTTTTCTTTCCATAATCAGATGACTCTAAAAAAGGTGTGTGAGAGAAGCTGACCAAAAAGTTTTTTTTTTCGTTTTGGAATATTACTATTCAGGAAGTTTTATTTGATAGTGTTAATGGTATTTTTTTAGTTTCTCTTTCAGGTTTTTTTAACTCAGGAAAAATGCACACTGCTTGGGTTCTGTGAAGTTAATAATCGTGCCTTGAAACCTTCCATTACAATGTACTTTTAGCTAGGCTGCTTTCCTTACTTCATAGGCACCAGTTGTTTCTTCTTGGTTTTAGATGTGCCCAAGCTGCCAGTGGTTTACTTAGAGGAATGGAGGGGAGTGGCTGATATCAACAGCTGTAATTTTTTTTTTTGAGGGAGGGAGATGAAACCTTTAATAGCTCACGTTGTGTTGTAAATGGTCTGTATTAAATTTGTCAAAAGAAATAAATCTGGATAATTTCTAGATATAATCTTAGATCCATAATTTTTTTTCCTTTTCAGAAAGGATTCAGTAAAATCTCACGGATAGGGTAATATTTTAATGCACTAAAAATGCATCTAATTAAATGCAGATATATTTTAAAGGAACATTTTAAAATATTTTCTTGGGTTAGTCTGGGAATTGGAATTTTTTATTTTTATAGTATGTGCAGCAAAAAGGAAACGGGTTTACTCCATTGAATGTTTAAAATCCAAATCCTGTAATCTATTGATCATCGCCACCTATTTTTTTCCAAGTAGCTGATTGTCATCCCATGTGCTTCCAACATGAGAAATTAGCTCTTCCTTTTTTGTATGGGGGGTGGTCACCAATCAAAACAAACAACCAGAAAAACCAAACCCCACCCCACAAACCAACAGGGAGATCTGTTTCCTGTTTCTGTAAGAAGTGTTCCAGAAATATTGTGTTATATTAAAAAAACAAAAACAAAAAAACCCCATCTGATTTTATAAGACCATTTCTTTGTTTGAATTGGAGACAATATTGTGTTACCGTGCATTTCTGGATAATACTGGCTCTTGCTTGTTTCTTTCCAGATAACTTATGGAGTACCTATTCAGACAAGGGATCAGTTGTTGAAAAGAGAGAACTGCCATCGCTTACTGGAACAGAAGAAACAAAAGTTGCAGGATTACCTTATGTTTTCACAGACATCATGACTTTCTTCACCATGCTAGTAGGGATCTATTTTCCATCGGTGACAGGTCAGTACAGCTGTTTTTCACAAAAGAAAATAAATGTTTCCAGATGAAAAGATGCTGCTTGTGCTAATTGTATGCGACTGTTGGCACTTGTTTCCCTAGTTTTGGCACCCTTGAAGGGATCTCAAAGCACCCCACAGTGCCACAACACCTTGGTTCAGAATCACTGAGTTGGGGCATTTATAAATGTGCTTCAGGAGGTTGGGGGACACTTTAATTGGCACTGCTTTAAGAGCTGTATTAATTAAAGTGCCCAGAGTTCATGTGTATCAGCATCCCTGTGCTGAAAAAGGAGTGGGGTGCTTTGAACTAAAGCTGTTCGAAATGAGTTTTAGTTTAAACACCCCGCTGCCACTTTTCAGCATGGGGATGCTGATGCACGTGACACTGGAGTCTGCATTAATGTCCATTAATCGAGTCTGCTCCAACATGCTGTATTTTTAACACGTCAGAGCAGCCCTCCCTATACATGTATAGGAGCCCTTGGAGACTAATATGAAGGACTTCTGCTGTAGGCTGGTGGTCTCAGTTTTATGGTTTGTTTATGCAAGAAAGGAAGTTTTGACTGGATAATCTTGATGACCTTTCTGGGTTCGGTTTCCTTCGATTTTGTTATCATCTTTCTCCTGAGCTTTCAGTAATAACTTTTTATAAAAAATATGCCATATTTAGAATGTATAGAACTATATTTTATTTAATTGTAACCCCCCTGTTTCAAGACTTGCATTGATTTCCTGGAGGGGTACTGAGAAATCTTTGGGACCTAGCTGGTGTAACTTCTCACAGGCTCATATTTTAATTAATCATCAGATTAGGTGACAGGAATTTTCCCTTGCATCAGGTTTACCTGGGGCCATTTTGTAGCATGGGGCATGATCCACCTCCTAGCACCACCCAGGCATGTTTTTATATAAAAATTCCCCAGCATCACAGAGCCTGAAGACATCGTTGGCCCTCTTGGTATATCTCCTGTTCTTTCTCAGTAGCCCATTATCGTTTTTGTCCTGGGTATTTTTTTGTACTAAAGGGTCCCGAGTTTGCCATCAGGTTTGACATGGTACTCTGGGATGTGGTTTGGAGAGGGGCTGGACCTTTTGAATGTGAACATCTAATTACACGGTACCTACAGTTGCAGGGGATTGGACACAATGGGGGTGGTCCCTTCCAGCCACATGTTACTAGTGATCTGCCATTTCCATTGATTCTTTATCAGGCACTCAACAGGTCATATGTAATGTACTCTGTGAGCTGCCTATAGTTTCTCTCTTCCAGAGGTGGGATAAAACAATTGAGTGTGAGTTTGAGGTCAGATTGTCACTACATTCATGATGGCACTTGCTGTTGGCGCAAGGACCAATAGCAAGTGCAGGCGCAAGGACCTACTTTGTTACAGATGTGGTGCCTCATTTCACCAGTCTCTCTGGGGTCCCTTGGGCCTGGTCTACATTTTGCTGGAGCATTTCCTCACTCTTATGGATTGTTACCTCACCTGGACCTGGGCTGTAGGCTCCTCACTACCCTTCCCATGTCCCTGTCACAGCATCCACCCCTCCTAGCTTGCTTTCTTCATGTTCCTTGCACAGTTTACCTACTAATGTGAGAGAGTGCTTATGCTAAGCAAGGCCTAGCATTAAAAAAAAAATGCACTAAAACTCCCAGAATGCTTCAAGGAGGTTGAGGAGTCAGCGATTGACATTCTGGTAATCACTTTCTGACCCTTAGATGAAAATACTGA
>NW_017728886.1:99245110-99252389 GCF_001723895.1 Crocodylus porosus
GCACCTAGCCTCCGGGTTAGAGAGCAAGGGCTTGATTTGGGAACCTCGTGAACCAACAGACCTCCTTTAGTTTATGACTTTGTGAAACAATAAAAGTTTTAAATTGAACAGGTCTGAGCCTGTGCTTAATTCAGTCCTATATAATTTGGCATTGAGCTCCCACAACTAATTTTGCATCCCAACTTTGTTGACTAACCAAAAATGTAGTTCTTACAGGCACAAGGTGTAAACAGGTCACTCCAATGTTAGTTTTTAGCCTCAACATTTGTCACATCTGAACTATTTCTTGGTTTTTAATAAAATCCTTATTTTGGGTTGCGGCTTCAGAATAGTTTGTTACCACCTTTTCCCTGAACCACCTGAAGTTTCTTTTTATGATTTGAGTACAAGCTCAAGTTTCTGAAGCAATGAACGGTTTAAAATTGTAGGTATACTTTTCTGTGGGTTACAGAATTTTTTTCCCTTCATTCAGTCGGGTCTTGTATTTTTTGCTATGACCACATGCACATGTACACAGAGTTTATTAATACTTGCATAATAGAATTGCTAATTTTTGTGATGCTTTATAAAGCTGATTTTTTTTTTCTTCCTTATTTTTAGGTATTATGGCTGGTTCTAACAGATCTGGTGACCTTAAGGATGCTCAGAAATCTATTCCAACTGGAACAATTTTGGCTATTTCAACGACATCCTTCATTTGTATCCTTTAACGCAATCAAATAATTATATATTTTTTTCAAATTATATATTGGAAGGCATAAGTATGCAGGACTTAAGACCTTCTCATTTTTTACTGGGAAATAATTCATGATGGGTGCTGTTTACAACAAACAGCAATAGCAGCACCTAAACTGAGCGGAAATCCTAAATATTTTCTATTTATTCTCACAATTCCAAGTTAAAATAAATTTGTAATGGGTACTAATCCAAGGATACAAAAATCATGCTGGCTTAATTCTTTTTGCATATATTTTGGCCTGGTCAACATGTTGAGTTTGTGACCCCTTGCAGAGCTGTTCTTAAAGACACAGAGTCGCTGTCAGTCTCAAAATTTATTCAGCATGCTGGGCACCCTGAGCAAGCTCAGAGGCCCTGAATAAAACTGTTAGAGGCAATTTATAGTTTACAGACAAGATGCGCGTGCAGGTGGGAATTTTTCACTGTGAAAGAAAACAAGATATCAGGTTAGTGTGAGAACTCTTAATTGTTTCAGAACTGGTTTTTGGCTGCATGCTAACTAATAGGGAGCAGAGCTGTATCTTTGCTTTAGACTTTAAGGCGACTAGGCCTGTGTCTTAGCCCGTCCTTGAAGCACTGAGCCTGCTTTATAGTTAACTTTTACACTATTGTTTATGGTTTTGTTAGTAAATTTCTACAAATGCAATTAGTAACTGTTTTGTTTGGCTTTCAAACGTAATACTGGATAATAATACCAGAGGAAAAACTGGTGCAATGAAACATTTAGAAGTGTAGATACTGCAAATACTTATTTTACAGGTAAATATACACTGTATGTATATGTTGGTTATTTTCAATGCTATCTTTGGGATAAGATTAAATACAAGAGGCCATGAAAAAAACATTGGTAACTTTTTTCCTCTCACTAGAGCTAGAAGGGGGGGAAAAAAAGTAAAGTTTATGCTTCTGAGATTTTTACAATTTTTAAGTATGGTTTTGTATTTTTTCTATACATTGAAGTATGTAGAATACAAAAGTACTCTTGTATTTCCTTCACTCTAAAAAATAGATCTGTCATGCATAGTCTTATTTGGTGCTTGTATAGAAGGTGTGATATTAAGAGATAAGTGAGTTGCATTTAATTTCTATCTCATAAAGTGCATGTTTTTTGTAAATTGACTTTTGGATTATCTGAATCAATAGTGGCTTATTTTGCTAACGGTTTATAAGGTATTGTTTTCTAACTTATTGCAACTTCAGTTACAATTCTTAACTTCTTAGTGTTCTTGTAATGTTTACAAACAAGACCAAAGGGGAAGCTGAAGAACTACAAAAAATGTCAGTTATTAACATAATACAGACCTGCCTGAATTCTGCACCCTTATGTTTCTGGATGCACTACTTGCAAAACCATACGAATTGGAGAGGTCTTAGTTAACTTCCTAATGATGGATTAGCATTACTAGAAGGTTAGGTGAGCTAAACACAGGGGCTAAATAATTAGATTCCATACTACTCACATTGGCAGGCTGGATGGTTCCTTTGCTGTGTGCTCATCTATTCTGGCATCTGCTGGCCAGGCAACAGCTCCAAGTGACTTGGCACATGCTGGCCAGAAAGCTTGTATGCTGCAGAGACTATGCCTGGCCCATGCTTGGCCAATTGCATGCAAGGAGCCCGGCCAGTTTGTGCTGAGTTGCTCTGGAAGCATGCACTGGCCAGGCTCCTTGTGTGCAGCCAGGAATGACCCAGCAGGCACTGGCCAGGCATGGTCCTTACAGCATGCAGGGTTTCTGGTCAGTGCATACCAAGTCCCTCTGACATCTACTAGCCAGGCAGCAGTTCAGAGCAACCCTGTACTGGCTGGCCATAAACCCTACACACTGCATAGTATGGATAGTAGTGTAGTGTGGCAGTTAATAACCCTGCTAACAGCCTCCTGTGCAGTGTTATTAGGGTAATGCTCAGTAAGCATCACAAAATAACAGTGCACTGGAACTACTACACAGTTAGTTATTACTTCATTAAGGAAGTACTAAACTAAATTCCACCATAAGAGATCTGCGCAACGTTTAAGAAGCACGTGCCTTTTTAAAAATCTGCATAAAAAAAATTCCACCCACCCCCAGGAGAGGCTTTTAAAAATGTGGTGGTTCTTGTCATGGTTAGTGTTACCATGTCCTGGCAATTAGCTTGATACAACAAGCAGTTCAGAGTATGTAAGCATGGTTTTCCTAGTGGTATAAATTCTTAAGTATGTCCTAGATGCTGTGGGTTTTTTTATGCTTTGTAAACATGTCATAACAACAATAGTAAATGGCAGGAGTGGTCTGAAACTTCGGTTCTGATTTGATTACTATTTTACAATGAGTGTAAGAGTAATCAGTAGCTAGGTAAACCCTAAGATGCATGGTTTTATTCTAGTGTGTCATTTACTAATTGCTGACAGATAAATTAAGAGACATACATGTCGAGTTACACTTAGAAAAATTTACTTTAGCAAGAGAGCAGCAAGTGCTAATGTATTTGCTTTTCCCCCAGGTTTGGAGAAGCAGTTAATGGAAACCTAGTGATTGGTACCTTGGCATGGCCTTCCCCATGGGTGATTGTAATTGGCTCATTCTTTTCAACATGCGGTGCTGGTCTTCAGAGTCTCACTGGTGCTCCCCGGCTATTGCAGGCTATTTCAAGAGATGGCATTGTCCCATTTCTTCATGTGAGCTAGTATTCCTTCTTAAATTATTTTAAATACATTTACACTTGTTGAGAAAAATAGTTTCTAATTCTTTTTATTTCTTTCCCCCTGCAGATCAATGAGAGAGAGTGGGGTTAGCCTATTTTGAGACGAGAATAGTAGACCAAGTTGCAACTGCAGGCCAAAAGCTGCCTTTATTTGTCCTTGGGCAATTTAATTTCCTTTATTTTACAGACAGTAAATGCCTTGGTTGAAACTGAGGCAGAATTTGGGCCCATGGAATGTGCAAGCTAGACGATAACCAGCAACATAACTTTTTTAGATTCCAGATTGGGTTTGGATTGTTAGTTTGTATGTTAGTTTAAATAAATTTGATCTTGGCATAGAACTATGTGATGCTATTTTAGATTCACTCTTCATAGGGAAGTGGAGAGCTACAATTGAAGGCATTGCTCATTATGCATAAAAGAGCATCAAGGCAGGCATAAATGTTATTTCCTTTTTCTCTGACACTGAATCTGAACAGCAAGACCTAACTGTGACTGAAATGTCACTTTTTCTCTGAGATGAGTATAGTTTGGAAAGTGTAGACAGCACAGTGTCCTGGGTGTTGCAGGGTTCAGGAAAAGCAGAGGGAGCTGAAAAACAAGTGGCTTAAGGTTTTAGCTTGAACAGAACAAAGGTGGTGCTGATAAGCAGAAAGAAGCATTTTGAAGAGTTCACAAAAACAGGAAATTTACCTTTTTTAATAGAGGATACCCAACTCAAATATTGTGGTAGTGCCCACACTTTTCTGGTGAAGTCTTTCAAGCCTTTATCTTGAGACAAGGCAAGAAGCTAAAGGTGCCCTCATTTCAGGAGACAGTTCCTTCTGTCTCTTATCCTCTCCCACCCCAATCCCAACAATTGCACCTCCTGCCATGCCACATGTGATGGTATCCTCTGCTGCTCTGTTCCTGGCAGCCCCTGCTCCCTCCTTCTTTCCCTCCTCCTCCTTCTCCCCACTTCACCTTCTAGCCTTAGGCTGGGGTTGCCAATTGGCTAATTGTCATTTCTGGCCTCATGGTAAATATAAGGCACTATATAAAACAGCCATAAAAGATGTTCTATGCCATATGCAGGATATTTGTATGACTCATTTCCCATTTTATGGTGTCTTTTTAACTTGGGTGATCAGGTAGTGCCCTTCCCATTTATGCCATTATTAACATGTTAATCAAGTCTTGAGTACTGCAGGGTAATGATTACAGGAGGGACCTTGCCATTTTTGGAAATTTTGAAGCTTGTAGGATTAAAAAGCATATTTTTCCTTCCTCAAGCCTTTCACTTTCAAGTTTGCTTTCTCTTGTGTGTGTATAGGAATGTGCAGATATTTGGATATAAAATTACTTGGAAAATTTGTCTTTAAATAGAAACTGTAAGATGGTTCCCTTATGTGTTAGTGGTAACAATAACCTGGCAAAAACATTTTCTGATGTTTTGTCTTTAAAGCTGGTGTCTTGAGTACATCTTGAACTACTTATTGAACTGATTTATTCTTTCCTCCCTTGCCTCTGCTATTTAATTAAACTGAATTAGGTGTTTGGTCATGGAAAAGCAAATGGTGAACCAACCTGGGCTTTGCTTCTCACTGCTTGTATTTGTGAGATAGGAATTCTCATAGCCTCTCTGGACAGCGTAGCACCGATTCTTTCAATGTAAGTTCAATGAGACGTTTGCTGATAATTTTATCCATTAAAGCTTTAAGAAATAAGTCACTAGGGAAATTAACTTTTTTCTTGTCTCTGAAATAAGTGACAAATCTTTCCGTTTCTTTTTTGTTAGCAACGTTCACAGTTAAAACAAGAGAATCTACATTGCCCACAAACTTAAAATCCTTGGCTGCTTCTAGATGAGTGTGGCTGTGCAGTATGTAGTGCTACAAACATGTCTACAGAACCACATACCACACATTCATATGCTCTCTACTTTTGCAAGGGAGCGCTTCCCAGATATCGGAGTCAAAAAAACGTGCGGAAAAAAGTAGAGCAGCATATGCACAGGCAGCACGCTTGAAAGCGGAGCCAGGCTGCCTGGAGCTGCCCTGCGGCTGTTAGCTAGGCTCCTCATGGCTGAATTGCCACTGCTGCAGCCCTGGGAGGACCCCAAACCCCCAGATAAGGCTGCTGGAGCCAGCATAGTGCTGGCCCCAGCCTCTCCTACCACACCTGGAGTAACTTGCCACATGCCAAAGTGCACATGGCACAGGTGTTCCACGGGGACACATGGCAGCGGTGCAAGGTGTGCCACCACTACTCGTCCCCAGGAAACCAAATGTGTGGACTTGCTTGTGTGGATGTGGCCCTTGAGTTTATTTTAAAATGTAATGACCTCTGTGAAAATACTTGATGTGTAGTGCTGAGTAGCATTTTGATTTGAAAAATGAGTTGCACAGAAATCAATCCAGAATGAGTCAAACCTGACTAAAGGATCTAGGTAAAATCACTTGTAGGCAGGGAGTTATCCAATCAGAGTGGTTATAGTGTCATCACATAGTATTTTAAAAAAATAGAATCCTATTTAATGTCTTTATCAGTGATTTGAAACTAAATACAAAAATATTGCTGTTAAAGATTTGCACGTGATGAACATGTTAGAGACCAATAATGATGAGCAATCCAGATCTGTGGAGTAGATGTGGTGTGCACAAACACATTTTAATGCACTTAACTGCAAGATCATATATTTAGGAACCAAGATTCTAGGATGGGACCTCCATCTTCTAAAAAGGAGTGACTGACTAGGCGTCGAAGGACCCCGAGTGAATAACTATAATCTCCTAGTGGGGGATGTGGGAGTGCAGTTGTCAAATGAAGTATTTGGATCTATTAGCTTAAAATTATTGGGCCTATTAGCTGGACTAGAAGTAAAAAGATGTCATTACCGTTATGTACAAGTTTTCAGAGAGACTACCTGTCAGATATTGTGCTCAGTGCTGTTGCATTGTGGGGTTGGCCTGAATTCAAGAAACCCACTGATGATAACTTTTCAAAGTTGAGCTGGGTCGGAGCAGCCCTGGCTGGCAGGGAGTCTGGGGGGGGTCTGCCTGCCAGCCTGGGTCTGATTTCCCCATCCCCTCACCTCAGCTCAACATTCTGTGGAGGGGCTGGCTGGGACAATGTCTACATGTGTATTGCTGCAGAGTAGCACTTACATTTTACAAGTACTATCTTGCTGTGGAGTAAATTAATTTACTTCAGCCTAATACGAGCACACATGCAGAAGTAAGACATTTATTGCTCAGCTAATTGGTCTACTGCTCAGTAAACGTCTTGTGTAGACGTGCCCAGGGCAAGCATCAAATCAGATGCCTCTAGACTGCCCAAACAGGTAAGTTTCTGTAGCACTCCCATTGAAGCCTGAGCCTCAGCATCTTCTCGGTCTCAAGGGGGAACGAGTTCCAAGTATGACCTTTTGTGTTTTCACCAAGCGAGCTTGGTGCACTGATGCTACTTATAGGTGATTTGATCTTCTGATCTTATGGGTCATGTTGGGGTGTAAGGGAGAAAACTGTCCCTTATGTATGGCGGGTCCAGATTGTTTAGAATCTCATAGGTTAAAGCTAGCAACTTGACTTGCAATTTAGAAAGCTGTAGAGAACCAGTGCAGTATAAAAATCGTATTGGACATTTCTGTTCCTCCTTTTTTCAAACACAAGGCCAAAAGGATATCTGGTGACATTTTAAAAGGCACTACATTTTAAAATTGGTAAGGACTACTTTTTTAACAAAACACAATTAGTTTGTGGAACAAAGTTGCATGTATCATTCAATAAAGAACTCTAGCAAAATAGTAAAAGGATTAAAGGCTTATTTGAATCCGGAGCTACAATAGCCACACTTTTTGAGGGATATAAACACTGTTTCA
>NW_017728886.1:99252539-99272698 GCF_001723895.1 Crocodylus porosus
TTTTTTTTTTTTTTTCCTCCCCCCACAGGTTTTTCCTCATGTGCTATATGTTTGTGAACTTGGCCTGTGCAGTACAGACCCTTTTACGAACTCCAAACTGGAGACCTCGTTTCAAGTTTTACCACTGGTAGGGTGTCGTCTTTATATGGATCTAATTTGGAAGAGTAAAATTTGATGGGTGAATCATGCATACATCAAATGCTTTCAGGAGTAGAGTTGATTTATTTTTCAATAATCAGATTTACAATATTAAAGTTAGAGACCCAAAAAAGCAGTAGGGAAAATAACTTTGTTTCCCCTCTTATTGTTTACAGTTAGTTTCTCTCTCTGTTGCAGAGAATAAGCAAGACTGGTAATTTATTAATAATAGCAGTAAATATAAGGATAGCTGTAATTTAAACTTACGACTTTTTTTCATTTTGATCCCTTGTCAAGTCATTGGTACCAAGAATAGTGGATAGTATTGTGTCAAAGAAGCGCATGCGTTTTTAAGGGTCATTTTCTTTTTTGAAAGGAGCAGATCTGGCTTGACTAATTACCAAATGTTTGCAAATCATATTTTTAATTGCACGTGGATGGATGAGCCTCTAGAGTAGGTTTTTAGTTAAATTTCTAAAATATACACAGCTAATGATGGATTTGCTGCATATGCATGTGTCCTTTGCATACTATTTATAGTGAAATATATTATTAAAAATTAATTGGAATAACTGAGGTTTGGGAATGAGTCCCTTGCATCCATGGTAAGGTATAAAGCAGGTAGGAAGGGTGGAATACTTGTAGGGTTATCTGAAGTGCTGCTAATTTTTTTGTATTATAAATTTCATGAAAGGAAGTACTGCCTGTACAGTTCCCACTATAAAATTAAGCCGACTGCAGTTGCAGTTTTTAACTGGTTGAGCTGAAATTCTGTGGAAAGGTATATGTGATCAGTTCAGCCATTTCAGGAGGTGAGATTCATTTTACCCATGTTTAGGGGGGAAAAAAAAAATCTTCCAGTTCATTGGGAAATCTGTCTGCTCAAATGCTTTAGACCAGGGACTTTGCTGTAGAATATATTGTTTTTAAGGTGAATGTGCACAGGGACATAAATTTGGCAAAGTTCTGGCTTCTGGAATGTCCAAGTTTGAACATGCTCAGTTGTGGTGTGAGCTGGGCAGGTCCCATCCCAGGGCTCTGCATCCTGAGCCGGCCTTTCCATGCAAGTGTTCCTTCCAAGAGCAAGGAACACAGGACGTCAAAAGCAGGGAGACCTTCTCCTGGGCTCTAAGTGCTTCTCCCTACCTGTGCCAACCAATGAAGAGGGTGGAGAAGGAAGAAACAACTTGACTTGAATGCAGAGGGGGTGAGAGAGAAAGTAAGATGTGTGGGAAGTTGAAAGAACCAGGAAGGAAGGCATAAGAGTGTGAAGGAAAAAGCACCGAGAGTAGGACAGGTGCATGTGTGAGACAGTAGATAAAAACAGCAAGGGGCAGGAGAAGTGCTAGGGAGATGTGAAGAGATGAGAGGAACAGCTGCAACGTGGTCTGTAACCACAGTAAATTCAGAATAGCTGCTAATGAATGGAAAAAGCCCCAGACATAGTGTGTCGTCATGTACAAACTGCAGGTAAAACACAGGCTGCCAGTGCTTCCTTAATTTTGTCATTCCCAGGTTTAAGTGATTTACCTGGGCAGTATGCTTCATTGCTGCAGCTTTCTAATAGACTTTACTAATTGATCTGCAGAATATATAGTCTGGCCAAGTGTGTATACCACTGCCAGGGACCTTGGGGAGTTGGGTTACAGTAGAAATGGACCATAGATAAGGAAAAGGCAAGCCATTTAATGCTTCCTTTAAATAAAAAAAAAAAAGTGAACTTTTATGCCAGCACTACAATAGAACAATGCATTTTATTGGAAGTTGTAGTTGATGAGAGTGAGTTTAAAGTAAATTAAGGGCATAACTTTAAAAATGTTGTTTCAAATCTGTTGACTTAATTGGATCTCTGAGTTCCTGTTATACCTATGCAGTTACCTTTCTGTATATGCATAGTGTTGATAACAGTAGCACATATTTTGTGAAAGAATAAATTTTTGGGTTTTGTTACCAGGTCTAATTTTTTTTTTTTTACTATTTCTTTTAGTAATTTCAACCAGAGGCATATCTTTTATCCTCAAAAACACTTTATTTCAACAGTGAAATGGGATCTGTTTTATTGCATGTAAGATTAGAGCTCACTTAGTTATTCCCTAAAAATGCTCTTTTTTTAACTTATTATCTTTTTTCAAGAGCCAATTTCGGAGCTGTTACTCAACTTTTACTCAAGTTTTACACTAGTAATCTGTATGATTCTGAAGTAGTATCTGAATTTTAAGCATTTACTAGTGAAATGTACTTGTGCAATGCGTTGTCTCTACTGATGATGGCAACCTATTACTCCTGCCAATTACTGTTAGCTCAAATGGCAGAGATGAGTACTGATACTATTTTTTTTTTTCTTCCCCACAGAGATATTCCCCTGCACATAGTATTTCTTAGGATAGGAAACAATTCTTAAATATTCATGTTTTATTGCTATCCTTCAGGGTGATAAACCCACTTCTTAAAAGCTTCACATCATGGAGAGGCTGCCCTGTATATGGGATTACTAATCCATTATAGACTTTTTAAAGCATGGTACTTTAGTCTTGTAGACATTAATTGGTTTATCAGTGTAATTCCACTGTGAGATACCAAGCTCTATCATTTCCATTTTACAAACAGAACTGAGGTCCATCAAGAGTAAGACAGCTTTTTGCAGAAAGGAAAACAGATATTCACAGTGCCTCATTGGTTTTGTGAATCTAGACAACTGAAACCTTAGTACCTATGTTTAAAAAGTGAAGAAGGGATTGGATAGATAATTATTGTTTTCCCTGTTTTATAGAAAATAGGGGAAATTGAAAGTCAGATAATTATTTGCCTGAGGCCACGTGCTGAATCAGTGACAGGCAAGACCAGAACCAAAAACTTTTTGTTTTGCAACTGTGTCCTCTTCCCTGTAGACTGCACTTTCTTCCTGTCAGTTTGTTGTGCATCTGCATGTTGCATTGATCAGAGTTTCTATAATGAGTGCTTGCCCTTTACAGCAATTGGGCCCCAGGTATCTCAAGTTGGACACCTGGAAAATAAGGAGCATGTCCTGCTATTGAATAATGATGCGTCATCTAAATATATGGGTCTCTGCTGGCTCCCTTCAGAATAATAATGGTCTGAAACCCAAAAATTTCTAATGAGGAACTTGAAATTTCCCCTTCCCAGTTATGTGTAGATAAGGGTTATAAGAGGCTATGGTCCCTGTCATATAGCAGGGTAATTCTGGTAGACCGCATTATACACAGTGTGCTGTGTGCCTATGCTCTGTGTGAAAGCTGGAAAACTGCAGCCTGTAAATTGTCCAAGTATAAATAGATTTTTCCTGAATCCGAGAACAGGCATCTCTGAGACACCGCCCCATGCCAATTTTCCAAAGCTCTGTGAACTGGGAAAGTATCAAGAGCTCTTCCAAAACAGGGCGTAAGCTTTTCTATGCTAGAGTTTATACAGTCTGTGTGTGGGTGTGTATGACAATTAGTTACAGGATGGGGTTTACAAGCCAAAGCTTATCACAGGGGAAGCCCATATTTTATTTTTATTTTGTATACATAAAAGATTATACAATTTTTACAACATAACATGAGATGTTATACAACAAAAAACTTTATTCAGTAAATTTATACTATTTTAATACAACATAAATTTATACAATGGGCATATAAATAAAAATACAGGGGTAAGTGGGAGTGTGTGGCCCATATTTTCTTTAATTTACACACAGACACGTGCATAAATAAAAAATATGGGCTGTATAATCTCCCATTATGTCTAATATTTATTTATAATAAATATGGGCGCCACAGTGATAATCTTTGGTTTGTGATCTCTATCCTGTAACTAATTGCTTGTTCCGAGTTCATGGGGAAAAACTAAAAACAAAGCAAATTTATAATCTCTATTTATTTGGTGATTACTTGTTCTTTTTTTTTATTTCCTATCGGGCTTTCTTTTTTTTAACTTTTAAAGCTGTTTTCTTTTATGTTTGGTTGTCTGACAACAGTATTTATCACAGAGGGGGCATACGCAAGGATAATTATAATATATTTAATTGTCTGGAGTTAACAAATTCCCTATTGTTCGGTGTGTGTTTTTTCTCGTGGATTAAAATAGAATGATATACTTAACTTAGTATTGAGCATGGTAGTTAGACTTTAAAGCAGGCAGACTGCCTTGAGTCTATGGCTGTTGTAGGATAAAGCACTTGTTTGAAAACTGAGGAGAGTGACAGGTAGAAATTCAGAATTGAACATTATAAGGTAGGTATGTGTTAATAACTATTATAAGCTTGTACTAGAAGCTACTTTAATACAGATGTTAGTATTTTATAGTAATTACTGGAGTTGAAAGCAATGCACTTTAAAGTAACATGTTAGTGATCAAATAACATTTGAAGTTGTGGCTGGTCTTTTTTGGCAGTTAATTAAATTGAAAAACTGACTTTGATCATTTGCATAAGTGTTAAAGCCAACAAAACCTCAAAAATGCTTGCTCTTCTTAGGACTCTCTCATTCCTGGGGATGAGTCTGTGTCTTGCCTTGATGTTCATCTGCTCTTGGTACTATGCTTTGATTGCTATGGTGATTGCTGGATGTATTTACAAATACATAGAATATAGAGGGTAAGACTATTTGTTTACTTTATATTTAATTTCTTTGTTAATATTCCCTAATATTAAAGTTGTTATACATTTTGAAATTTTTGAATCATATAATGAGCATTTGTAAGAACATGGTAAGTTTTAATTTGTATTGTTAAGTGAAAATTTAACAATATTCTCATTGTGAGAATTTAGCATTGAACAAATTGAGTTTTTATTCCATTTAAAAATACACTGAAGAATCTCTATTTAAAAGCATTGATTTCTAATACATAAAAACATATACAGTTAAAATATGAAATTAATATAATTTAAAAAATGTTTGAATGTTGTTCTTAAGTATTAACGTCTAGTACCATCTTTTACGGGGGGGGGGGGTGGTGTAACAGTAACAGACTTAACCTGAAAACTCAGCTTGTTCTGGTTGGTTTATTTGGTCAGTGACTTTCTAAAATCAATTTTTTTTTTTTTTACCATCAAGATTGGCTTACTTGGTGCATAGATCCTCTACAAATGAACAGGTCTATAGATCTGGGCATTGGTTGTCCCATCTTCCCTTTGGTAATAGGAAAATCCTAGGCAACATCAAACTGAAGGAGCAGCATTGCTTTTTTTATTTTACCTTGCTGACTAAAAAAAGTTATGGTTGTCCTGCATGGTTAAGTTGTCATTTGATCTCCCAGTGCCTCCACCTGAATGAGAAGAGTTGCCATTGCCAAAGCTGATTCCTCCTCTCGGACCAAGGAGGTTCAGAAAGATTTAGCTGGTATACTGATGGTTAACACACTCAAACACCCTCCCAAACATCTGTAAACAGTACTTTTTTTTCCAAAATCCAATCTGTTTTACTTGCTTTAACATAGTAATTTATTTTTTAGTTTGCCCAGAAGGGTCTGAATGTAGGTGTAAAATAGTGCCCAAACTAAGTTTTTCCACCATCTCAGCATGTGCAAGAAAACCTGACTTTCAGATTCCAGAAGGTGACAACTCAGATTGCATGTTAAAAAGATAATCTGTCACAAACCCAGGACCTCCGTCTCATCTTTTTATCACTACAGCCCTTCCTGAATGGAGGGAGAACAGTCTTCATACTTTCCATGTGCTAAATATCTGTCTCATAGCTATTATCTTCAGAAAGGCAATATTTCAAATTTCAGAGACAAATATTGTATTTCTGACAGATACTCTATTAATCCAGTCCAGTAATCCTCATAATCAACACAATTTTTCTCTTTGAAGTAATACCACTTTGTATATGAGATGCATTCTTCCTTGTTTCCTTCCATCAAACATTAGAGTTCAGTCTTTAGGAGCAATGACAATCTCATAGGTTAGGAGATGCCAAAAGGATCAGAGCAACCATGGCTGTAGCATTTCTGCAGTCATTGAAGCTCAGAACGTTCCATTTTTATGAGCCAACGTGTGGTGTACTGAAGCTGGTTTCTAGGCCTTTTGTTCTAACTAGTAAACAAGTTCTTTCATTATTAGAAAAGTACTGTTTTTCATACTGTAATGGGAAATGTGCTCTGTTGATGGAATTTCTATTTCTGATTTCTCAGAGCTGAAAAAGAATGGGGGGATGGAATCAGGGGGTTGTCCTTGAATGCAGCTCGCTATGCTTTGCTTCGGGTTGAAGCAGGACATCCACACACCAAAAACTGGAGGTAAGAGCCCCAGGAGTCTTATTTTTAATGCAAATCACTTCAGAAATAGGAATACTATTGATTACCAAAATCTATTCAAAGTTTCACCAACCCTAGAATTAGAGTAGAATTTACTAGAGTGGAATTTATTATTATTTTTTCCAGAACAAATACACTAATAGCCAAAGTTGACTGAAACCGGAATGGCGTTTTGCACATTGCAGTGGCTTCTGGCGTTTTATCAGTTTTATTGTCATAACATGTTAACAGGATTCAACTGTATCAGTGGTCCCCCAACTTCCTAAAATTGCAGAACCCTTTCATATCACTTCTGATATGGAAGCCCTACCACTGTCCTGTGAACTGGCACAGAGCCAGGCAACTTGGCCCAGCAGTGGAAATGCTCTGCCTCCTGTCCTGCTCTGCCATTACCCCCAGTCTCTTTGCAAAACTTCTGATGTCCTGCGGAACCCTAGAGTTCTACAGATTCAGCTTGAAAACCACTGGAGTCACTCAAGATGTAAATAAATTAGGGCTGTCAATTTTAATAACAGTTAATGTGCACAACTAACATGTTAATCAGTTCTTGCATTAATTTTTTTAATTGCAGTTAATGGTGCACATAGTTTTGGAGCCTGCATCTAGGCTCTGCTCCATTTTTGTCTCTGGGCCACCCAGTAGGGAAGTGGTGGCAGCACAGAGGACCGCAGGGCAGCCTGGGCTTGGGTTCCTGGAGGAAGGTGGGGGGCTTGTGCACAGACGCACACACATACACAAGCAGTCACAACCTGCATGCTGCATGTAGAGCAGTGCTGCACCAGGAAGTCTGTGGAGGGGGAGCGGTGAGAGGAAGGGAGTGTGGAGGGGCAGATTGAACCCCCCACAGTAAGGGAAAGAGTGGACAGGGGCATAGATGGGGTGAATGGGGCCCTGGGGCTGGGGCAGGTCATGGGACAGAGCTGTGGGACCCTTGTCCAGGGGCATGAGGGTGGGGGGTGACTCCCTGCCACTGCACACACCCCCTGGGGGAGGCATGGGGGGCCTGTGCTCCCTGCCCCCACCCTGATTTTGTGTGTAGGGCAGAGGCAGGCTGCCTGCTGCAGGCTGGGGCTCGGCACCCTGCTGCCCGTGCCCTGGGAGCCATGTGCTGGCCATGCTGTGTCCTCCCCCCTGACCTGGCCACAGGAGGTGCAACATGCTGCTTGGCCACCATGGGTTCTGGAGTAAAGGCAACAGGGTGCAGACCTCCACCCTGCAGCAGGCAGCCTGCTTCTGCCTCATGTACAAATTGGGGCTTCACATGCCCCCCATGCCTCCCCTGGGGATGCGCATCCCTTCCCACCCACACTCCTGGACAAGTCTTCTGTGGCTATCCCACATCCCGCCCTGTCCCCAGGGCCCCGTTCACCCCAGCCCTGTCCCTGACCTTGCCCCACTTCCTCCCTTACCGTGGGGGCCTTGATCTGCCCATCCCCTCCACTGACTTACTTTCTGGGCGCTGTGTGTCTGCCCCTCACACCTAAGCCACAGCCCCCCAGCCCTGCTGCTGCCTCTTAATTCTGACCCACAGTACCCTGCATGCGGAGGCCCCCTCTTCCTTGGGCTCCAAACCCACAGCCCCCGACACCTTCACAAATCCTCTGCCATACACGCACCCTACACTCATCCCCTCCCCCATTCATACAAAGGTCTTGCATAATTTTTATATATCTTTGAATTATTTTTAGTGCATAATTTTGAGAGTTTAGCTGTGTGATTTTAAAAACATGATAAAAAAAAATAGTTGCAATTAATCATGCAACTAATCGCAATCATGTTTCTTAATAGTTTGACAGCTTGTGTTGGGGCCGGGGAGGCAGCAGCTGTTTTGTAACCTCCCGGCTGCCAGCTGGGAGCCCCTCACTTCTGCCCCTGCCTGCAGGGGAAGTGTGGCAGAGCAGCAGGGAGCTGGGAGCAGGCAGCTTTCTGTCCCCCACCCCCCCACTGTGCCCTGCTATGCCAGGTTCCAACACTGCTTTGCAGAAGTGATGAGGGCAGCATAGTGGGAAGCATTGCCGGTATGTAGTGCCTCCCTGGGTCCAGGTCTGGGGCTGGAAGGCAGCTGGGGCCAGAGCCTGGGCAGAGAGGCGGCAGATGTTTGCAGCTGGCTCAGGTTCTGTGTAGCTGCTGACAGCCACAGAGCCTGGGCTGGGGGGCAGGGGCTTTGAGTGGGGGGCAAAGGTCATGAGCAGGGTTGCAGTATGAAGGGGAGCAGCCAAGATAGTGGCTACCCCCTCCTCTTCACTGCTGATTGGCTGAGAGAGATGCCTTCTGTGTGGCCCCTCCCTTCTCCATCAATCAGCAGGGAGGGGTGAGGCTTCTAGGGCCCCTCCTCCTCCAATCAGTGTGGAGCTAAGGGGAGATGTGTGGGGGGCTCACCGCAAAAATGACGCCAAGTGCTGTGAGCAGGCCATGATTTTTTTTACTTCACTTCTGCAGCATTAAGTAGACTCCCAAGCACATGAATGTTTCATGGTAATTTTTGTCTTTATGCTAATTTTCTGGTTCTTTTCCTGACGCTTTTTTATACTGCAGGCCTCAAGTCTTAGTTTTGTTGAATTTGGATTCAGAACAGCTGGTTAAGCACCCTAGATTGCTTTCTTTCACCTCTCAGCTGAAGGCTGGTAAAGGATTGACCATTGTAGGATCTGTCCTTCAAGGAATATACTTGGATAAATGTGTAGAAGTTCAAAAAGCTGAAGAGGTATGTAAAAGACGGTTTGCAATGCCAATATTATTTTGGGGCTCATAGTCCGTATAGGCCCCTCTCTGTGTATTACACTTAACTTCTTGTTATTAACCAGGTAATCACACCTTGCACTGCAACCCACCTACACATTTAACCAATTAATGGCTGGGAGCCCAATCCATCAACTGAGGGGCTCCCAGCCACAGGCGTGCACCACTCACTGCCAGCCCCACAGCTGATAAGGATCACAATGGTTACAGTGTTGTCAGCTGTGAAACTTGCAGCAGGGAGAATGGTCCCCCTGCCCTGCAAGCCTCCTCAGCTGCAGGACCTGCAGCTCATGAGGTTCATAGCAGGGACAGTGTTCTCCCCGCTGCCTCCACTATGAGTCCTTCAGCCCACATTGTGATCCCAGGCTCCCCCTGCACCATTAATAAGGTGCAGTAGGATCTAATGCACAATTTCATAGTCACACCTCCTGCCATGCACATGGAATACACATCTAAGCAAAAACTGTAATAAAGGATATTTATATAGTAGGGCATTTCATGAAACATGCCAAGTTTTAAGTGAAATTCTTTAATTAAAAACAACCCCCCTCCCTCCCCCCCAACTTTCAGAAGGCTACGGAAGCTTTATAGTCTTTGAAGACCCAACAGTACCTAGTACTACTTAATTTTTGTCTGCTACAGTGACATGTGTATTGCAAAGGTTGTGTGTATTCTATAAACTAGATGGCCTCCTGGGCTGCATCCACACAATTATGAACGTTTCCCCAGGGACAAGTAGCAGTGGCACATGTACCCTCTGCAGGTTACTCCAGCCATGGTAGCGGGGAGCCTTACCTGGCATCCTGGGGGCCTCAGGGAGCTGCAGCCATGGCATTCCTGTGGCTGGGAACCTGGCCAGCAGCAATAGCATGGCTCTGGCTGGCCAGACCTGTTTTGGGGCAGTGTGCCTGAGCACTTTTGGCATGAATACTTAACCCTGGGAGATTCTAGGGTCAAAAAACCTCACACTGTGAGGTAGCAGTACAGGGAACTCCTGTACATGTGGTTTGTGGTACCGCAGACAGGTCTGTGGCACTACAGACTGCATGCACTTGTCTGGACACGGCCCTGGAGTCTACTCCATCCCTACATACTTATGAACTTTGATTCTCTGCTTGGCTTAAGTTTCTTGATAATACTTTCTTCATTGCTCAGTTAGAGCCCTAATTTCAGATCTATGTTAACATATTGATAATCTAACCTTAGTTATGAGGTTTGCATTTGCCAGATACCCATAGAAAAAGCGCTCTTGGGACCAGATTCTTTTCCACCAACTGGGCATGTAAGTGGGCTTAAACATACAAGCATGGTTTTATTCTACCTTGCCAAAGCCTCTGAAAAACTGTTAAAGCAAAAGATGGGTGGGTCTTCCTTCTCAAATTGTGGGATTGCACTAGTTGAGTGTGGTTAAACTAAGGTGGCCTTGTTGCCTTAAAAGCATCACATTTTGCATGTAAAGGTGTCATGTATGTAATTAGACAAGAGAGGTGGCCAAACAAGCAACTGCAAAGTATGATTCGGGGTGTGGCTGAGTCAGAGGAGCAATTGTGCGTTACCTTCTAGAGACTGTCAGAAATGCTGTGGTTTGGCCTGGGTCAAGTAAGAACCAGTCATGGTTAATGTGCTAAGTGAATCCTCCTCTGTCCTGGGCATACGTTCAGCTGATCAAGTGGGACTAGGTCCTGGACTACTTGTGCCAACAAAATGATGCTAAGCAATAGAATGAAAGAGACCTGTCCCTTCAAAGCAAGATTTGAGAGAGGTAGTTAACCATGTTAGTGTGAAGTCAGGCAGAAGGCAGGGTAGATCTGTACCTTTTGTAGACTAACTAGATCAGAGACATACAGCACAAGCTTTCCTAAGTAGAGGGCTTACTTCATTGGATTTAACATTCAGTAAGCTGTAGATTGCCTCTCTAACTCTGGTCTCAAGCAAAGCACCACAAAAAAGCTAAGAGCTGCTTGATTGTTGGTGACTTATGTATATCACATGTAGTGGTGTTTTGCAGTTGTTCTTGTTAATAACACTCATGTCCCTAGTGAGAATTAGCTGTTAACTCTGTACTGATTAAAGTAGTCTAGGAAGTTGTAATATACTGCAAAGGTATCAAGGTACTTCTAATGAGCACTGCAGTCTGGATATCTGTATGTGGTATCCTAGCATTAGACTTCAGGAGAGATTGGCACCTCCTGCAGCTAAGTACAAGTTGATCCGGCATTCTTCCTGTTACTCTGTAGCTGTACTGAATGATTAATTCATGTCTCACTTGAAAGGAATAAATTGAATTTCCAAGCAAGTGATCATTAGTCATTGAACTTCACTGCAGGTGAGCCTCTGGTGGTTTTTTTATTCTTTGATTTATCTGTTCTTTTCCTTAACCATTGTTATGGTCTTTATAATTGAAACTGAGTTTTCATAAAAAAAAAAAGTCTGAAGAACTTACTTCAAAATCATTATAACGCATCGCTAATTTGATTTCTTTTTTCTTTCCTTCTGGTTTTCTTCTAACTGAAGCAACACTAGGAACCTAAAATACAAGTCCAGAATAACCTCACAGAGAGAAATATAATTATCAATTATAGGTACCCTGGTAATTCATAAATCTCATTCAGTGGAGCTTTTCATGCAAAACAACAAATATGTATTTAAAAAGTCTGTTTGAAAACGACATAAAACTGAATAGATCTCTCAAGCTAAGAATAATTGTAGCTTTTAAATTAATTTAATCCATTCAATTTAATGAGTTTTTGTTTGAGTTTTGAAACATTACTGGGATCTAGTACTCTGTTATCCTTGTCCAGTGTTTCTCAGCCTGGTGAGGTAGTATCTCTGCAGAGGACCCAAGGCTGAGGAAAGGAAACTTTCATTTTGGAGCAGTTCATCTTCCACAAATTGGCTCCTGTTGTGATTTTGCAGTGTGGTGGCTTACTCCCCAGCTGTTGATGACCATGTACAGGTGTTCAGCTCTACCCAAGCGAGGGAACATGCAGACATTTCAGATTTTCCTACCCCGACCCCAACTGCTCCTGACACCTTTCCTAGGCTAGGTCACCGCAGTCTGGGGAAGGCTGAGAGCAGCAGCAGCAGCTTGACTCTTCCCATGCACCAGGGTCACTGAGGTCTGGGGAAGACTGCTGCCTCAATGACTACTTCTGATCACAAAGTTGTCAAGTGTACAGGTGTTTATTCTAGTGAGAGAGTTTCTCGTAAGACAGATCTTCCAGGTGTTGTGGTAGAAGACTTTTGACAGTTGAGACATTGTTTCCTTCGTAAGAAACAGTGACTGCCTGTATGCTGGCAATTTCTACTAGGAGACCAGTGATTCTCCCAGTAGAAATTTAACCCATATACATGGTTGCGGTTTGCTCCTTCCCTTTACCATGACCCCTTGCGTAAGTGGAGCCATATACTTTGTGTGGTTAGGTTTCTTACCCTCCTGAAAAGAGAAGGGTTTGTGAAGAGCCACAGCAAATGGACTGTGCAGAATCACTTATTTCAAAAGCCTCCACTTCTCTGCTCAGCTATGCAGAACGGCTCCTGAATTCCAGCAGAGTGAAGAAAGGGTCTGGTTCAAAATGAAAGCTGTGGCAAACACCTGGGCAGACTTGTCCTTAATCTAATATATGAATCATTCAGGTTCTGCTGTGCAGCCAGGCATTATGTGACTTAATTGGGACCCTGCCACAGGCCAAGGCAATATCCTGCTGATATTTTCAGTTTTCAGTTTGTCTGTTGTACTCAGTTTTGTTGCTTGTGTGCTGGTCAGTCCATTAGAGCACCAGGGATGACTGCTGTGTGTAGCCTGGCCCCAGGAGAAATGGAAAGGAAATCAGGGGCCATTGGGAGTGTGCAAAAGAATTGGATCTAAATGTGTTTCCTCAGATGATTTAAATGTATTGACGTGAGGCAAAGCAACTGAGAACAGGCTATGGAAAGACTTGGGCAGATGAGACAAAATAGGTAATTCCTCATCAGGTGCTGGTTAATTATAAGGTTTATACTTAATGACATTCAAAGGCTGGGAACCCCTGTCAGGTTTCAAATATACTTGTGTGTGTGTGTATTTTTATACTTTGAAAATACACTGGCTTGAGTCCCCACACAACCTAAATATTTACCCTAGGGCCCCAATCTGACAATACTTCCTCTCTCAAGCACCAAATCAGTGTCCAGAACAAAACTGTATTAATGCTGTGATCCCTGCTTTCCTATTATTTTGGGGAAAATGCAACAAAATAAGCAGTCAACCATATCTTTGTCCAAATAGTATATAAAACACTTTCCTTGACAGTGTCTTTGCATCTAGTTTTTCACTTTGGCTTTATCACCAACTGGTGCATATATCCATTGAACAAATATCCCTTTGATATGCCCTTTCCCCTGCTCTCATTGCTGTTTCCACTTGTGGCTTGCTGTTAGGGATTTGCTAATTCCCAGTATGTGGGGTTTGGAGGAGTAGAGTGCTATTTCCAGCTGCTGGAGGAAGTGTTGCCTGGTGCAGTCATGAAATGCAGTGCCATTTCTTGCCAACTCAGCATCTTTTTCAGCATACCACTCCCCTTGAGCCTGACCAGTGTAGTCATAAGGCACCACTACCTATTCCACCTCTAGGCAGATGAGGCTTTTTGGGTAAATGTGATATATTTTATTAGACAAACTTAAATGGTTGAAAAATTGTTGTTCGCAAGCCTTCAGACAGAGAGAGAGTTTACAGTTGTTGTTTTGTGTTCTCTTGGGTGGGATAGAAGCCGTTATGTAAAAAGGCAGGTCTGTGAAAATGGAAATGCATAGCAGTGAGGATAGACAATAGGTGTGAGATTTTTTTCAGGGGAAGGCAGGGGTGACCTGGTGATTTGAATATAGCTGGTGAAATGTAGAGAGGTTACTTGGGATATCAGATTGTAGGCAGGTTATAATGTGCCATAAATCCACTGTCTGCTTAGTCCATGGTTTTCTGTATCCAGTAGACTGATGAAGTGAAATTCATAGGCTCATCTGCAAAAGGTGCTTTGTAAATTCCCTTTCGAGAATTACACCTGAAAGATTGGAGAGAGAGTAGTTATCTTGTGAGAAATGTGCACCCACAGGTAATTGGGTATTTGTACCCAAAACCTTGCAAAGAATAATTCTTCTAGCAATTTAGTTGGTCTAATAAAAGATGTAACACTGACTGGAAGAGCCTTATCTGCCTATGTCTTAAGACCAACTTAGCTATTCCACCTCTGGTTATTTTTGCTCTGTTTGTCCCAAGTATCTCTTGTGTGGATTACGTCTCAATCAGGAAGCTTGTATCCAGATTATGATTTTCATTCTGAAACTCAGAGCTGACTGCCTTATTGTCTGTGACTTATTAAACCTCCTGTTAAACACATGAAATGATGTTAAACACATGAAATGATGGTATCTGGCACAGTGAAGTGGCACAGCTGGTATCTATGAAGAGTCATGTTTAGCAGGTGTAACAACTTTTAAACTTTTAAATGCAGTTTGGAAAGAATTCTTAGATTATTTTGTTAATTAAAATATTAGTCCTTTACGTACTTCCCATTTTTCTGACTCTGTCCCTCCCTCTTTCTTCCTCTTTTTTTCTGTCTTTTCCCATTTTATTATTTATTGTGACAGAAATCTGCAATTCCATATATAGTTGATTTTGTGTTGTATAAAAACTTAATTTGTTCTGATTTCTTTTTTTGCATTTAAAAAAAATCATGTAGGGGAAAAAAAAGTAATGGTATAATGCTTGCATTCTCCTAGAGAAATCCCGTAAGCAGTGGGACAAGTACAGCTATTGTGGATTCTTTCAGAAAGATCAGACTAGAGACATCCAGTGTAAGCTCCTTGCCACCGATCCTGCCATCTGCAGACAAGTCAACAGAATTGGCAGCATGAAAACCTGCTGACAGACCCAAGAATAGCCAGCTAACATGTGCTCTCCATATCAGTGTAGTGTTCTGTTCCTTCCCTGGAACCATTCATTTTGTTGTAGTTTCTCAGTGACCTTTTTCTTGGGAGCTCAGACCCTAGTTAAAAGGTTGTCAAACTGTCAAAGTTCAAGATGTTTCTTGAGCACTTGACTTCAGACACTTCCTTCAAAGGTGCTTATCCCCTACCACCCCATTTAAAGCAGCTAGGGATCCAGTACCACTCCACACACCTTCATAAGTCAACAAGGTTACACTAATAATGGCCAGTAGTAATAGTGCGAAACATTCCCAATGGTTATGTCCAGTGATGCTCTGGGTCTTTTTTTTTTTTACCAGGTACAGACACTAAGACATGGTTATCCTTAACTATAAACAAGTGAATTAAATCCTAACAATTACAATTCTAAGTCAAGAGCAAAACAATCTTAGCAGTTACTAGTTGGTCAAAAGCAATACAACATGCTCACCACCCTCAGATATAATGAACGCAATGCTTCTGGTTGATCAGGCCAGGAGGGCTTGTCTGGGGCTCCCAGCTGCTACATCCGAGTTCTGTGCAAGGTAGAAACTTGGATGGATGCCTGCATCTCTTCTGGTCTTCAGAAGTGTTCCAGGGTAGGGCTCCAATTCCTTTTCCTATATACCTTCTCATTACTACGTTTCATAGCATATAATTAGCTTAAGCCATTCCCTTTAATGCATATTAATAAGCCTGCTTCCACTTGCCATATATGATTAAAGTTCACTGGAATTTTCCAGTCTTGGGTAATCTTTTTCATTCTTAGGTGGGAGTAAGTCTTGCTGCTGATTTGTTCCTCTGTTTCCAAGCAAAAATTTTCTTCTTTTAGTAGGCCAATTTCTTGTTTTGATTTTGGCCTCCTAGACAGGGTATTTCCAGGGTATTTCTTTGCAGGGAACAGGTCACGGTCAAGTACACATCATGTACCAGGTCTTGTTGATGAGTTTGCAGCTGTCTAGAGCCAAAGTCAAATCTGCAGCTGAGCGGACTCATGATAATTTTCTTATGCTAAGTGCCAGAGTTAAAACCCAGGCCAGAATGCCATTGGGTTCCAACACTGTATATCTGTGAGTTAGGCAGAGTTCTCAAACACTGTGCTACTTCTCCTCTATTCATAGTGGGGATTAATGACTCTGCTTTTAAGCATAACATGATTTAATTTTTTTAATGAATATCACAGTGCCTTTTTTGTTTATTGGGTTGCAGGATTAAGGAACTGTTTCTGGATATCAGACAATTTACAGCGTATCATATTAGTTCTTAATACAGTGATTCCCTGTTTTATTCATAATTAAAGGTATCTCCATGTGTAATCCTCCCTTTCTTATTTTTATAGAATGTTAAATCCTTAATGGCAATAGAAAAAACAAAGGGATTCTGCCAGATTGTGGTATCTCCAAGTTTGAGAGATGGAGTCTCCCATTTAATTCAATCTGCTGGTCTCGGAGGGATGAAGCATAATACAGTCCTGATGGCATGGCCACAGTCATGGAAGCTCACAGATAATCCATTTTCATGGAAAAACTTTGTTGGTACATACTGCTTTAGTTTTCTATAATTTTACTAAAATTAACTATGCATGCAAAAGGCAAGGGTATTTTGGGGGAGACCTTTTATCAAACCAACATCATTAGGAAAGATTTTTAGGTGATCTTTTGAGCATAAAGTATTCTTCCTCAGGTCTGAGGGGGGAAAAAAAGCAGGTGCAGCTTGAGCTAAGTAGCAAGTAGAGCAATAGTGTGCATAAAACGCCACTTGTAAATAAATTTGCTATTGGATCTTATATATTTTCCTGGGCCTTCACAGCTACATCACTCCAGCACTATTATATTGCATTAGTGATGCTATGTAACTCTGAGTTACTTGAAAAAATGAATGTAAGAGATCAATATATATATTGTAGTTCTTTTATGGCTGAGAGTTTTTAGAATAATAGTTTTAAAAGTGATTCAGTTGAGGTCCATAAGAACTTCTTTTTACTCTGCACTCCTTAAAAAAAATAAATAACGCCCCCTGTTTATTAAGTATGGGTGTAAAAGCCAAGACTTTAAGCTCGTGGCTTAAACGATTCTAAAAATGCCCATCTTTCAGTTGAGAAATGTTAGTCTGTGTATAAACTCATCTTAAAGGACTCCCAATTTTCATTCACATCATTGTATATCCTATTTTGTGTGTGTTTGTTTTCTCTGCAGACACTGTACGTGAAACAACAGCAGCACAACAAGCTCTGTTGGTTGCCAAAAACATTGATTTGTTTCCAGCAAATCAAGAACGCTTTTCTGAAGGGAACATAGATGTGTGGTGGATTGTTCATGATGGCGGGATGCTGATGTTGCTTCCTTTCCTGCTTCGACAGCACAAGGTATGGCAGATGTTCTTGGGAGGAACTCTTGTTAGAAAATGGACAGCTAGCGAATGCTAAAGGCCAGAATTTTATTTCACCTACTGCATGAACAAAGCTTGAGACTTGGTTCTATTTTTTTTTTTTTAGTCGGGTAACTCGGTCATTCTGTTACCCAGTCTGGTCACACAAATATCCCCACTATAAGTAGGGGCCTACCTAAATCACGGGGAAACATCATTTTTTGTGGGTTAATAACCCACAGTTCTAATTCCATGCTCATTTTGCTCTGCCCTTCCGTGTTGATTTGGCAGAGAGGCCTGGGGGGGGGGGCCTGGGGATGAGAAGACCCTGCCATCTTAACTGCTGGCTGCCCTTCATGAAGCCTTGCCCCTCAGTGTTGATTAATGGAGAGCCTCCCCCTGGGGAGCCAAAATCTTATTTTTATTAAGTTGTTTTGTTGTTGTTGTGGGGGTTTTTTTGTTTGTTGGTTTTTTTTCAGACAACTCTGGATTTCAGTTTCTGTGAAACCATAAATTAAATAGGTCCCTAACTTATAGACAGAAGGAAATATCTGCATATTTCACCATCTTTCTAAATAAGTTATTATATGCTTAACTCCTCTTGAAGAATGGTGAGCAAGAGGAGCAAATGGAATTTATTCATTGTTATATAACATTGTTTCACTTTTTGTGTAGGTTTGGAGAAAATGTAAAATGCGTATTTTCACTGTAGCCCAGATGGATGACAACAGTATTCAAATGAAAAAGGATCTTCAGATGTTTTTGTATCATCTTCGATTGAATGCTGAAGTGGAAGTTGTTGAAATGGTAAGCTGCTATTTAGTTTACATGTTAATTAAAAACTTGGAACTAAACCTGAAAGTCATTCTTACACCCTTCTTGAAAATACAAGGGAATTTTGCCTTAATACAAAGTTTTAGTCGGGTACCTCAATATTTTGCCTAAAATGTGAAGACAAGCAATATGAAAGTATCCTAGGGCAGAGTTAGCTTATCTGTATCCCAGGTCTCATATTTAGCAGTGCTTTATACAGCATAAAAGGTAACTTCTGATCTCGCTCTTCATCCTGATGTTTGGTCCATGTCCATATCCCTATGTTATCCCAATGGGATTCTTGTCCTGTTTCCCTATCCCCTTCACTCCCTGGTCCCACTCTACTCCTTCTGTGTCTGCCCCTCCAAGATCTGGTCTTTGTCCCCTGTACTAGCCACTCAGACTGCTTCTTCCTCCATACTACCTGGGCTCAGTAGAAGCAGCATAGACTGTTGGAGAGAAACTGCCCTTGTCCAATGGTATGTCTGCATAGTGTATGATAGTAATATCAATGTTGATTTTAAGAAGCAGGTCTGGTTCCAGAAATAGTCCAGCTGCAATAGCAGAGAGCTCTGCATGAGCAAATTTACCTTGCTACTCTGGGCGCCATTACCAAACAGTACTCTGAGTGTGTCTACAGGTGCTTTTATGTGCACCTAAACTTTAATGCGCATTAAGGTGATTTAGGTGCATGTTCTACATGTGCGCACACTAAAGGCGTGTTAACAGGACGTGTGGACCTACTTGGGACTAAACTTAGTGCCAATTCAGTTGACATACAGGGTTTACACGCCTTAGCGCATGTATGTGTGCATTAAGGCACTTTTAGCTATTTGTGCCTAAATTTCATAGATTATAAGGCTGGAAGGAACCTTGGAAGATCATTGGGTCCAGCTCCTGCACCAGGCAGGAAAGACAGGTGGGGTCAGGTGATCCCTGCAAGATGACTCTCCAGCTTCCTTTTGAGGATTTCCAGGGTAGGCGATTGCATCATCTCTGGAGGAAGCTTATTCCACAGTCTGGACATCCTAACTGTGAAGAAGTTTTTCCTAATGTTGAACCTGAAATGTTTTCTAGAGATTTTGTGGCCATTACTCGTGGTTCTTCCCAAAGGCGCCCTGGTGAACAGTTGTTCGCCAAGCCCCTGATGTACTCCCATGACTTAGCGGTAAACTGCTACCAAGCCCCTCTCACCCTTCTCTTTTTCAGGCTAGAGTCCCAGGTCCCTCAGCTTTTCCTCATATGGCTTGCTGTGCAAGCCTCTAATTTATATGGGTGGCTCTTCTCTGGACTCTCTCTCAAGTTGTACCACATCCTTGTTAAAGTGCAACGCCCAGAACTGGATGCAGTACTCCAGTTAGGGTCTCTCACCAGTGCTGAGTAGAGTGGAAGAATCACCTCCTTGGTCTTGCTGGAGATGCATCGATTGATGCATGCCAGAGTATTATTTGCCCTGCTGGCAACAGTGTCACATTGCCAGCTCATATTCATGCTGTAGTCTATTAATACCTTCAGGTCTCTTTCATTCGTAGTGCTGGTCAGGTTGGCGTTGCCAAGCCTGTAAGTGTGCAAGGGATTGCTCATTCGTAGGTGGAGCATTTTACATTTCTTGATGTTGAACTTCATCTGGTTTTGACTTGCCCAACTTGCTAACCTGTTTTAGATCTGCTTGTATATGTAGCCTATCTTCAAGTGTGATCATGCTTCCCCATAACTTGGTGTCATCTGCAAACTTGACCAGTAAGCTCTTCACCCCCTCATCCAAATCACTGATGAAGATGTTGAAAAGTACTGTGGGACACTGCTACCCACTTCTTGCCAAGATGACACAGATCCGTTCATTAGGATTCTGAGTCCTACCCTGCAGCCAGCTTTTGTACCCATTGGCGATTTTTTTTTTTTTT
>NW_017728886.1:99272798-99287443 GCF_001723895.1 Crocodylus porosus
CCTTCGGCGATCTGGTGCTCATGTTCGTACCCACCTAACCATCTCGCAGTTAAGCCCAGTATCTTCCAATTTTCCCACGAGAACATCATGGGATACCAGTTCAAAGTCTTTTTGGAAGTCAAGGTATACAATATCTACCCCTTCTCCTTTTATGATTCGGTGACTTGCCACCTGGATAAAGGAGATGGGGTTGGTTAGACGAGAATGTTAGAGACAACTTGATATTTGCTCGCCTAAAATCGCCATTTTAAGGCCCGTTAAGAGTGTGCACGTATAGACCCACGCCACTAATGTACCTTAAATAGCTGATGCACCTTTTAAATCAGCATGTGTAGATGCACCCTGTATGTGGTAGTCTGAAAGGATTCACAAGGCAAATTGCTGCTAAAAGTGAATCTGATAAAATAGTTTTTACACAAATTTGGAAAGACCACTTGCACTTATTTTAAAATCAGTAAATGTCTAAAGATAAGTTTCTTCATAACGGCTTCTATTTCACATCACTTTTTTCAAATCTTTTAACAACAGTTCAGAAATTAATTAGATTCTGTGTCATATATGAAGACAAAACCTGCTGTCAGCACTTGGCAGCTGTCTTGGAAACTTTGCTCCCTGGGCAGCCCCTTGTCTGCCCAGGAGCTGTGTGCTTAGTGCAGGACCAGCTCCCTCCTTGCCCACCCAGCCTCCCTATGCCAGGGCTGCTCCCACTCCAGCCATCCCCTGCCAGTGCTGACCTCACTCCTGATGGCCCCAGTAGAGCTACACTTGCCAGCGAGGGCCAGGGCACTGGCTATGGGAGGCCCTGGCCCAAACTGTTCCTCTTGCACTCCCTGCTCCAGCCTGCCTACCCTGCCTCCCACACCCCCTACCCCTTTCCCACTCCCAGCACCACTCTCAGGACATGCATATGGATGAAACAACAACAATAAAAAAATAACTTTATTGCCCTCGCATCCCTTGCCCTCATCCCTCCCCACTTAATGAACATTGCCCCTCCACCACCTTCCAATAATACAAAACCTGCTTACAAGAGGCAAACTATATACATATTGAAAACTATTTACAATATTTTGGATATTCAGGCCAGAGTGGAGGGCCCCAGGGCAGATGCCCAGCACCTCAGCTCCTAAACATTCCTCTGCTGGTCCAGGGGCTGCAGCCTCCTATGAGGCTGGGTCTCTGGCTGCATGGTGCAGGGGAGGACAGGCCCAGATCCAGGTGGGTGGTGGCAGATCTAGGGCAGGGGCCGGACCAGGTGATCTGACGAGCATGAAGTGCCCAAGGACTTCCTCCCAGGGCTAGGTAAGGGCCTGCTGCAGGGTGGCAAGTGGGACCCAGGGGCCCTGCAGGGCCATGGGTTGGAGCCAGGCAGTGGGGGACATGTACATGACTGCCAAGGCCAAGAGAATATCCATGGATTGGTAGTTGGGATCCTCCTACTGCTGGAGCTGCTCTGCATACTCCTGCTTCAGGCCCTTCATGTGGGACTAGTGGTCCCATGCTTCCACCTGGGTGATGTCCTCCAACTGCCAGGCCTGCTTCCATGCCTCCCACTCCTCCACACTGCCGCAAGCTGCTGGAGCAGGAAGGTCCAGTCCCAGGTGTGCCACTGGCATGGCTGAGATCTCGATTTCTCTGGTGGTGGGTGGCAGCAACCTGGGGCCTGAATCCCCACTGAGGCTGGGGCCTCTCCCCCATGCCCAGATGAGGCAAGAGACCAAAGCTTTTTGTGAGCTTGCAACATTTCAGAGATGAGGTATTCTGCACCAGGGGCTGTGTGCTGCTCGGCCTCAGATCTGGGGTCCAGCCTTGCAACCGTGCAAGTACCCAGAGGCATCAGGGTGGGGCAGGAGCTCAGGCAGACTGCCCTTGCTGGTGGCACTCAGAGGGATGTGGCCTGACTCGATGATCTCCCGAGGTCCCTTCCAGCCCTGATGTCTATGAAATAATGCCATTTTGGTTTAATATGGGATGCATTTAAAAAGAAACACGAGACATTGCCTAAAAGACTTTTTTGTAAATGAGAACTTTCTCCTTTTTAAATGAATGAATTCTTATTTTTGTAGTTTGAAAATGACATTTCAGCATTCACATATGAGAAAACACTTGTGATGGAACAGCGATCTCAGATGTTAAAACAGATGCAGTTGTCCAAGAATGAAAGGGAAAGGGAGGTAAGAATTTAACCAGCCTATAAATATTATAGTGACCTTGGAGAAGCAAGAAAAATAGTTATGGTGGGACATGTTCTCTAAGTTTCTAATTGCTAAATAAAATAGTTTATTTTTAATTGCCTTGCTAGTTTTACCTGTGGTATTTTAATTAATTTTATCTTTGCTGTTGGAATGCTAGTATTTTATACACAATAACATGACTACACTAGCCGATATGGGGCTTGAAATGCTCTATTAACAATATGTTTAGATTAGTCATCCATGTCATTTAGTCATTTTTATCCATGTCTCTTCTTGAGTTTTGAGGCCCTTTTAATATTACTTCAAAAAGTTACCCTGCGATCCATTGAGGTAGTGTGCCCCTTAATGAAAGTGGGGGGAAGCTGTCTCGTATCGTCTTTGGAGTAAGACTGTGCACATGGGCAGTCACCAAGGAGTTGTTGACATGCAATAAGTTCACATCCTACTTTATCTCCCAATAACTTTTTTCTTTTATTCTAGTGATTCTCAGCCAGAGTGCTGCAAGCACCCTGGAGTGCCTTGAGACACTTTCAAGGGTGACGTGGGGTGTTATGCAATGTTAGCAGTGTTAGGTATGCAAACATGATTTATAAGAATAACCCCAGAGACTTCAAATAGGAATTCATAATGACCTGTGACCTTCTGACCTGTTGTGGTCTTTCTGAGTTCTCTGCAACAGAAGAATTGCTTTAATATTTTCCTGTAGTCAAAAAGGAATGAAAGCTAACTGCTGGCATTTTTCTGAGGGGTGACTTGAGTCTACTGAGGTTGAGAACCACTATTTTACTTGTATCTTTAAATTCATTGCTATTGTTTGGAAGCTCTGCATTTCAGAATGACTGACTGCATGACAAATGCTCCTTTAAATGACAAGCTTTGGTTACTTCATACTTTTATAGTACTACTGTCATCTTCAGGGCACAGCAACTTTGATAATACTTTCCTTCCAGAATTAAAAGGCTAATCTTACAAATATGTTTTTATGTTTTTGTCATTAGTGAGTTTAAAAAACATAAAAACATATCTGCAAGATTAGCCTTTTAATTCTGGAAGGAAAGTATTATTTCCTGATATTGCTGTTTTACAATGGGTATCCCCCTGTAACATATGCACAGACTAAGTAGCCACACAGTGAGTCTGTGGCAGAGACCTCCTCTACACATTAGTTATCACGTAATTACCTTGAAACCAACCACATGTGCAAAGTAGCTATCATGCCATAAAAAGCTCCAACCAGCTATGAAGTTTGACCTAAAAATATGTACTAACTTTATAGTTGGCTGTTATCAAGCTTTAATTTGCATGTGTAGCAGGGGCTCCCTGTGGCTGGGAGACCTGTCAGCTGACAGGGCCTCTAGCTGCAGGGGTGCATCTAGCCCAGCTAGGGCTAGGAGTCCTGCAACTGCTGGGGACTCTGGGTCTTGGCAGCATCCCACAGCTGCTGATGCTGGGTCCCTACAGCGTGCCTCCCTGCAAACCCCTGGGGCAGGATGGCTCCTGCAGCGATATTCCAGTCCCTGGGGGTGCCTGAAACATTGAAAAAACATGCTATGTGACTTCCTTTTTCTTAATTTTCTAAAATTTGGTTTTGGTTTCTGTGCAAAATGCTTGTCTAATACCTGGAAAACGTTTGTTTGTTTGTTTGTTTGTTTACTGTGGAGTTAGGTTTCACATTTGGATAAATTTCTTGAGTTTGGATTTTTCCTTTTTTTATTATGTAACTTTTGATGAAGTATAAAATAGTATTTCTTTTGTTTCTCCTTTAATTTAAAAAACAGATGTTCAAAGCTCATATGAGAAATATATTGTCACAATGCTAATGTGTTAAAGTAATTTTTTTTTGGAAAGTAAACAGAACAACACAGCAGCAATTTTATCTGTTTTCTGGATAGAACAAATTAAAGCTATATAAATACTCTTTTTCCTGAGCAACACAATTAATTATATCCTTTTCTGTATGCTGGTTGCTGTACTTGATGACCTTCATATCCCAGATTCAGAGCATCACTGATGAGTCTCGAGGCTCAATCAGAAGACAAAGGCACTGTAGTCCACAGTGCGTTGGTCAAGATAAACAGGTTCTGGTGCCCAATGACAAGCGAGAGGATGAGGTAGTCTGAAATAGTACTGATTTGGATATTACATTCCCATGACAACACTTGAAGTGCTGCCATAGAAAACTTAGTTAGAAGATTGCAAATTTAAATTGAAGGTTTTATTTCTTCAAAACTTTCAGACTTTTTTTTTAATGAAATGGTGCCCATTTTCCCCCTTAAACTTGGTGATCAAGAAAATTGGTGCAGGTATGAGTGTGATTTTTTTTTTTCCTATTATCCAGAAACATTCCTTGATACATTTTTAGTATTTACGATTATCTAAGAGCACTTATATACATGCACTGTGGCTGCTCCAACATGCTGTAATTACATGTAGCGTGTTGGAGGAAACTCAGTTAATCGAATCTGCTAGAGCTTGGCAATTACCATGCTCAAGCAGACTCCAGTGTCAGATGCATCGGTGTCCCCACGTTGAAAAATGGTTAGAGCACCCCTGCGCCATTTTTCAGTGTGGGATGCTGATACACGTGACACTGTAGGCACTTTAACTCTAAAGTGCCCCTCACCACCTTCCAGAGCACATGTATGAATACCCTGAGTATACTATTTCACTTTGTTAGTTACTTTTTATCTTCTTGAATATTCCTGTTAATGTGAATGATTGTGAATTGTTAGCATGAAATTAGCCTGAAACACATTTCATTGTCTCGTCTAGAATTTTCTGAGAAGTAATGTATATTTTCTTCAGCCTGTATTTATTTACTACTGCTTCATCCTCCTCCTCCCCTTAAGTGAACCCTGGAACTGAAGGAGTTGGATAAAAGCAACTATACAATTTCTCTGAAGTATAATCTTCAGCGTTTTAATAGTCTGCCAAGTGACATGCAGAGGATAGTCTTCTTCATACTCTCTGTAATTAATTGCTGAAGATTCTCAGAGTCCATTTTGATATTTTTAAAAATCTAAAATGAAATGAAGGGAAGTTATGTGCACCCTTTTGTGTGTGTTAAAGGGGTTTTTTTTTAAGTTTTTAAAATTTGTTCTTTATTTTTATCAAAAAATAAAGAACTACAGTATTTGTATAATTATGATGAAATATCTTAAATCTAGTTTTTACTTTAAATATTACCTTGCCTTCCTACAGAATAGTCTGGAAATGAAATGAGATCATGTAGCAATCTCACCAATTCTTTCCTTAGTTAAAATAATATGAAATATTATGAAGAAAAATAAGAAGACATGGCACTTCAAGTGTTTCTTGTGTCCAAAGACGAGTACCCTGGTTTGTAGCACTAGACTGTGTTCCTCTACTTTTGGATAGTGTGTGCATTTCTGTGTTTTGATCTTTTCATAGAAGTAATGTAATAAAACCCAGTATTAGAATATCGCTAACAAAACATTGTCCTTCATTTTTCTCTCAAGCTCCTGGAAGTGTTGTAAATTATAAATTTGATATTTTACCTTGTTGCAAAAAATAGCAAGACATTTCTGTTCTACTTGTTATGTATTTTGTTTATTTTTACTTTATGTTGGCTACCCTAGTCATCGAAAATTGTAAACCATACCATTGTAATCCATAACAATTCTTGGTTCCTAAAAATATTGATCAAAGACAGAAACTGTGGTTTATAGATTGATTATTATGTTATATGTTAGAGTGGAAAATGGACTGTAATATATAGAAAAATGAAATGAAGGGATAATTAGTGCATCTGCAGTCACTCAAGTTTCCTGTTGAGTACAGAGCCTCCTAAGAACATGGTTATAAGTAGCTCAGGTATTTGAAGGGCATGGATGTGCCATGTTTACACCAATGTAACCCATTCTTATACTAGTACTTTTTAAAGTGGGCACACAATATAGCGCTCTACTGGTATACCTATAGAGAGGTAGCTAGTCATATTAGTGTGACAAGGCAGAAGGAAGAATAGAGATGTGCCCCATAGAAAGCTGAACTAGAGTTAACAAGTTGAAGTTCAGTTCAGGTATATACAAGGTGCTACATCTCGGGAGAAATAATCAAAAACACAAATACAAAATGGGGGACACCTGGCTGCATGACAGGTCTATGAAAAAGAACTTGGGAGTCTTGGTAGATCACAGACTCAATACAAGTCTTCAGTGTGGTGCACAAAAGGTAAATGTGGTTTTGGGATGCATCAATAGAAGCATGAGGTGCAAGACAGGAGGTGATAGTGCCTTTCTACTCAGCACTGGTTAGACCTCATCTGGAATATGGTGCGCAGTTTTGGGCTCTGCATTTTAAAAAAAGGAAGTGGAGAAGTTAGGGAGGGTCCAGAGGTAGGCAACAAAGATAATGAAAGGCTTGGAGAGCAAGTTTATAGAAGGAGAGACTGAAGAACCTAAGCATATTCAGCTTGCAGAAAAGACACTTAAGAGGTGACATGATAGCAGTTTTCAAATACTTGAAGAGCTGCATAAAGACAAGGGAAAGCACCTTTTCTCTCTTGCTGTAGAAAGGAGGATGCAGATCAATGGCCTGAAGGTGCAGCGAAGTAAGTTTAGCTTGGGTATCCAGAAAAAGACTTCTTCAGTGTTAGAATAATGAGGCAGTGGAATAGATTGCCTAGGTAAGTTGTGGACTCACCATCACTGGAGGTGTTTAAGAAGAGGTTGGACAGCTACTGGCTGGTATATGAAGGCAAGTGATGACATATAACATTAATAACACTGGAGGTTCATTCATCTGCCAGTGTTGTTTGGTTCAGTGATTATGCAGACTTGTGTTGATCAGGGAGCACAGCTGGCATTTTTGTGCATTGCAAGGCTTGGTACTTTGGCAAGGATGGAACAGTAACCTGTTGGCTTGACGTGTACCATTTGGAGCTGTGGGAGTTGCCTATAAGCCAAAAAAAGTTAGTCTCCCATGAGACTACCTTGAGAAGGCTGCCGTTTTGCAGAAAAGGTTAGATGTTATTAATTATGACCAACTCAAGATGGCCACAGAAGACAAGTCTGTCCTGGCTTATAAATAGGCCCCAACCTAAAATAGTCTGTCTCAAGCAACAGGCCACGTATCTCCTATCCTCACTGAGGTGCCCAGCTGCATATCAGTTGATAAAAATTTCATGGATTTCATAGACATTTGGGCTGGAAGGGACCTCCTAAAATTATTGGGTCCAGCCCCCTGCCCAAGGGGCAGGAAGTCTCAGCTAGTGTCAAAGGATCCCAGCAAGATGGGCATCCACATGCTTCTTGAAAGTATCCGGAGCAGGTGCTTGCACTACCTCTTAGGGGAGTCTATTCCAGGCCTTGGGGGCTCGGACAAAAAGAAGTTTTTCCTTATGTCTAGCCTAAACGGGTCAGATCTCAGAGCCAGTTCCCCAACCATCAAACTGTAGGGTAGTCAAGGCCACAGTTCCCTGGTTTCTCCAAGAGGACATCATGGGACACCAGGTCAAAGGCATTTTTTTTTTTAAAGTCCAAATATATGATATCAACCTCATTCCCGTTGTCCAGGTAATGCGTCACCTGGTCATAGAAGGGAATGAGATTGGTCAGGCAAGAGCTACCCACAGCAAACCTGAGCTGGGTATCCCTCAGAACGCTGCCTTGTGTTAGCCTGTCGATAACAGTTTCTTTGATAATTTTTTCCAAGATCTTTCCAGGCATTGAGGCCAAATTGATTGGCCTGTAGTTTCCCAGATCTTCCTTCCTCCCTTTCTTGAAGATGGGTCATTTTAAATTGAGGAGCCCATATGTTAAAATGAATGGGCGGTGTGTTTGAGTGCCCTAGTCAGTTCTGATAATTGCATTTGAACAGGAAATAATTATTTTCACTTGCAAGCAAGGCAGGGTATAGTGTTGTGTTGAGGAAAGTACAGGGGGCATTAAAAGTAGAAGCAGCAAGAAAAAATATTATTTTACATTGTGTCCTGATTAAAAATGAATATAGGGATGAAGACTAAAATAATTATGAAATTATGGAGGAGAGGCACAAACTTGTTCTTAAACATATAAACAGCTGCTGTTGTTCATCTTTTATGATGGAGAGAGATGTCCTTTCCCTAGATAATAAAAACAGAAGCCAATCATAACCTTATCTCCATATTGATATTAACTGCTATAATCATTCAAATGTATCTCATGGTTAGGCTGAAAACTGAACTATCTAATGTCTTACTACAGTGATGATAGACCTTACATACATGCTTGTGGAATTTTTAAAGCCCTATAGGAGTCTATCAAAAATAAGACATTGCAATGATTTGTAGAGACTTACTCACACTAGAACATTACATAATTTGAGAGAGAAGTACATTAATTCTTTTAGAACTCAGTTTTACAAAGATTCACAAAGTCGTTTGCAAAATAATTCTTTCTGTTATACCTATAGCTGTTCCCATGAAAAATCATCAATTTGAAATGTAGCTGTGTGCAGTAATTTTAACTCCTTTTATTCAGGTTTAGTAAAGTGTACCATTTTAATTTTATTATTAAAATAAGCTTTTTTTTAAAGACTTCGCTCTGCAAATACAAATGGCTAACTCAGTGGTTGTGAATAGGTTTTTTTGGATCCAGTATTAAAGTTAAGCACCTGTGTGTACGAAACTTGTGTCTAATACTTTTGTACATCATGGTGCTAATCCTGGTCCAATTCAAATCTATCTAACAGTCCCCATCATTTTAAATGATGCAATTGCAGGTTTTCTTAGTAAATAAAGTTTTTTTTTTTTCTAAATTTTTTTTTTCTTTTTTCCTTTTGGCCAGGCTCAGCTAATCCATGACAGAAATACTGCATCCCATTCGGCAGCAGTTGTCCAAGCCAATGCTGCTGCAGCTGCACCTGAAAGAGTGCAAATGACCTGGACTAAAGAAAAGCTTGTTTCTGAAAAACATAAAAACAAAGAAACAAATCTGACAGGTTTTAAAGATATCTTCAACCTGAAGCCGTAAGTACAAATGGGATTTTTTAATGAGATCTGAGTTTTATCCTTTGCCTGGAAGCTTTTGCTTCAAACTTTAGCTTCTTTGCACTTCACTTAAAGCCTGGCCTTGGCAATACTTCACCATGCAAGAATTGCTGGAACCACTCATGTGCATAAAGGTACTTACATTTAGTGTCTACAAAATCAAGCTCAAAGTGAAGTTTAAAGGAGACTAGCATGTGAAACACTGAATGCCAACTTTGGCAACTGTCACAAATAAATGCAAATATGTTAGTGCTTTACAGGAAATGTGTATGTCTTTATAGTAAATCGGTTGTAGAGAGAACTGGATTTTGGGTGTCCTGTGATACATCTTCAGTATTCTTATTAGAAATGGACATATAAAGCAGTAACTGAATATCTTCTTAACTTCATTTGGTTCTATGCTCTAATAAAACACACTTGGGACATAGCCCTGCAGGTAGAAACATGGGCAGATCCTTGCCTGGAAGTATGCATGCAGGTGCAGCGCTACCCCAAATATGCCAGCTGTGAGATATGGACCTGAAGAGTTTAAAGGCCTTGTGAGAGCTGCTTTAACATAAGTTAAATTTGAAAGTCAAATGACCTTCTGGGCTTTTAACAACATCTCAGTGATACTTAGGGCACATGCGCAAAGGAATTCACTGGCTACATGCACACTGCTTGGGCATAGAGCCAGTGTGGTTTATATAAAATTTACTTGAGAAATGATATTCAGAGAAACTAGCCCAAAGAGGAGCAAATGAGGGGGCTACTTAAGATAGTTAGCAAGAAGAGTACATGCAGGACAGAGGTGTCTGAAAGTCCATCACTCTGGGGGCTTAAGTGCTGAACTCGGCACTACTGGGGTTCATCCTTTTCTGGAAAGAGGGAGGATTGAGCCAGACTCTGTAGCTGTGTGAGTAAGGAGCCATTTGGGAAAAGGAATTCCAATGCATGGTCCAAAGATTATTTCAGAAATTTATCTAGTAACTTTTTAAGTATAAGACAGTGATGCTTAACCTTCCAGCCCTTCAGGCTAGGTGAGTGGTATGAGTCTGTCTGCAGGCCTGTTACCATGCCCCAAATCCAGTCGCATGCTAGCACACTTTAACACATACAGCCACTTTTATCTAGCCCACGGGGTTCCCCTTGCATCTGAAAATTCGGCATCAAGGTAGCAGCTAGTAATGCTGGCACCATTCCCTTGCCACCAAATTTCCAGACCTGTGGGAAGACCCACAGGTTGGATGAAATGGCCTTGCAGGCTGGATATGGCCCCTGGTACAAGAAATTATTTTAATCCAAGTGGAATAGCTTCAACAAGAGTTGAGAGGTGCCTCCAGCCTTGTGGTCTCTGACATCCAGGGTAGGTGCTCCTGACCACTAGACTATTGGACAAAAGGTAGATACTGCCATAACCGACCACCTTTGGATGGATTGAAATTAGTGTTGCTCTCAGGGAGGCACCTTCTGTCTGAACAGTCTTGGGCCTGATCTGTCGTCTCTTCTACCTCAGAGACAGGACTGCAAAAGAGAAGTTGAGGCACAACCCTGTGGCTAGTGTTCCTATTAGCTAACTGTAGATGTCTCCCTGCAGAGCTGATTAAACAATTTTGGATTGCCCTTGGAAGACACGTAGGTCTCCCCATTCATTTCATAGGAAGCCCAGGTTTACTCTGGATTAATATACCTCAAACTTTATGCCACAGTAAACTTACTCTGAAGTATAATGCGGGCATATGACCACCTTCCCCCACCTAGATGGCTGCCCAGAGGTAGGCACTGTTACAGCACCTGGCTGTTGGGTGCTGAAGGAAAGTTTTTGCATTAAGAAAACATTTACCCTGGAGTGAACTTGAATGGCAGTGTGAACATATGATAGATGCACAGGAGCAACTTTTCCCTAGATGAAGGCTACATCTGACTTGCTCAGAAGTAACTGCACAAAACAGCAGCATTTCCTTGGAGTAAGTAATGCATGTCATGAATCTGCACCATTTCTTCTCCATTTACTGTGGAGGAGACAAAGCCAGGTGCTTGCCTTCTACATAGGCTCAGAGTAACCAAGCCTTAACTTGCAATATTTGTTATCAGCTAAAATTGCTGTATTACAAATGTCCAGGTAGCATAAGACAATGTATTTAAACATGTTTATTTCTCTTCCTTGTAGAGAATGGGGAAATCTGTAAGTTGAAATTTCATTTAATTTAGGCAATTTAGATTGTTGCTGGTTCTTGTTTAATATTATTGCATGTCTCCTTGCAATGCTTTTATGCTTCCCATTATTTACAGTTTGCATATTGCTCATATATCATTACTTGGCATGTGAATGTCATTAGGCTAGTATTTCCTGTTCTGTTTCACCTCCTAAATCTCATCAGTTTTTCCATTTTAGTAATTCATAGTTGAGTTTCACTATAGCTGATAGGAAAATGCAGAATTGTTATCAGTATTTTGAGAGGTTTTCTTGTTTGTTTAAACCCCCCCCCCAACCCCAAAAAAACAAAACACGCCTTCAGAACCATCTTAAATGTATTGATTATTGAGAATACTTCTCATGATTTAACTTAGGCTCATACTAGCTGGTAAATCTGAGACTAAGGCTTCTTGAAACGAGACAAGTTTGTTTGTTTTTTTTCCAGTTTTTTTTCCCTGTCCCCCTACCACCGATTTTTGGTGGCCAAATATCTGAATCAAAGCACATGGAGGGCCCCCCCATTCACACTCCTGTGGGATGCTCCATCCATCCCAGCATCGCAGCATTCACAAGCTGTGCTGGTACCTCAGTATGGAAAAAAAAAAACAACCCCCCCACCACCACCACCACCACCACCAAACTTTTAAAGCTATGTCCGAATTGCCAATTCTCTGAATCGACATCGAATCATCAGATTCATATTTTACCAAATCAAATCGGGGACAGTGATCCGAATCGTGAATCTAATCACTGTCCTTAATTTGGGCTAAATCAGAATCGAATAGAGCTTGTTTCGTGCACCCCTACTATACTATTCATAACTAGATCAGCTGTCCAGGCCAGCACTGTGCTTATGCCATGTTGATGCCCTCTGTTTTTTCCAAAGTCACAAGTCTTGAACTGACACTTGATTTCCCATCTCCCTCCCCTTTTAATAAACCTGCCTATCAGCCATCAAGAATATTCCCAGAAATTGATTCCATCTTTTGACTGTGGTCCTATTCCAATAATTATTTATACTGTAGTTCAGGGGTCAGCAATCCACAGTCAGTGGGCTGCAGCTAAGCTGTGGCTTGGGTGGCATTCAGTAGCAAATGGACTCTGTCTGCACCATGCAACAGCTGGGTGCCATAAGCTTCAGGAGAGGGGATTTCTCTATACTGTGCCACAGCTAGGTGGAAGGAAGAAGCAGTGGAGGTAGCCAGGTCCTAGAGCCTGCCTGCATTAGGCATGAGCTGAGTCATCCTAGCCACTGGCCAGAAAATATTTCTGGCCTCCTGTTTTAGTCTACTTTTATTTCTGCCTCTGTTACCCTTGTTCTCTTCTACAGCCTTCTCAAATTACTACTCTGTAAATCTCAGGAAGTCCCAAAAGTTGAGTTCAGATTATTCCCTTGTTTCAGAAAGTGCCAGTCATCAGTCACTGAGTTCCTATAACTACTCCATATACAGAAAAAACAAATATAACTTGAACACTAGGGGCACATCCTGACCAGCATGTACATGTGGCTTGTGGCACTGCAAACTGCATGTGGTACATGTGCACCTGTTTAAGATGCTGCTAATTTGTAGCATGTTGGGTTTTTTTTTCTTTTCTTTTTTTGACAACAGGAGATCCAGGTGTATTTGGACTCTGCATTTTGTAAATATCTTCCTGCAATGCAATTTAATCTTTGGACACAATGGGCGCTGACATGTATGATGCATACAGAAAGTGCCATGAGTTAGAGCAGCCCCCTCCTCTCTCTCCCCAGCTCTCCAACCCAACTGACATTAGCTGTTGGGTGGGGTGGGGGGAAGGGGGAGAGCGGCAATCAAGCCCCATCTGTCTGCAGCTCCTCTCCTTTAGCTGTACCCATCTCCCTTCCCCACTCCCAGGTTCACTGCTGTCTACAGGATGGGAGTGAGGAGAAGGGAGGGGAAAGGAGCTCTGGGCTGGGGTTTGTCCAGCCTGTGCTGGAGGGGTGGATGGGGGGGTTCCAGTCCCCTCAACCTGGGGGGCTCCAATCCACCCATTCCCCACCTTTCTCCCCCTTCTTTCCTGCAGACAGCACCGGGGTAGAGCTGGGCTACATCAGCCCAGCCCTGATTGGATCATGCACTTAGGGACTGACAGAAGTTAATGAAGGCGTTCCACTTTGGAGCATCATCTTCTGAACCCTCATTACATGAGGGTTAATTTGTCACACAATTTGGCATTTCTAAAGCGCTCTGCAGTCATGCACTTCTGTCAGGGCACAGCTGTAGAGCACTTTCAAGGGATTGATCATGTAACAAATGTCACTTTGTCAAAACCTGATGTTACTGTGCCTATACTATGAAACTGTGTGGATCTTCATTGTCAGTGATGGCTTTCTCTAGTGCAGGGATGTCAGACTCGTCCTTGGGCTAGATTAGGAGTATGGCTGATCCACGGACTGGAACTGTAACACGGGTCCATGTTGCCCATCTGATAGGGCTGCCAACTGAGCTGGAAATTGTCTTGGCTCCTGAAGCTGTGGGACCTGCCACTTGTCCAGCTACCAAATGTCTGACCTGTAGGCCAGATGGTGTGACTGTGCACTCTGGATCCAGTTTGTGCTGTGGGCCAGAAATTTGATGGTGAGATGGGTGGAGGCCACCACTTGCCCTGCCACCAAATTTTTGGCTCTGTGGGCAGTGCTGAGCTAGATAACAAAGCTCTGTGGGCTGGATCTGGCCTGAAAATCATATCTTTGATACCTTTAGTGTTTCAACAACAACACTAGAGACAAAGAATCAATAAAATATTTGAAACAATAATAGATCTTAGCCCTTTCTCAAAATGGCATGTACCTGTAATCTGGGATCCATATGGTGCTTGGCTTGTACATTAGCTTGAGAGGAACTTCTTCTCACTGGGGAAGGGTGGGGGCAAGTTCTATTCCCTTCCCCCTTCCCCTGCCCAAATAGAAGAGACTCGTAAAAGTTAACATTACTTCAAGTAGTCTTTATATTACTCTTATTAAAATACTGGTTCCAAAGTGTTGGAGGAGCTCTTTAGGGGTCAGAGGGGATAGGCGTGGTGGTAGAGGATCATCCAGGAGCCACTTGCAACAACATTTGTCCATATACCAACCCCAGGAATGAAGTGAATAAAGTTTCTTTTAGTTTGGAATGGGGGAAGAAGCACCTACTTAAATAAATAAATTCTCGGGTAATACCTTCCTCACTTTGTCCTCTGCACGTTTTTCAGTCTGTATGCAAGTCTTTCTCAGTTCTTCCTCTTGAAATATCCCTCTATGAGGTTGGAATGTATCATGTTC
>NW_017728886.1:99311176-99364183 GCF_001723895.1 Crocodylus porosus
GGCTTTCCTTTTTAGCTGTGTGAGGTCCGCTAGGTCCCCGGAGAGCCAGGAGGGCTGCTGTGCCTTCTTGCTGCCTTTCCTCTGTGTTGGAATAGATTTAGCTTGTGCATTGAGGATCGCTTCCTCAAGGCTACAATTGCTCTACAAGAAACAGGTGAGTGATGTTTTGGTTAGTTTCACTTCTGCTATTTAGATTCCCATGAATACGAATGAAACAGTTGGAAGTCATGTTGGTGTCATGCTGCTCCTGGGAATAGTCATGCCAAGTTGCATAGCCAGATGCTCATGTTCTTGGGAGACTAAAGTACAAAGAATCATGGGTGGGGGAGAAGAAGAATAAAATAGACAAGATTTTTCTATGCAACCTTTTCGAACAACCAGGAGGATCTGTGAAGAGGATACCCAGCTATCAAAAGGTTTTAATTGTTACATACATAAAAAGAACATCTGCTTTAATATTAAATGTGCTTTTAAAAGGATATATAAAATCTTTGGGATGTAACTACGCCACTACAGGGTCTGAAGCCAATGGGAATTTTGCCCCTAAACTGAATTGGTAGCAACAGTGGTCACTAATTGCAATTGTAATTGCACTTGCCCTATGGGCAGATCATTTCTTCACCATCTATAGCAGTGCTCTCTGCAGCCTTCAGTAATGACCACTGTTGGGCAGGAATACACAGAGTCAGAAGTCTGTAGTCAGTGGATCCAATGCAGCCTGCAAAGAGATCTTTGTCATAGTACTTGGGGTCGGAAGGGACCTAAAATTTTTATGGTCGGTTTTCTCCTTTCACACTTGTATTTTTTTTAAATGATTCTTTTTAATCTTGTTTTCCTCTACTGCTTCACGAAAAGGTCGAACCCTTTAATCTCAGTACAAGTAGGTGATTTTCCTTAAACCTGTGAAGCACATGCCACATTCACAGTGTTGCTACATATTGGAAAGCTGAGGAAACAGCACTTAGACTTGAGTAAAGCTGCTGAAAACAAGTTCTTATGTATTTCTTTGAATATCATAGTACTTAGGATTGTAAGGAACCTAAACAGATCATCAGGTCCGACCCCTTTGCCCTGGGCAGGAACGGGTGCCGGGATCATATCACCTCAGCCAAATAGCTGTCCAGCCTCCTCTTAAAGACCCCCAAGGCAGGAGAGAGCACCATCTTACTTGGGAGCCCATTCCAGAGCCTGGCAGCCCCAACTGTAATGTCTCCTGATGTCCAGCCTGAACCTTCTCTCTAACAATTTGTGGCTATTATTCCTAGTAACCCTGGGTGGTGCCCAGGGGAACAGAGCTTCCCCTAATTTCCGCTGGTCCCCCCCGGTGAGTTTGTAAACAGCCACCAGGTCCCCTCTCAGCCTTCTCTTGTGGAGCCTGAATAGGTTCAGGCCCTTAAGCCTCTCTTTGTAGTGCCTGCCCTGCTGCCCCTTGACCATGCGAGTGGCCCTCCTCTGGACTCTCTCAATGCTAGCCACATCCCTCTTGACGTGCGGCACCCAGCACTGGATGCAGTACACCCAACTGTGGCCTGACCAGTGTTGCATAGAGGGGGAGGATCGCCTCCCTGAACTTGCTTGTGATGCATCCGTAGATGCATGACAAGGTGCGGTTAGCCTTGCTGACCGCTTTCTCGCATTGGTGGTTCAAGTTTATCCTGAAGTCACTGACTCCAAGATCCCTTTCTGCCACCATGTTGACAAGAAGGGTGTTCCGCAGCCTATAGGTGTGTTGCTGGTTCCTTCTCCCTAGATGCAGTACCCTGTACTTGTCTGCATTGAATTCCATTCTATTCTCATTCGCCCACCTCTGTAATTTGTCTAGATCCAGCTGGATTCTGTCCCTCCCCTCCAGCATGCCCACCTTGCCCCACAACTCGGTGTCATCAGTGAATTTGGACAGTGTGCATTCCACACCCACATCCAGATCTCTGATAAAGAGTTTGAATGGTACAGGTCCCAGGACCAAGCCCTGCGGGACTCGGCTGCCCACATCCCTCCAGGTCAAAAACGACTTGTCCACCACCACTCTCTGGGTGCAACCATCTAGCCAACTTGCCACCCATCTGACTGTGTAGGCATCAATGCCAGTTGCCAAGTTTTTGGTTTTTTTTTTTTAAGAGAATGTGGCGGGAAACCATGTCAAGGGCCTTCTTAAAGTCCGAGAAGATGACATCCACCCTGACACCCTCATCCAGGGACTCTGTGACCTGATCATAAAAAGAAACCAAGTTAGTCGGGCAGGACCTGCCCTCAGTGAACCCATGTTGGTTGCCCCTGAGCATTACCTCCCCTGCTGGGCCCTTGCAGATGTGGTCCTTGATAATTTTCTCAAAGGTCTTTGCAAGGACTGGCCTATAATTACCGGGGCCCTCCTTTCTCTCCTTCTTGTAAATGGGGACCACATTGGCCCTTTTCCAGTCCTCTGGTATATTTTCCAATCCTCTGGTACCTGGCCGGTGCCCCACAAGTGCTCATTGAGCCATGCCAGGGGCCCTGCTATGACCCTTGTCAATACCCTCAGCACCCTCAGGTGAAGAGCATCTGGACCTACTGATTTAAACATGTCCAATGTCTGGTCCACCAAGCTAGAAGAGTGATAGCAATTGGCAGCAGGGGGAATTGGGTGGGGAAGGGGTAACAGTGTGGTGATGGGCCACCTTTTGGACTGAGTTGTTTAATTAAGCTTGCCATTGCTAAAGGATAGCCCTGGCTCTCAGTCTGACCAGGGTTCCTTCTAGCGTAGTATTCTGTGCTCCTAGTTGCTTATAGTCCTATAAACTCTAGAGAATGGTCCTCAGATTAAAAAGTGAAGAAATGGTCATCCTGTATTCTAGGACATATGTTGAGCTTTTACAATGTGACTACTTATTTGTTTGCTCTATATTGGTCTCTTGGAGGAGTTTCAATAGCTTTTAGTGGAGATCACTTTTGTCAGTGTGAAAGACAGTAGCAACATATTGCGCTGGAATTGGACTCAGCCCAGTGCCTTGACAATCTGCTGTGTCTGAAGTCAATTTACACTCCTTCCCTTTTTTTTTTAAGACTGTGCCAAAAAGGCCCAAAGAGACTACCTGTCAAAATAGTAATCAGAACAAAGAAGTAAATGTAGCTGAAACGATACACTTGAGAGGTAAGTTGTTACAGTGCTCTTTTTTATTTATAGAGGAATGATGGTGGTGTGTTTTTTTCTTAAGCTCTAAATATTCATCCAGCCCAATGTTGACCTGGATATATCCTGAGAACATAGCTTGGACCTGCATACTGCAGGTCAGTTCTTCTCTCTTTTTGAAAGTGTAATGTGGCCTATTTTCAGTGTTTTCAGGAGAAAGGTTCAAAACCCATATTGAGCCCTAATGTAATCGGATTCAACTCCATTGATTTTAGCGGAGTTTGTATCCATGTTCATGAGGGCCCTGTTTTTAGCCTGAATATCCATACTAAGATAAGTTCTGAAAGTGATTTGCACTTGTGGATTATTGTTGTTTGTTCATATTTCTTGCATTCAAATTTTTTGCTATAAATGTGTTATCTAGGTACCCAACACTTGCCAACTTAACACACCTATTTTCTATTCTAAAATAGGTGATATTGGTAGATGTATACCACTGGTAAAAGTTATGGTTGGCAAATATGGACTTATTAGTAACAAGCCCTGCCTAATATGTTCATTGCTAATATGCATGTGTGGTATTATTACACACAACTTGTTTTCTTGAAGCTATAAGAACTGGGGTTTTGTGTAGCTTAGTTAAGTTGGTATCCAAGCATCTGCATTATAACTTTCATAAAAAGTTCGAAACTCTGCTATACCTTGCATCATAAATTAATCGTTTTGGGTCTGAAAAATGCAAGCATTACATTTGATCTTAACTTTTGAAAATATAGGCTATTACAATTCACCGTCACCATTTATTATATTACTTTGACTATTGTATATAAAGCAGAGCATTTCCCCCCAAAAAACATTTAGTTCATGAAGAAGGAAACACAATTTTTCACAAGGTTAGTGTATCTAACATTAAAATGGTGTATCACTTTTTCTTCTGCTAATCAAAAATTCAAATCGTTTTCAGACTTTGTATTTTATTTTGCTTTTTTTTTTAAAAACAAAGTAAAATGGACGGTTTAGTGTGTTTGGGGACCAAATCTGGTTTTAGAAGTCTAGTTCTCAGAACATTCACTTTCTATTTGCTTCCCAGCAGACTCGCTGCCTAACTGTGACCAATCGCTAATTAGGTCTCATCAGGAAGGTCTTGGCTTCACAGAGCAGATCCTATCAGTGCAAAATCTCCATGAGAATCCAATGACGAATAGCACCGCTCGAAAGCAATCTACAGACAAAGACAGACTGGCCATCTCTGAGGTCCTAAGCCCTGCTGAAAATGGAAGGTCTGATGCTCTTCTTGAGGCACAGGCTCGGGCAGAAGACACTGAAATGTCACAGAGTGGAGGTTTTGCTTTTACATCAGCGAACAGAAATGTCTCCCCTGAAACATTTTTTTCAGACTTGAAGAGTAATCAAAAGCAATGCTGACTAGAGAATGGGAGCCCTGGTTATGACTGGCTTGTGAGGGCCGAACAGCTTTGACATACGTTATATCTACTAGAGATATCTCTAACACTTCTGAGAGCTGTCTGGATTCATCATTTTTGAGGGCTACAGTGTAGTGGAGGTAAAAAAAAAAAAAAAAATGTGTGGTCATTTTAAGAGGAGGTTGGCATAATGTCTCAGGTATGCTGTGGGCATTGGGCATTGCTGTTTACCCCTCTCTTCCCCCTGCTTTCTGTTTGTGCTTGTACAAGTTATCTCCCTCTGGCTCTACCCCCTTTGCTCACTTCATTACAAGAGGTGATCGGTGTTGGAGCTGAGAGAGGACTTGCTGGGCCTGAGCTTGTAGCATCTGCTGCTGAAGTGGCCAGTGGGGAAGGGTAACTGGCAGGGAGAATGAGGCTTTTCACCTGTTCAGGGAGAGAGAAAAGTGAAGAGGCAAGTATCATTTTGAATGGTAGCAAGAAAGGGCACTAGTCCCAAAAGGTGAAGGGGTGGGATTGGTTTTATGGAGACTGGATGAATGTTCACCAGGAAGAACATTCGACCTTCAAGAAACATGTTGTGTCACCTTGTCTGTTTTTTCATTACTTGTGTGTCAAACCATTTTAAACAAAAGAATTAGTTCTTCATAATTACAGCTAACATTGAAAAAAGCACAGTTTGAGAAAAGCCTTGGGTTAACATCTTTCTCAAAGCCACTCTTGCAAGAAAGTGGATGATCCTTTGAGTTGTGCCTTAAATGATTCCCCATTTTTTCAAATAGTTTCAGGTGTAGTTATTGAAAAAACAACAAAACTTTCTGATGAGCTTTGGTTATTGACCCATTTTAATGGATTCTGAATTTGGTGTTCCAGTTGACTTTTAAGATAAATCTTTTATTTTGAAAATGCATAGTTAAGTATATTTTGCACAAAGGAAAAGGATACATGTGCAATGCGCTAGATGTGGAAATATATATTTAATTTATACAGAGGAGTTTAGCTAACTGACTTTAATTTTTATTCCTTGCATGAACTGAAGTGAAGTGGTCTGAAGGGGAAGGCAGTTATTTAATGATTCAGTTCTTTTTATGTGAATTGTAAGAAAGTAAGCTAATGATAAAACCTATAAATAAAGTTCCTATTTCATAAATGAAGAAGAGGGGGAAATAAACTTGCTTTTAAGTGGTTTGTGATGCTTATTATTGGATGTAAATCTGCATGACTTCAACAGTCAACCAACACCCACTCCTCAAACAAGCTGTTGTATTGCTGTTCTAAATCAAAAGTAAGTACCACCAACATTCAGGCACTTTCTTATGTTTGTTTTGTTTTCAGGCTAACATCTGAAAGATTATTAACTCTACAGGTCAGAAATAAGTAACTTGGTCAAGCTGGTATTGTTTTTTCAGATTTAACTCTTTATGGGTTTTTTTTTTTTTCCAAATACAGCGAAGAAAAAGCCCTCACCAAGACATTAAAAAGTATTCTTGGATTATTTGCCTATTACAGGTTCCATGGTTTCTAGGATATCCTTAGAACACAATTTTCTATTTTTTTTTTTTAAGTGCTTTTTTCAATTCAGTCCATGTACATACAATGAAGTAAAGAGGAACATATGTTCCATTAGGGTTTCTCCTGAGGTTTCAGCTAGTTAGCTGAAAGCCAGTTCAATCTGATGCTAATTTCTAGATGTAATTTGAGGTATTGGCTCTCAAATTTTGAGCATTACTACTATGTGCTAGCTAACAATTTTTTATCTTTTTGCATTATAGGAAAGCCCAGAGGACCAAGGGAGCATCAGGACCTCATTCTGCTAAAGCGGAACTAGTTGGGGACATACTGTCAAAGGAAAGGCCTAGATTGCACTTTTAGAAGCGCAAGGCTTTAGAAAACCACAAGCCAGGTGCCAGAAATCAGAAGATGCTTAAAAATCGTAAGTTTGGAAGGGACCTCCAAAGTCTTCTAGGCTCACACCTGCAGAGATGCAGGGTTTATTAGTTCTAAACCATCCCAGACAGAGATCTAGCCAGCTTCTTGAAAACCTCCCATAAAGGAGGCTCCACAGCTTTCCTGATGAGCTTGTTCCATCGTCCTCATGTTCTTTCATAAGATGATTTTTCTTGGTTTGTTCCACAGTTATTTGCTGCAATGTAAACCCTTTGTCTTGTGTCCTGCCCTCTGTGGTAAGGGAGAACAGTGTTTCACCCTGCCCATTTTATGGCAGCTTTCAAGTATTTGAAAACTATCTTGTTACCCCCTTAATCTCCTTTTCTTCAGCTACACTTGCACTTCAGCTTTCCCCATGCATCTTATGTTCCAACCCCTTTACCATCCTTGTTGCTCGTCTTTAGGTGCGCGCTCAGTTTTTTTGTTTTTTGGGGTTCTTTGTGACTAGAGCTGGACACAGCAATGCATGAGGCCTCAGTGGTACTACTGCCTTTCATGTTTTGTATTCAGTGCTTCCGTTAATACAAGCCCAGACTTTGTGCTCTTTTGTGACAAAATTTGATCCATCATATTTGACCCAGCATAACCCCCAGATTCTTCTTGAAGGTCCTACTAGCAAACCAGTTGTCCCCCACTGTATTTATGCATTTACTCCCCTAGGTGTGGTACCTTGCACTAGTCTTTGTTGAATTTTTTATTTTGTTGTCTACTGCCTGAGTCTCCAACTTACCCAGGTTTCTTCAAGGATTTTAATGACATCCTCCAACATATTTGCAACTTCTCTGTTTTGTGCTGTTTGTGTTTCTGCAACCAAGTCTTTTAATAATGATGCTAAACGGCACTGGGACCAGAACTGCTTGAGAAACTCCTTTTGAAGACCTTTTGCAAGTCTGACGTCAATTGGCTTTGCTAGTGGCTTATTCAGCCAACTGCCAACACTCCCACTGCCCCTGCCTGATGTAGCACTTGCCTCACAGCATCTCTCAGATGTGAAAGCAATACAGTTGTAACATTTGCCATCCTGTTGGTCACTAGGATAGATTCTGGGCTAATCTGGTTGGCGAGGCATTGGTCCCTTCCTTTGTCCTCTGCGTGCATCCTTTCTGAAGTTGCATGCATGGTTGACGAAGACAGCCTTCCCAGACCATGGAATGCCATTCTTCAGTTACAGGTGTACCATAGCTGCCCTCCTGCTTGAGCCTCCAAAGAAATATGAAGCTTTGAGTTTTTCTTGCTTGTTTTAATGTTCTACAATTTTTAGGGTTTACTTCAAGTATTAAAATCCCTTATTGAATGGATGTGTCTACCTGCTCTACTCATGTATCTGGTCCTAGAAGTGAAGCAATATAGTCACCTTTTTAGAGTGGCACTGAGGGTGCATTAATATGCATACCCAAAACAAACCTGGAGATGAGCAACTCTCAGGGATTTTCCTAAGTTGATTACAGACTTGTCTGTATCACTGTAGGAGACCCTAATGAGGAAATGGCTGAGCATGCCCTGCCCACTGTAAATTTCAGACATGCTCCAGACCTGAAAAACCACCACCAATAAGACTTCTCCAGGCTCATCTCCAATGGGCTCTAAGAGTGATTGCAGGGGATGGGCTCTGAGCAGCCTCAGTGGCAAACTTCCAGGCCTATACTGCTAAATGGGAATAGACAAGCACTTCCATTGCCTCTATTGTCATGCACTGGTGTGTAGGAACAGGAGGAAACAGTCTTTGCCCCTGGTCACAGCACAGGTGGTGTAGACATGCCTTTAGTCTTTTGCCTGAGAAGGGGTATGAGAGAGTAATTATGCTAAGCAAGGCCTAGCATAATTAACAACACACTAAAACTCCCAGAATGCTTCAAGGAGGTTGAGCAGTCAGCGATTGACGTTCTGGTGATCACCATCTGACCCTTGAATAGGAATGGTGACTTTATGCTAAAAATTGCAAGCAAGCAGCTTTTTTGTTGACGGAAACCGGATGGCTGAACCGCAAAGATAAAAATTAACTTTGTGTTATACAAGCAGAGTCTGGAAAATATTGTAGTTAGGTCATTAGAAATTAACGTAAGAAGCATAAAGATTTATAATAAAGAGAGTGTCACCTGATATTATAATTATAGATGAGTTCACTAGTAACCAATAGAAGTAAGCATTAGAAATGTACATGTATACGTTATCATATATAAGTAATAGTAAAGTTATGTTAGATGCCTCACTGTCAGAGTGTGGACAGTTTTTTGTATCTTTTGCCTAAAAAAAGATAAGGGACTCCTTTTAAATGAGCTGTTGGCCAGTTCTGAGGCTACTGAATCAGGCAGCCGCACCTAGCCTTTGGGTTAGAAAGCAAGGGCTTGATTTAGGAACCTCATGAACCAACAGACCTCCTTAGTTTATGACTTTGTGAAACAATAAAAGTTTTAAATTGAACATCCAGGTCTGAACCTGTGCTTAATTCAGTCCTTATATAATTCGGCACGAACTCACGCAAGGGGGATTGGGATGAGTGGTGCAGTGTGAGCTGTTAATCAGAGTGATATCAGTTTAACAGACTTTTTAGATTTCCCGTTTTCATTGATGAATTGGAACTATTTTTTCCATGTAGTAGATAAGACAAAAAAGACATTACATTACGGGCTCACTGGTTTTTTTTTCTTTTTATTCAAGTGTTGAAAAATTTATTTTTCTTTTTGTAAAGTGTGCCTCAAAAGGGGTGCTTTACAGAGATGGGAATAAACCAAAACAAAATAGCGCTTTACTTTGATCTTGGAGCACCCCGCACCAAGTGCAGCGCATGCTCAGAAGAGGAATTGCATCTGTTTTGACCTGGCTTGGCCAGTGTCTGTATAGCTCATGCACTTCAGCAGGCCTTTTTGGCACTTTTATTCAATCAGCTATTAGATAGCTATTAGAGAAAAGCGCCAGAAAAGCCCTGCTCAAGTGCACAAGCTATACAAATGCTGGGAAGCTGGGTCACGTTTATCTGAAGTAATTTTGTAACTGATTTTTGTGGTTCCAATTTACGTGTTGCCAGAAGCTTGCTTAGTAGGCATATTTCATAAAATAAAATAATTGATGACAGTCTGGTCCTTCAGGAGTAATTAGCTCACTGACATAACTGAAGTCCCCCAATTTCCAAGCCTGGGCATAGACAAAAAAGGGTGGGGAGGAGGGTAATCTCTGCTGTTCATTATTTCTCTGCTGTATCAATATCTGGTCATCTATAAATATATTAATTCTTTTGAGAGCATTTGGTGAAACAATGGAAGCTTCCAAATATAGCACCAAAACCTCTTGCTGTTCTCCAGAAATGAGACATCTTGGAAATATTCATGCAGTTTAGTCTCACTTTTGTATTCAAATGTATTAATCTCCACTTAATGATAAAACATTGTACACAGCACTAAAAAGTTGTATATTAGGGCTTTATTGCTTTTTTAGTAGTGAAACCAGGATCCTTCCCCTCTATCCACCCCCAATGTTGAGACTAGGTATAGGATGTCTTCATTTGTATTACAAATGAAAGAAATTTCTTTCAGCCACTAGAATGGTCATGACAGATGTCTTGGATTTCCCATACAATTTTATTTTTTATTCAGATGATGGTTGGATTACTCCTTTGGCTTGGTAGGAATAGTATGGGTGGTTTGTGTACTTATTGAGGGAGAATGGCACAGTTCTAAAATTGGATTGTAGGGACTATGTACAAAGACATGATTGATAAACTCAAATGGAAGCAGAGTTCTTTTTACACTGATAATCAACCAGGGTGCTGTGATACCCTTGGGTGCCATCAGATCCCTCAAAGGGCACTGCAAGTCATGAGAAGATAAGCAGATAAGTGGAGGCTCAGGCTTGTCCCTGCCTCTGAGACGTCCTCCCTCTCTCTTCCCCCTCCCCCCCATCACTACCCAGCTCCTCTGTAGAGGTACACACTGTAATATATTGATTAGTTTTTGGATGCTGCTCAATTCATAAAAGTTAGGGAGGGGCATTTTAAGCCCAGTGAGCAGTGCCTTGAGTCCAAAAAAGTAGAGAACCACTAGCTTAGCCATATCTTTTTGCTGGACCAACTGTCCTGTTGGAAGAGATGTTAGACATCTTCCTCCAATCTGGAAAACAATCAGAAACAGCTTAATAGATAAAATGAGAACTTTTTTTAACTCCGTTATGTAAAGGTTTTGTGCCGCAAACCTTGTCTAACATCTCCCAACATATAGCTAATCTAGTAAGAGAGATTGCCAAAAAACCTTGCTGCTTAAATTAATTCTCTAGATTCTTGTGGCTACTTTAGCCTCTAATGAAGTAAGCTGCTGCTTATAAAAGCTTATGCATCTATGATTTGGTTAGTCCAGGGGTGGGTAATTTAGTTTGGACTGAGGGCCACAGGAGGAGTTTTGATGAGCTGTTACAGGCCAGATCAGCACCCCCAAACCTGTCTTTCTTCCCTTTTGTGTGCCCTGTCTCAGACCTCTTTGAAGGTGGTTACATGTCAGGTAAAACAATGAAGGGAAACTGGACTACCCTACTGGCAAATGTAATCCTCTGCCCATGGTGTTTCAGTTCACAAACCTTCATTAGCTACTAAATAATCCTCTGCAGATGCATGAATCTGATGGATATGCAGACTTGTGATGCTGCTAAAATTGGTTACCTATTTTTGTTGTCTCTTCAGTTTACTGTAAACATACTTCATGCATACTGTGTTTGCAAAATAAAAGGCAGCCTGTGTCTTAAAACTGCAGAGGTACTTGGAACGTAAAATAAGCTATCTGCGGAGGAGCAAAGAAAAGGTAGTGAGACAGAGTTGAAATTACACCCTTCAGATAAAAATGGGGCTTAATATTTGCATGGGAATTTGAAGATGCACTGTAAATGGATTCCATAAGAGCCAGACTTTGCCAACTATTACTGCTCCTATCTCTTGTTACAGCAAAAAAAATGTAGACCTTCAGGATGCAATGTACAATAACTGCTCCCCATGTCAATACAATTGGAGTAAAACACCTAATTAAACTTTACAGATTGATAGACTGGAAGGGGCTGGAAGGGATCTTGCAAGATCATCAAGTCCAGCCCCCCTGCACTAGGCAGGAAAGACTACTGGGGTCAGGTGACCCCAGCGAGATAACTGTCCAGTCTCCTTTTGAAGATTTCCAGGGTGGGTGATTGCACCCTCTGGAGGGAGTTTGTTCTACAGTCTTGACACCCTGACTGTGAAGTTTTTCCTAGTGTTAAGCCTGAAGTGGCCTTTCAGGAGTTTGTGGCCATTGCTCCTGGTTTTTCCCAAGGGTGCCCTGGTGAACAGTTGTTTGCTGAGCCTTTAATGTATGTCCCTGATATAGCAGCAAGCTGCTACCAAGTCCCCTCTCAGCCTTCTCTTTTTTTTAGGCTGAAGAGAACCAAGTCCCTCAGCCTTTCCTCATATGGCTTGTCTTGCAAGTCTCTGAGCATATGGGTGGCTCTTCTCTGGACTCTCTCTCAAGCTTTTCCACGTCCTTGTTGAAGAGTGGCGCCCAGAACTGGACGCAGTATTCACTTCAGCTACGGTCTCACAAATGCAGAGTAAAGTGGAAGAATCACTTTCTTGGTTTTACATGAGATGCATTAGTTGATGCATGACAGGGTATTGTTTGCCCTGCTGGCTACAGCATTGCACTGATGGCTCATTCACACTATGGTCTGTTACTACCCCTAGATTCCTTTCAGTTGAGGGGCTAGTCAGTTTGGCACCACCAAGCCTGTAAGTATGTTGGAGATTGTTCATCCCCAGATGGAGAACTTTACATTTCCCAATGTTGAACTTCATTTGGTTCTAACCTGCCCAACTTGCCAGCATGTCTTTGGTCTTCCTGTATCTGCAGCCTATTTTCAAGTGTGACCATGGTCCCTTATAACTTGGTGTTGTCCATGAACTTGGCCAGTGAGCACTTCACCCCCACATCCAAATCATTGGTCAAGATGTTGAAAAGCACTGCACCAAGCACGGACCCCTGAGGGACACCACTGGCCACTTCTTGCCAGGACAACACAGATCGGTTCATTATAACTCTCTGGGTCCCACCCTACAGCCAGCTTCCTACCCACCTAACAGTTGAGCAGTCAAGTCCTCAATCCCCCAATTACCCATTAGAGCATCATGGGATACCAGATCAAAGACCTTTTAGAAGTCTAGGTATACAATGTCGACCTCCTCTCTCTTATCCAGGTAGTGAGTTCCCTGGTCATAGAAGGAGATGAGATTGGTAAGACAAGACCTGCCCATGATGAAGCCATGCTGGTTGTTCATAATCCTACTTTCTTGAAGCGTATCACACACAAACTCCTTTTCCAGGATTTTCCCTGGGATAGAAACTAGGCTAATTGACCTACAGTTGTCCAGGTTCTCTCTCCTCTCCTTCTTGAAGATGGGCACAACATTGGCCCTCTTCCAGCCTTCAGGGACCTCCCCCAAGCATCATGAGTTTTGAAAGAGTTTTGCCAGAGGTCCTGCAATGAATCCAGCCAGCTCCTTCAGCACTCTTGGACGAAGTTCATCCAGTCCTGCTGACTTCTAAATGTCTGACTTTTTTCTAACTGATCACACACGAGCTCAACATCAACAGTAGGAAGGTGGTCATTCCCACCATGCCCATTCTGAACCTTACCTAGTAGGATTTTTCCCCTTAATTCAGTGAAATACTGAAGCAAAATAGTCATTGAGGAGCTCAGTTTTCTCCTGAGTGTCAGTAACCAGCTGTCCTGAGTTGTTAAGCAATAGCCCCATGCTTCCATTTGTTTTCGTCCTGTTCCCTGCATACCTAAAGAAAGACTTCTTATTGTCCTTGATTTCTGTTGCTAGTTTAAATTCAGTTGCTGCCTTAGTCTTTCTAAACTGCTCCCTACAAGTGCGGACCATTGTTGTATAATCTTCCGTGGGAACTGTCCCAAGCTTCCACTGTTTGTATACCTCTTTCTTCTTTTTCAAGAGGACCATGATATCCCTATTAAGCCAAGAGGGCTTACCAGCTCTTCTGCTACCTTTCCTCTGCATGGGAATGGACTTCTTTTGAGGATCATGTCCTTGAGGAACAACCACTCTTCATGCACTCCTTTTACCTTTGGTCCCTGATCCTGCAGTGCTTCCCCTACTATTGCCCTGAGCCTGTTGAAATTTGCTTTTTTGAAGTCCAAAACTTCAACCCTGCCAGCTGATTCGCCTGCCTTGCAATGGGCAGTGAACATGATGGTTTCATGGTCACTGTCGCCTAGGCTACCCTCTATATTCAAGTCACTCGCCAAATACTCTCTTTTGGCTAAGACTAAGTCTAGAAGAGCATTATCTTTGGTTGGCCAATGCAGTTCCTGGGTCAGGAAGAGCTCTTTGATACAGGTCAGGAAGCGATGCAACTGGTCCAGCTTAGCTGTGTGTTCCTCCTAAGAGATGTCTGGGTAATTGAAGTCGCCCATGATGACCATGTTCTGTGTGCGCATGGCCTCTGCCAGTTCTCGAGAGAACTCCAGATGGAGCTCCTCCTGGTGGTTAGTTGGTCTGTAGTATACACCTACAGTTAGATCTCTCTTACTGCCCCTCTTCCCCCCTCCCAGTACTTTGATCTAGAGGGTTTTGAGCTGCTCTTCTTCAGAGCTGATGTCCGCTTCCAAGGAGGTGTATTGCTCCATCATATAGAAAGCTACACCACCACCGTTCTTCCCTATTCAGTCCCTTCTGTGCAGGATGAAGCCCTCTATGGCTACATTCCAATCCTGTGAGGAGTCCCACCAGGTCTCTGTGATCCCTACTGATTGTAATGCCCACTGGAGAGTAGGAGGGCTAGCTCCTCCTGCTTGTTCCCCATGCTCCTGGCATTAGTGTACAGGCACCCGAGTCCTCCAACTGAGACCCTTGATTTCCTATCACACTGAAGGAGAACAATTCTCTCGGCTCTTGCAAGAGTGGCTCTCTTAGTGAACCCAACTTCAGAGCTTACTTGTGTGCCGGTCCCCGGGCATGCTCCAGTTAATGCTTCCCTGCCTCCTGGCAGTCTTAGTTTAAAGCCCTATCTAGAAGATTGGCCATCCTGGCCAAGAACAGGGACTTTCTCCTCCACGTGAGGTGGATGCCATCCCTTCCCAGGTGTCCTCTCTCCCTGAAGTGTATGAAGTAAAATAAAAACTCAAGAACGAGGAGGCTGTAATCTTTCACTTTTCTATGATAAAGGAGACCTGAGGCAGAACTAAGTGGCAGAGTGCATGGACTTTCGTGATGATGTGGTCTGCTTTCTTTGCAGATGGTTACATTCTTATTGGCTACATTCTTTTAGGGACACTGTTCACTCGGTTGCCTCTGGAACAGTAGATATGGACAATGAAGATACTTAAGGGAGGAACTGGACTGCTTGAAGTATGAAAAAAAAATCAGAGGTGGAGGAACCCTGGTGGGGGGGATGTTGAACTGGCTTAAGTGGGAGCAGGGCAATGAGTACAGAGTCGCTTCCTGAGTGAATGAGAAGCATTGTCAGAGTATGTGGTGTGACCTAACTAGATCTGAACGAGTTTCTGTGTAGCTGGTCTTTCCAGCAATCAATGTATACCAGCTTTTAAACATGATACTGTCAACACATCTTGGTCCCACTCTTGGGTACAAGTTCCATTTACTTTGCATAAGGAGGTCCTAGTTTTAGCTCTTGACACCTGTGATATTTGGGGGGAGGAGAGTGATTGATAAAACTTTAGCCAGTCCTGCATTTGTGTGTTCCCAACAAAAAGCAGCGAGATTTAAAAAAGCCCTGTTGAGCGCATCAGCTTCCCCTCCCCCAAAATGATTTACACGTCAGTTATTCAATTGTTTGGGATATGTTTACTGGTCATTATTGACCTCTTTGTTAACACAGCTACTGTTGACATCATTCCTTATCCAAAGGAGATAAGGCCCTGTGTTCTCTGACATCTGTGCAGGGCAACCCTCCAAGACCAAATTCCCCATCTCTATCTGAAATGTTGGTTTTATGAGATTTCTAATGTGACTTGTTTACATCAAAAACAAACACACACACAAACTCCCCAAACCCTGTCAATGTGTGCAGTATTCTCTGTTTAGAAACAAATCAATAATTCAGTTAAATGATGAAAGAATGTGCTTTCCAGCTGCAGTTTGTAGATTTTTGGTTGCTAGGGTGTTGATACCACAGCATAACCCAGTCCCATGGTTACGGTCTGCATATCCTTGCTGTTCTTGACAACGAGGTTAAAGACTCTTTACCCCATCAGCTATCTGATTAGAACAGGCTTGGAAAATGAATGCTAGGAAAAAATCTGCTGCAGCCTGTGTAATCATTTCACAGTTCCTTCTTTCATCTAGCCTGGGGGCTTATTGCATAGCTGAACAGATGCCTTGTTTTATCTTATTTTTTTTATGAAGTAAACCTGATGTTCATTTTATTGACCCTATAGAAGGAACAGTTACCCTTCTACACAACTTCTCTGGGCTTGCTAATTGATGGCAGTATACCATTCTCGAATGCAAGAGCAATTTCTGCAGAATAAACCAATGGTTGCATTCTTGCTAAAACACAATTAATCAAGTGTTATGAATAATCCCTGTGCTTCCCAAGACAAAACCATGGCCCCCAGCTGTGCTCAGAGAATGAGATTTAGGCTGACATAAGACAGGCTTCTTTGGACGTCTCCCAACTATCAACTATGTCTTGTATGTGATATGCTTTGACTGTTCCTGAAATCACTCCCCATGATCTATTTCTGAACACCCAAATGTGCCAAGGGCTTTGCAAACAAATAAAGGCAAGACTAGAAAAGCTCCCCAGTTATAGTGTGAGACTAAAGAAGCCATAGTAACCAACAAATGTGTGTGTGACTGAGGTAGGAGAGAACAATAAGCAGAGAGGGTGACAAAGGTTACAGTAATCTTGTCAAGGTGTCAGGATTGGCACTTTTTTCCTACTTCTACTGATAATTACCCAGTGTTTTCATTCCAAAATGTGTTCATTCATTTATGCCTTCAAAAACTATAGCAAGTGGTGACTCTGAAAGACCTTGATTGGTTGTTTAATCCATGCTTGTTAGCTTGCCATCTTCCCGTTAGCTTGCTCTTACCCCTCCAATTAATAGCCAATACAGTGCAGCCATCAGAACCTGGAATTTCAATAAATTGTGACCTTCATTATGTTAATATGTGAAGGCAGTAGTGTAACTAGAGGTGGGTAAGCAGGGTACAAGCCCCAGGTGCTTATTTGAGAGGCACCAGCATGCCTGGCCCTGAGGAGCCTATGGTACCATCACCTGCACTATGCTTCAGCTCATGCCACGGCAGCAGTTGCAACAACCCCTACCTTTGGGAAGGTAAGTGCTCAGCAACCCTACCTGCTCTGCAGTGGTCAACGCTTCCCCACATCTCCTGGGGTGCCAACATTTCCAGGTATGCCTCTGTTTAAATGCATCTCTGTTATCAGTCTTCAGCATTCTGGACTCCTTGATGATTGATTGTTTGTTTGATTATAGTGTATCCTAAACTTAATTGGTAAGTGTCTTATAATACTGAGAAATGTGCAGCTTTGACTAGTAAATAAAAATCAAGAAGGAAAAGTCCAGTACAGGTGAATATCCAAACAGTTGGGTGCTTATTCATACCATCTAAGACTCTTGTTCCTGCTACGTTTTTAAAACTAGGCCATATACTGCGATTCTTGAATTTTCTTGCAAGGTAAGTTCTGGTCGAGTTGGAAATGTTCTGATAACAACCGTATGCTTGAACTTCTAGTCCCTGTCAGGGTCCCCATTCTCCTGGAAGTTCAAGGAGCCATTTTTATGAAAACAAAATTGGGAAGATGCGGAGTCCAGTCCCTTGCTGTCACCAATAGTCATGTTATATGACCCCTTTCATAAGGTGATCAAGCTCCATCTTAAAACTGGATAGGTTTTGTACCACCATTAGTCCTACTGGGAAGCTGTTCCAGAACCTCATTTTTCCAACAGTTGGAAACCTGATGATGATTTTCAGCTTGAAATTAGTCACAGCTAGTTTTACATTAGTTTGTTCCAGCTTCGTAGCTTGAAGAGCTCTTCTTCTTCCCTGGTGTTCAGGGACATAGTCAAGGCAGATAGTGATTCAAAAGAGGTGATTGCCTATGAGCTGCTGTTTGTTTTGTGGCTAAGAAGTGGGATATGGGTTGTGTAGCCATGTTGGTCTAAAAAGCAGAGGCAGCCAAAAACTCTTGGGCTTGAAGCGATATCTTTTATTAAACCAACGAAATAGCAACAAAAAAACTTTCTTTGCAAGCTTTAAGGCTCAAACACCCTTCGTCAGGCAGAGGAGAATTCAAAGATTGTAAAAGTGCTCCTAGGTAGAAAGAAATTTCATCTTGCACAGGGGAGGTAAAAGATGGTAGGATTCCCCTGGGTTTCCAAGCCCATTTGTGAAAAAGTTGCTCTGTGACTATGCAGGTTAGACAGAGACAAGGGTCCACCAAGCTTCTTCCTTGAAGGTGTCAGATGGCAGGCAGTATCCCTGTGGGACAGATTTCATCACTCTGCTACAGGGTTGCCATGTAGGAGAGATGCCTCAAGACTTGCCCTACCTCTCCAAAATCTACATATGCTGAAGCTGGCATTTGCTTCTGAATGTTCCCAGGCCAGTCAAATCCCTTCTCAGGCCCTGTGTTTCCGGGTTGAACAAGGCAAGCTCTTTTGTCTGCTCTCTGCTTGTAAAATAGGTTTTTGCGTCTTCAGATTATTTTAGCAGTCCTTTTTAATACTTGGTGCAGTTGGATTCCATCTCTAACACGGGTGATCTGGAAGTGTATACAAACTTCTCAAAAAGGTCTCACCCAGGCTTTGTACAATGACATGAATTATTGGGAATGAAAATTTAGATGGACATCAATCTATGCTGGATGGATGATGCCTGAAGATCTGCTGTGAGAACAAATAATTTTATTGTTAACAGGATCGGATCTGGGTCATGATTGGGATATAATCCTTTGTATTAATATTTCCATGTGTCTATCAAAAGCACTTCATTTGCTACATCCAAGGACTGCTTTTGCTATTGTCACGGCTGCATCACCATTGTCTTATAGCTATCCTGTGATCAAACAATACAACTAGAATGATTCCTTGGGTCAGTCATGACCCTGTAATTTGTAAGGTTAGTTTCATCCCCTTTCTATTTTGCCAGTTCTCAAGGTTGTCTGGTTTCTCCTGACACAATGTACTATTCATTAGTATCATTGGCAAATTCTAATTAGTGCACTATTTAATTAAAATATTTAATAAGATGGGTCCCATGGCCAGTCCTTGAGAAAATCCACTAGTAACTTTCCTCCAACAGAACTGTTTCCTCTTTAGCATCTCCTTTTTATCATTCCCGTGTCTTTTAGCTATTTCCTTGCATCAGGCAGTGTCCATTTTTTTTACACCTTAACTAATAGCATGCCCTGTGGCACCATATCAGATGCCTAACTGAAATAGATATATTTCATTCTCCTTATCTAGAAAATATTTTATCTTTTTTAAAATGAAATATCATGTTATCTGGATGGATCTACCTTTGATAAACCCATGCATTTTACCCCATTTTCCATTTGCCTCCAGGTCTTTAGTTTTCTCCTTCATGGGCACGTCTGCATGAAAAGCTTTACTGAACAATAGAGCAAATTGCCCTTACTATACAGTAGTTTGTGCTACTCAGCAGTTAATTTGCTACTGGAAAATGCAAATAGCAAATTAACTGCTGAGTAATTACTGTGCAGTAAGCCACATGTAAATGGCTGACCCGGAGCAAATTTGCTTACAAGCGGCATGAGGTAGGGGATTGCTTCCTGCCCCCAGAAGCTGCCTGCTGCTGGGGCAGGCTCTACCACTGGAGTCAGGGTGGGGAAAAATGTTCCCTTGCCTGGGCAGCAGGGAGCTCCCAGCCCCTGTTCTTCGATTTGTGATTGCGGAGCAGGGGTAAAGAGCTCCCTGCACAGGAATAATTCCCTGCCCAGCCCAGAGCTGCCTGGGACCTGCCCCAGACTGGAGCAGTTCCTGGTCAGCCCTAGGCCATGTAGAGAAGTCTGCACGTGCATCCCGGGGCTGGTTGGGAACTGTCCTAGCCAGGGGCAGGTTTCAGCCCTGCAGCTTTTTCCTAGCCCCATGCCTCAATCGGGTGATTGAGGCATGGGGCTTGGAAAGAGCTGAAGGGGGAGGGGCAGGTCCTGGACCCCTACCCAATTCACTGTTAGGGCAGCTACCAGTGATCCCCTAGCTGGGTGGGGATTCCCTTGGACCTACCCTTCCCTGCAACTCTTTCCAAACTCCCTGTTCCTGGATCAGGATGCCAGGGCTGGGAGCTCCCTGCTGCTCAGGCAGGGGGATATTGTCCTCACCCAGACTTCACCACCAGAACCCCCCTCAGCAACAGGCAGCTTCTGGGAGCAGAAGTAATCTCCCAGACCCTGCCAGGAGATGGCTATCTCCTGGCTCTGAGTGCCCTGCCATCCCCTGGGCTAGCACACAGGAGGACCTTAGAGCCTGCCCTGGCTGCTATAGGGGGTTGGTGCAGGGAAGGAAGGGGTGGGATCAGACTGATGTTAGGAGCAGCAAACCTGGTCCCAAGTAGCTGCACATGTAGATGTCTGCCCAGAAGTAAATTACTCTGGAGTAAACCCATCCATCAGCATTTGTATATGTAGACATGCCCAGTTTGTTCTAAAGCTACATTTTAGATTTAATCCCATATTACTGATGTCAGCCTAATGGGCATGTTGTTTCCTGGAACACTTCTCTCCCGCCCCCCACCCCTTAAATATGGGCACTGCATTTGATGTTTTCTAGTCCAGTTATAACCCCATATTCAATATCTTTTGTTAGAAATATTTTTTTATCTGGTGTTGATTTTCTTGGGCCAGGTTTTTCAGAATAATGAGATAGGAAACTGCTAGATTCCTTTGACTTCAGTGACTTCAGCTTCTTGGGTTTTAGCTTTGGTTATAGTTCTGTTTCTGCCTCCTTCCCATTGTCCAAACTGCCTCTTGGTTAATGCCACTATTCCTACTGAAAACCAAAGCAAAGGAATTGCTTTTGTTATTGAACCATATTATACATTATGTTTTATCTTGACTCCATTCTAACTGACTAGTAGCCCATTGCTTCTTCCATTGCTCTTTCTATTATATGGCTACATTCTTGTTTTCTTTTTGTTTTAATATCATTTGCAATGTCTAATTCAATCTTTCACACTTGATTTTTACACTTCCTGACTTCCAGGTTATATCTTTCTTGATGATCAGTCCTTTATTCCATTTCCCATAGGCTCTGCTGGATGCTAATAGTCTTTCAGAAATGATTATTCATCCATTTCCCTGCTAGGTTTTTTTTCCCCTTGACTTGTGATACAAATTCTACAAGTTTTCACGTTTGACTTAAAGAAATTCCAAGTTTTCTCCACATTCAAACTCCTGAGGTCTTCAGACCAATGACTTCACTGACTTAATTTCTTCAAGCCTGCCTGAGCTTGTCTTATTTTTGTTCTGTCTTTCCATTTTAATTTAAGCTGAATCAATGCATTATCAGTCTATTCAAAGTTCTTTTCTAAACTTACTCACTTCTGAAGATTCGGGGTTTAGCTTAAGTTTAAAAGTTTCAGCTAAGACTCTGGGTGTTGTTCTTTTTAATTATCCCTGAGCTAGTTTGCTTATTGTCTGGAGAAACAGAATGAGGACTTGTTTGGTTCTCAACTCTGCTGCTGACTTTTTGGGGAATCTGAAGCAACTAATCTCCCAATCCTGGGCCACGGCTTCCCCATCTGTAGAATAAGTGTCATCACTTGGACCTTTGGAAAAGCTCTTTGAGATCTACAGAGGGAAAATGCTTTATATTAGAGCCAAAGTATAGTTCATTTTATTAGTGCAATTTTGTTCTAGCTGGATAAGAAAAATCCTTTTATGAAATACTCATTTAATAAAGCAGCTCAGCTTCACCAAGCTGCCCAATAGCATTCAGCTATTTTTGTGGTTACTTCATCTGTGGACTACTGCATGTAGGCACCACTGGCATGTGATAGAGCAAACTGAGCTATTTCTGTGTTATATCTGTTTGTCAGAAGGCAGGATAGATAAGTACCTTTTATAGACCAAGTAAATAAGATTACATATAGAGAGCATGAGGTTTTGCGAGCACAAGTTCGTTTTATCAGATCCTCCGTCTGTGGCCTTAAGGGCTGCTGGAAATCAGTGTAGTAGCTCCTTGGCCATACTACCCTTTGCTCTATCCCTTATGTCAATGGCAGGGAGTAGAGATTATGATAGAAGCAGCCTGCCACCTAGCATTCTCCTGTTTGATTAAGTCTGCACTGCGCTGCTGGTATTAAAAGGAGACTCTGGGCTCAATGTTGTAAATTTAACGAAATAAAGTTACAGTTGTAATTTTCCTTAATTTTGGAGCAGTTAAAAGTCTGAGCCCAGCCCCAGAGCCCTTGCTGATATGAGTAATTCTTAATCATGTGTCTGGTATAATTTAGGTTGAAAGATCTATTTGAATTAGTTGTAGACTGGGGCCTTAAGTTAATAATGTGTTACTTTAACTAAGGATCAAATGTTACCATTTCAGTTGATAGAAATTTGATGGGAACCTTTGCCTCACAGACTACTATACATTTGACCTTTCTAATGCTAACAGTTACTAATCAGCCATCTACTAATTAATCTTCTGCCTATTCTAGATAAACCTACAGGCTGCTGTAAATGATTTCCAAACTCTCTCTCCTTCTGTTTCCTGAGAATTGCACTGATGAAGTGGGTAAAATCAAAATTAAATGTGTAATACTGGCATATACACAAAAGGGAGTTAGATCAAAGCAATGTTTTTATATGTTGTTATATTCTTAAACTATCTTGAATGTATAAAAATATTAAAGAGACTATAAATACTAAGTGTTTGCTACTTAAAGCACATGCTGTATTTACTTGAATATTAGAGGGCCCTGGTTATAAGACCCCCAATAATTAGACTTTACATATGGAAAATGTGTAAACTTGATATAATTTTCCAGACAGGGTTCTTTGGGTAAATCTGATATCTTTTATTATGAGCACAGACCAACTGCAGATGGTTCCTCAGCCTGACAAAGGGTGTTTGTGCTCAAAAGCTTTCAAAGAAGATATTTTCCAACTATTTGAGTTGGTCTAAATAAAAGATAGGCAGACAGTTCTTTGGGGAAATCTGATATGTCCTTAGACCAGGGGTGGGCAAAATGCGGCCTGCCAGGGCATTCTATCTGGCCCACAGGACCCCTAAAAAATTTAGAAAATTAATATATATCTGGCCCTGGCTGCCTGTCATGTGGTCCTCGATGGCTTGCCAAAACTCAGTAAGTGGCCCTCCGCCTGAAATAATTGCTTATCCCTGCCTTAGACCAACACAACTACAATCTATACCCATATAATTTTCCAGGTATAGAATCTAATTACTGGAGGTTTGCCTTGAGTGTGTCCTCTTCCTACTGCTACAACAGGGAAAATAAAATCGGGGAGAGGGGGTGGCAGAGGGGACAGGTAGCCACCTTGCCTTCTACTTCCTCCCAACTCCTTTCCCTTGCAGCTACTTCACCCTCTCCTTGCTGTCAGACACTGCTCTTCCTGAGCATGTGGAAGTGAGAAACAAATTTGAAAAGAATTAAACGTGGCCGTAGTAATTTGCACACAGTACCCATACACTTAATTAGTTCAGAATTGATGCATGTTACCTCTTTTTAACTGCTGCAAGTTTTACCACAGGTACTCCATGAAGACACTTCTAGACAGTACTTTGGCACCTACTTATGTATAGTACAACCGAGAACAGTAGCACAGACTTGCCTTTAAAAGGACAGGCACACTCACTTTAAAACGAGCATAAATGTTATTGAAAATAGCTTCACTTAATATCAGGAGCATCTTAACAAGCAAAAGATGGGAAGACATTGAACCAGTGTTGAGCAAAGTAAGGGCAGACATAATCTGCCTACAAGAATATGGTATATCAGGGGAGACCAGATTATAATCACATTGAGGAAAGGTGGTGATAGGGATCATCTTGGTGGTCAGGGACAAATGACAGCAAAGCAGGAAGGGTATTAATATTATTCAAGAATGCAGACCTGAGAGCAAAACGGGTGGAAGAAGTCATCAGTGGCAGATTGCAATGACTAATACTATGAGAAAGAGGAACAGAATTGGAAATGTTCAATATATATGCACCATTGGAGAGGGAGGGAAGGAATGCATTACTGAGAAAGCTAGTGGCTTACTTGGTCAGAGGGAGAGTGCACATAATAGTGGGATATTACAATTGTATAATCAAAATAGGAAACGGAACAGGAGAAGGAGAAAACCGACCTTTAGACAGCTTGTCCAGATAGTGAACAAATAAAAGAAGAATCACTAAGAGATGTACGGGCAGGGGAGAAAGCTTTCACTAGATCAGACCCCAGTGGAAAGAAGCAATTAAGAACTGACTTTGTTTGTATCAAAAGAAACAGGGATAAGGAAGGAAGAAATTGTGCATGTGGCTTTTAGTGATCACCAGATGCTGAACATGGAAATGCATCTTGGTAAAAGCCACATGAGAAGGAAGGGACTGTGGAAGTTAAATGTGCAGCTGTTACAAGATGAAGAGAGATCTCAAGTTTACATGAGACAGTAGGAGGGCTGGTGAGCACTGAAGAAAAATGTAGGAGTAAGAAGAGGATGAGAGAATTCTTCAGACAGGATGGCTAAAGATGAGTGGGGAAAAGAATGAAAACGCTAGGACAGCTGCAAAGAATGATGTAGGAGCTGCTAAAGGAAGCTACAGAAGGAAGATGGGTATGAGAGGAGCTAGAAGAAACAAGGCAAGGGTTAGAAACCTTGTTTAAAAGAAAGATGAGAGAGAAAATGTTCTTAGCACAAGCACCCTGGGTGAGAGAAAATGAAGTGTGGTCCTGGTACTTTTTGGCCAGAGTGAATGCAGCAAAAGGAGAGCTTAAAGCAGTGCAGAAAGAAGGTGGTACCCAGGTGGAAAAGCAGGAGGAGGTGTTTGGAGGCCATGGGAAGATTTGATGAAGAGCTATACCAAAAGAAGGAAATGGACAGGAAGGAAGATGAAGCCTTCCTTGGAAGAGATTGACGAAAAAGTAGAGGAGGAAGAAGCAAAGAAGATGGGTGAAAAGATTAATTTAAAAGAAGCGGGGGAGTGTTTAAAAACCTTTTAAAAGAGGGTAATCACCAGAAGCAGACAAACTGCCTATGGAATTTCATAAGAAATTTTGGCCATGGGTAGGGAGGGATATAGCAGAGACTTTTAAGGAAATAGCACAAACAGAAGAGACATGGAAAGGTGTTTATAAGAGGTGTGATCTTATTCTTCCAGAAAGGGAAGAAGGAACTCCTGAAAAACTGGAGAGTGATTACTTTCCTTAATATGGACTAAAAGTTAATGGCCAACATGCTGGCTTTGAGGATGAGGAAAAACCTGCAGAAGATAATACATGAAGGCCAAATATACACAGTACCAAGTAGAAGGATGTCTGATGCAATCAGAGTGATCAGAGATGCACTGTCCTCTATTCCGAGAGGAATACAAACACAGTTATAGCAGATCTGGATTTAGAAAAAGCACATGACAGAGTGGATCATGATTACATATTCAAGGTGCTAGGAAAAATGGCATTTTCTGAGAAACTTATGTTGGCTAAGGTTATTGTATAGAGAAGCAGAGAGAGTTAAATCCCAATTAATGGGCACCTAAGCAGGGCCTTTAAGATCCATATATAGTAAAACAAAGGGTTCCTCTGTTATACAATTGTAATATCCCACTATTATTTGAATTCTCCCTCTGCACACTACTATGTGTGCAGCATGGAACCGTTAGCACAAAGAATAAGAAAAGACAAGGTCATAAGGGGAGCAAAGATACTGGGAGGGAGAAAGGTAAAAAGTGTACTATACATGGATGATATAAATGTAGTAGTTGGAGAGAGACTTTCAGTGGAAAGAGTACTAAAGCATATATCAGAGTATGGAGAACCAATGGGGACTACACCAAGTCGATCAAAAAGCATCATAATGAGAGTGGGGAACTGAAGGGACTTGGAGAAGCTGGGCCTTAAAATGAGAGAGGGAAATCGGAGTACTAGAGATCCTGATGGATGCCGAAGGAAAAATTTAATATAGCATGGAAAAAGGTGACAACAAGGCTACAGCAAATACTTTGGTTATAGTCTGGAAGGACACTGTCCTTTGCCAGAAAAGTGGTGGCATTTAAGGCTGTGCTACTGCTGATTATTCTATATATAAGAATTATATTCCCACTGATGTGGCAGCAGATAGTAAAAGTGCAGAGGGGAAATGTATGTTCTTCTGGAATGCTAGAAGAGAGGCTGGCTGAACTGTACAAAGCAAAAGATGTGGGGGGGGAAGGGGACTGCCAGACTCAGGACTGTTTGTCTATATGAAATATGTACATTCAATATGCAAGGCGGTAATGGAGGAAGAGGGGTAAGCATCACATACCACCTAATTTCATGCAACTGCAATTTTGTGGAAATGCAGAATACATTAGACTTCTTTGAGGAGTCTATAGGCATGGAAATCACTGATTTGTTACATCATGATGAAAGGATTCATGCAGAGGTATAAAATAGGGAAGGCAGAGCTGGAGGTCCTGAAGGTTCATAGGACATTGAAAGTGGTAAGGGGGAGAGAGGATGGTGCCAGTGGGAAACTTTACAGAAGAATAAGTAAAGAGGGTGTGGGTGGCAGTGGTTGGTTTAAAAAAAAAAAAAAAAGAAAAATGGAAAAAAAAAAATACAAGGGGAACATGCTGATCTAGCATGGATGGTCGTAAGAAATATCTTGCTGGTGAGAGAAGTGCAACATAGATGAGCTTGACTAGTTCATCAAGGTGCCCAAGGAAGAGATGCAGGGAAGATGAAACAGTGGGATGTTTTTTGGGAGTTGTACTTATGCAAAGTGGGTGTGGGAAAGGGTCTACCAGTTTCTGACTGTCACCAAAATAAATCCGTTGTTAGTGTGGGAGAGGATACTATATGGACTCCTACCAAAGGGACTGGAGGAAATGTTATTAAGGACTTTATTTGCATGTGTTTTAAAACTACTTTATGGAAAGTAAGAAATCTCCTGGGTGTTTAAGGGGTTGGTTTTCACTGAATGAGAGTGTCTGAAGCTGAGGCTGCACAAACTGAAATACTATATTGATTTGAGACAACGAGGAGATTGGAGAGGAAGAGGTGGAGAAGCAGAGAACAAAAGGACTGGACACACTTGTTTCACTAAACCAACAGAAAGGACTTATGGGAGAGGCAGAGAGTTTCATGTGGTTACTGAGAACAGTTTTTTCATGGGGTTCCATATGAAGAAAAAGATTTCTGTAGGGTTTTTTTGTGGGAAGTTGTATGTTGTTTAAAGGTTTAATATATGAAGCTGTATATTTTTTATTATGTACTTATTTCTGTGCTGTGAAGTCTTGGTCAAACAGGAATGTTCAATATGTATAGCTTTGTAAGTGTAGGGCGATTTGAGTGTTTTTAATAAAACTTTTATAAAAAAAAAAAAAAATGGTTCTCATTGTGGTGGGTCAGTAGGGGTGCTTCTGTGCTGAGCCACCCACTTCACTGTGCTCGACCACCTTCCAGGCTTCAAGTGCCTCCCTGGGGGTGCTTCAAGTCTGACTGACCCCCTTCCTGGAGCATACCCACTAGCTTGGGGATAGAACTGCCACCACCCAGGGACAGGTTTGATTCTGGTACTGTGCACCATGGGAAATAGAGGCCTAGTTGACCTCGAGTGTACTTGACTCGCTTCAAGAATGTGGGGTGCTTCCCTCAGTCAGAAGCACAAGTAGTGGTTTCCTCTAGTCAGCCAAACCAAGGGGACCCCAAGGCATAATCTAGACCCACTCTCAATAAGTCTCTCATGCTAGGTCTGTCTCTCTCTTTCTCAGTGTTCCTCATGGCTGCTGCCCCTCCTCCTGGGCAGTCCTTAACTTATATGGCCCTTATGACCTCATTTACTTGGTCCAATGGAGTCCAGCACCTGTTGGCTGCCAGACAACCAATTTGAAATGCATCACTGGCTGCTGGGCAGACTGGCAGTCTCTAGCCCACCAGGGACCCAAGCCCCTCACCCAGGTATATGATGCCAGTCACACAGGCAGAGGGAGCAGGTTTCCCCCCTCCCTCAGGAATGTATCCAGCTCAGGTTACCTAAAGAGAGAGGGTAAGGTGTGTACCCTTTGCAGGGCCCATCCTAACTGAATTGTAACAGAGCAGAGTTGTTGGGGAGAAACAGAGGTGACCTTCTGCCACACTCATCAGCATATCAAATGTAATAATTTTAGCACCAGTAGGAGGGTGTCAAGACTGGCTCTGGCCCTCCCAGTGCTAGCTAGGTATTGCAGTACCTTCAGGCCAGTGCCAGTTACCCACAAAGAGACACCCACCCATTTTTTTTTTTTTTTTTTTTTTTTTTAAGGGATGGATGGACAGATGGGCTGGGATGCATGTGCACACACACATGCTCCCATCAGCCTATTGAACCGTTATGGGCCAGGTGTTTTATAATCATGTTCATTGTTGGCTGCATTTAATCAACTTCATTGCTGGTTTCTGTTAGTGAGTATATGTGCTGCTTTTGGCAGCAGTTTAACAATAGACTATGTATTTAATGAGGTTTCCTTGTATCAGAATGTAAGATAAGGGGCTTCCCCAGTCCCATGCTGATTGGAGGGGGGAAAAAAATCTTGTCTTTTATTGTAGTAAATTGGTGCTTATGTCTAGTAACTTGTGGATGTCAGTCAGCTCAAAAGCTTAGTATATAAGCAAAAGGCTCACATGTTCCTTCAATAAGATGATGTCATATGGCATTCTTTGATCAATCTGACTACTTCACTGTCCCTATCCATTAAGATGATAATTTTCAGGTCCAATCTTCTTGTCAACCTCAAAGGCACTTTATAAGTATATGTCAGCAAGCTCCCTAACCTCTAGGGTTCTATGAACTAATGAAACACCTTTGTGAGAAAACAGACCAGGGATTTCTTTCTAACCATGAGACACTCTATAACTTTTAATTTTGTATCTGTCCTAGCAGTAGCTCTGAATCCCCACAAGGATTCATGGTTTTGCTGTGAAATAAATTATGCCAAAACCTTGCTGAGATCTTTTTTTTTTGCCTTGGCTCATTTTGCTGTTTGCACAATGTTGTCTTGCTGCTTTCATTAAAATTAGAAGTGTGTGAAAGCTCTGAGAAGCATTAATCATGGAGAACCTGGCTAATTATTATTGTCCTTCTTGTCTCAAATTTGTTCCACATTAGTAGCCAACTGCAGCATTTAATTCTATCATTAACAAGGTGGTGTGATGTGCTTTTTAGCCAGTTCTGGCCTAGGTCAAATTTGAAGACAGAAAAACATGAGAAATATCCCCAGCATTTGCTTATGATGCTTTTGGATTGGTCTTTCAGAAAGACTGTTGAGGAAGTGGGAAGGCAAAATATTAGATATTAGGCTTATGAGCTATTCAATTTTTTTAGGTGCTGTGCCTCTGCTTACATAGGAGCTGGGGAATGTGAATGGAAGGGCAACTATATTTAACACATTTAATAGTGGATGCACTGGTTCAGTGATGGTATTTGCAGCCCTCTTCTCTAGGCTAGAACTTCATTGTCTGCTGTTTGTACATCTATATTTATGAACAAGTAAGGCAGGTTGGCAGGTATGAATCTTGAGTGCTAGAAGAGAGTCACCCCTCCATGGGAAAAAATAATTCTACATTATTCTCCCATGAGTAAAAACATGCCCTTTTGCTTAGAAATAAGCAGTACTGGATATTTGGAGGGGAAGTGTGAGGTGTACTTCCTGTACTTCTGCAGAGTTTTCAGCAATGGGTAACTTCATGTTTTTATGCTAGGGGCCTGTCCATGTCCCTAATCCTTTTGGATTATCTAAGTGAATGCTCATTTCCTGTTCTGTATTCATTTCTTGGTTGAAAAAAATGGTTCAAGGGTCTGATCCCTTGTCTCTGATCACAGGAAAAAAATCTAAACGTTTCCTTGCCAGATCCTTTACTTTCCCTGACTGACCTATAGTGCATCTCTCCATATTGGAGCCTGCAGTATAGGCAGCCCGGATCTAATGTTGAATGAAGACAACAAGCAATACTCCTACTGAGGTTCAGCACAGCCTTGCTGAGCTCCTACCATGGATAGATGTTGCATGGTAGCCTAGCTATAGCTAAGCTTAAAGTGCAATCAGTGCTTCTCTGACTGCACTGCCTCAAAAAAATGATGAAAGAATGTGGAAGACTGGAGAAAATAATTATGGCAAAAACATGTTGGGGGATATACACAAGTATATTAAAATAGGTCAGGTGATAATTTTGCTCAGTTGGAGGGTAAAATAATAGGGGAAATGTTGCTCCATTTGTGATGCACATTTCTATATGGCATTTTATGATTTAAGATTTTTGCAATAATAATAAGATACTGAAATGCACTGGATTTGAGTGCTTCTGGGATGGGCTGCAGCACAGCAATGGCACCCCAGTCAAATGCAGGGATGGCTGTTGTTGGTGAAGAGGGAGAAACTGGTACTCCATTGATACCACACATGGTAACTCTTCTTCAGGACCCAGCTGCATAGAGGACCCTCTTTTCCTTTCCCAGGTTTTGTGGCTATAAAGTGGAGAATCCTTTCTGAGCTTTTATTTAGCGCCACGAACTATTCATTTGGAATTTAGCAGCATTTAATCTCTAGTGCTCAATGGTAGAGCTCCTTTTTAAAATGTTCGTGTCTCCTTTCTCTAGACCCAGACCCCAGTTGTCCTGGCCACATACCAGCAGGCTTAGCTTGAATGATCAAACATTACCAGTCTTCAAAGACTCTTTTGAAGAGAGGCTGGAGCCTTCTTCACTGCTGCTTCATAACACCAAGACTTAACAGGCTGGAATTCTGTCCTGCTCCCGTGTTTCTCATCAGCATGTCTCCAGCAACAAATGCCTCTCTCCAAGCCCACCTGACAGCAGTCTTCATCTAGTGTGCAGACAGCAAGCTTGGTTCTAGTTTTCCAGACCCAGGCATGTGAGACATGGAAAGTAACAAAACAGTCTTGAAAACTTGGGCACATATAATTAATGAAAAAAGTCTAAATGCCTTCAACATCTCAGCCATGTATACAGTGATTATATGTAGGCAAAATAAGCAAGATGAGGTTAAAAATCGGTCCATGGTTTCTGAGTCAGCCATATTCAGCTTAAGACAGTGGCTAGGGACTCTGACAGAAAAAGAACATGTGTGCATGCTGAAGCACAACGGGGTATCTGAGACCTGGGTGTGATCAGCTTTGCACTGAACCACATTACATGTGCACCTGGTAAGCTGGCTCCAGAAATATACCGGAGCTGTAGCAGGCTGCATGTCTCAGGGGCTACAGTCCAGGTGTGGGTGGTAAGAAAGTGATTTCAGGTCTGGGCCAGCTGATGAGGATAATTGGCTGGCCCAGGGGAAGTTAAAAGCTCCCAAAGCAGATTGATGGGGAGAGAGAGAAAGCTGTGAGGTACAGGCTGCAACACTAAATCACAGCACTCTCTCAGGGTCTAGGGAAAGATCATATGGGTGTGTGTTAACCCTTTACTGTTGTCTCTGTTTGATTATTCATGATTTATGTTGTGGCCTGTGGGGCAAGTTTGCCCCAGGGAATTGAAGACTGTATTCTGCAAATGGACAACCCACTATGGGAGCCTAAAACAGAGTCTTTATTCACTGGGCCTGCTTATGATATGAAAGTATCTGGTAGTGGCTGAGGATTTCTCCCATTCTGTCTTTCCCTGGTAAGTGTTGTTCTCACCTGGATGGAAAACCTTAGTTTAGTGATGTTCTGCTGATATTCTCAGCTGGATGGAGAACATGCAGTGATGTCTAGATGGGATTTTTTTAATCCAGACTGTAGCAGGTTATGGATCCCATGTGCCTTTGAACAGATGCAAATGTGACATGTCTCTGTGTTTGGATGACCAATTTATTGGTTGCATGCTGACACTGAAATTTAGGTGAAAGGATGCTGGCAAGGACTGACAGTCATATAAGTTATGTAGGCTACAAATATGCCTGTGAAAAGTCTCTTGAAACCATTAAGCTGCGTGTTCAGTAGCCTTATGCAGACAGAGTTTAACCAATTTGGGACAAATTATTACACAGCAAGCCCTACTTGCTGACTACGAAGTGTCATGCACAGGCTTGATGCCAGAACCTAGCTAGCTTTGAGCACAGTGCTCACAACACAGGCTAATAATGGATTTGAGTGAAGGAGGAAGAGTGGGTTTTTGATTTTTACAGCAGCCTGATACCATCTGGCATGCTGGTCTGCTGCACAAAATATTGAGAGTTCTTCCTGGTTGGGTTGCTATAGTAACTGAACTGATGGTCTGAGGGAGATTAGTGTTTTTGGGTGGCTCTGGACTACAGCAAACAGACACCTGCAGCTTCCAGAGGGATGGACTCCTACAAGACTTGGTGCTCACACCCACCTTATTTAGCATATTCATCTTTGCTCTATGAAACAATGTCTGTAGGCATTTCACTTATACTGACGCTGCCTGCTTGGCCTCCAGGGACAATAATTTGCAAAGAATCAAAGAAAATCTGCCAAGTGACATGACTGCCATAGATGACTACATCGTTAAGCATGTCGACCTGCTTACATCTACTTCAGGCTGGCTCTGTGCATGAGCTTTAGCATCTCTTTGACAGTCAGAGGTTGATGCACCTTTTAAGTGTACCTAGGAGTCATCCTAGATCTCATAATTGGGTAGAAACACCACCCCAAGAAAATAACTTGCAGCATCAGGAGTAGAAACTGTTAGGGTCCCTCTGTTGAAACACTGAGCCAGCTTGATGCAGTCAATTAGGCAGGAGTGTGTATTAGTGTGCATGAGTGTAAGTAAGGGACCAATTGACTTGCACATGCACACACACACTTTCTCTCGTCTCATTCTGGTAAACCTGTGAAGATGCAATTGTGCAGGCTGCTGGGGACAATGTGTTTGCTGGAACTGCTGCAGGGCTTATTGCATCAGTCCAGCACACAAACAGAATGTGTCATACTTTGGCCCATGGATAATGCTGATTGCATTATTTTGTGTTTTCTTTTCAAATAGAGAGGAACAGACCTGTTTAAGGAAGCTGTCCCATTTGCAAAGACAATGCAATTAGGGCTGCCTTAGAGAACATGAGGGGAAGGATACAAAGACACTGACAGACAAAATAAACACTATGAACTGATTAAGCAATGTAGCTCACTGGATCTGTGCCTGCAGCATTCTTTCAGATCTGCGTATTGTACAGGCTGGAAAGACTAATGAAGTCAGGAGCTTCAGCTGCTTCTCAGTTTTGTTTAAACTCACTTTTAATTATGATGCGACTGTCAAAGAATTATCTTCTTCTTCCTACTCCATCACTCCTACCCCTTGCATTTGGGACTATTTGTCTGCAATAACTTCAGGACTTCAGTAACCATTTCTGAATAATAAAGCTGATTTACTTTTGGGAACCTTCTGGTGATGGCACAAGCAATATTTAGGCATGTGGTTAATGCTGTCATTACCCCACTGCAGTATTATGGTCTGTTACATACCTGTGCAGATTTTTTTTATCAACTAGCAATGACCACAATACATTTTGTGGATATTCAGCATCCTTATACACAAACTATTTCATAGCATTAATAATGATAATGAAGCTGAGAAAAGGAATATTGATAGAATTTGCTTTCACTTTCTGTATCTATTAATGTTTATAAAGGTATTATGTAGATAAAGAGAATTATAGGAGTCCAAAGTATTGACAGTGTTAATGATTAATAAAGCTTATTTCATCCAGGGATCTGAGAGATTTGAAAAGGGGATAAACACCATTATCCCTATTTTACAGCTGGGGGAATTTGAGGGACAGGATTTTAGTTTTGATCTCATTGGTATTGGTTATGATTGACTTGGGAATGAGCTCTGAAGCACACAGACTTGGGCCTGCAAAACTGGCATGTGGCCACTTGCATCATGTGACAATAGCATACCCACAACTCCCAGCTTATGCTCATAAAAGATGACTACCCTACTACTGTTCTTGTTGCCAGTCATTGCCTATTACTGCTACCCATAAAATACCTTTTTCACTTCTCTCTTCCTTTCATCCTGTGAATTGGCTGGCTTGGCTTCAATGATGCTTATAATTAGACTTGGTCTAAAAAGTAGCCCTTCATGTTTAACCTTTTCCAAACATTTGTGTTCAGAGGACCAAACCCTAATGTGGACATGGATGGCTGGAATATCTTATTACCCCCTGATTTATGCATAGGACTTAGCTCTGGCTCAAGCCAGTAAATATGAATGTGACAAAATACAGTCAAGAGACTGCCAGAAAATGAATTCAGTAAGCAGATTCTATTCAAAAGCTGTATGAATATAGCCAGGAAGCTATAAGATAACAACAGCAATTAAAAAAATAAATTGTGTAGGCCAATAAAAAAAAATATTTTGGGTTATGTATGATATGACATGTTGCTGTGTACAGTTAATACAAATAGCTATGTGTTTAAGAGGAAAAATGGGTATGGAAAAATCTTGCCTGGAAAAATATTGTATCAGGTATTTACAAGCCTGTGTTTTCACTTGCCTGTAATGCCACACCCGTAACCTTGGTATCTTAAATGCATATTTACCCAAGCACTCACCCATAAAAAGGCCCTATACAATGCAAATATTAACAAATGATTTCATTTTCCTTTTTGTCTAGTATAATGTAGCCTAAACTCTTGCATACAGAAGTATCTGAAGAGGATGCCACTGGTATTGCTCTTCTTTGCTAGGGGAGGTACGCTTAAGAGCAGGCTAGCGCAACTACAATTTATTTTCAGCTTGGCTCGGGAATGGGGCAGCAGATGCTAGATGACAGCAGGAAAGTTGGGTTATAGATTCATAGATGTAGGGTCAGAAGGGACCTTGCAGATCTTCTAGTCTGACCCCCTGCCCTGGGCAGGAGAGAAGACTAGGCTCAAATGACCCCAGCTAGGTAATCGTCAAGCTTCCTCTTAAAGACCCCCAAGGTAGAAGCCAGCACTACTTCCCTTGGAAGTTGGTTCCAGATCCTGGCCGCCCTGACTGTGAAGTAGTGCCTTCTAATGTCTAGTCTGAACCTACACTTTAACAACTTATGGATGTTGTTCCTTGTTACTCTGGGAGGTGCTCGGGGGAACAAGGTCTCTCCCATTCTCTGCTGGTCCCCCCCTAGTAAGTTTATAGGCAGCCACCAGGTCCCCTCTTAGCCTTCTCTTGTGAAGGATGAACAGATTAAGGTTCCACAGCCTCTCCTCGTAGGGCCTGCCCTGCTGTCCCTGGATCATACGAGTGGCCCTCCTCTGGACCCTCTCCATGTTGTCCACATCCCTCTTGAAGTGCGGCGCCCAGAACTGGACGCAGTACTCCAGCTGCGACCTGACCAGTGTCGCATAGAGGGGGAGGATCACCTCCTTGGCCCTACTTGAGATGTGGGTTATGTTAAGTGACAGCATCTCATGCCTCAAATTTGTTGGAATTATTGTCGGTGGAATTTGACACTGATTATTTTTATTTTCTTACATTTTTTGTTTGTTGCTTATTTTACAGAATTTATTTTGCAGTTTTCCTTGGCCTTCATCCAGTTTTTTCTCATTCTTTGCTAAAATCATTTAAATCCAAAACCGATGTAAAAAACTCTTAGATTGTACTTTTTACATTTTCCTAGAGTGCATATGCACTTAGGTAGGGACTTACTGAAATTACCATTCTATAGATTTCATGGAAATCATGAAATCCTAGCATTGCCTGTGAAATCCATGGGGGTGGGGGAGATCCTTACTGGAAGTAAAATGCTGGCTCCCCAGAGGGAACCAGCAGTCCTCATGGCGTTGCATTCTGGCCATGAAGCCTGGGGGTGGGGGAGGGGAGCAGGCCACCCAGCATGAAGCAGGGCCCCAAGATGGGTGCTGGCCACCTGTCATGCAACACAACCACTCTCCACCAATCAGGGATGAGGGACAGGGCTGTATGACAGACAGCTCTCACAACCAGTCAGCAGCAAGGTTGGGGCCATATGATGGGCAGCCCTTGCAACCCATCAGCAGCAATGGGCAGGGCCACCTGGGCCCCTAAGCCAATCAGAAGTGTAGGGAGGCACTGCTGTACCATGAAAATGGTAACAGACCTCACAATCTCCCCCAAAATTGGTCAGCTGCCTCCTTGAGTTAGGTAGACCCTTACACATAGGCCCTTGTTATGAGCTCAGATCAAGGACTAGGACTCAGCCAGTCCCAACTGAAAGATCAGGGCAATGAATCCCCTGAAGCTGCAGGGAAACAGGTCTCACCTGCAACAAGCTCATATCATTGTCCTGGGCCCAGGGAAACCAATCTCCTGAGGCCACAGAAAGCAGACGCCACCCACTCCAGCAGTACACTGTTTGGGCAAAGACTCTGGTGCTTACTCCTGATGCCTCTGGACTTCCTTGCTTACAGGAGACCCTGGCTTTGATTCTTGGCACACCTTGACTTTGGCTTAGGCACCCAGCTTATTCAAACTTTGGTCTCAGTTTCTGGCTCACCCTCACTTCAGCTTGATTCCTGCTTCCCTATGAATCCAGTTCCTGGACTTTGCACGATTGTCAGGTGACCTTCTCTGCCAGCCCATGCCCTGGTCCCAAATAGCCCTAATAGCTAGCAGATTCACATAGGCAGCCTTTTGCTTCTTTATGGATTTCTGCTGAAGCCAATAGGGACCTACTTTGTTCTTATCGACCCTCAACATCCTTCAGAAGCACCAGTAAGTTCTTGATAGAAACTTTAGCTCTATTATTAGTCTTGTCAATTATATTGATGTTTTTCCTTATAGACTCCCAAATACATTTCCAAGATGAGTAAGCATCACTTATTCTCTCTTACAGTTGAAGACATTGATGCAAAGAGTTTAAACGAATGGACCCATGTTACACAGAAGTTGGTGAAAAAGCTGAAACAGATTTTTGGAACAGATCTGAAGACCTTCTACTGAACTGAAACCTTCCTCGCAAATGTAGGGTATTGTGTATCATTGGCGACATGTAGGGGGTGCATTTGGGTGCACGTGCACCCCCTGAGCATGGTGGTGCACCTCCTGTGAAAAGTTGCTGCTGACACTGCCAGCAGCGCCTTCAGGTGATCGCCGCTCACCATCCCCCCATCTTTGCCGACACCACTGGTGGCATCTGTGGGCAGTCCAAGATCGCCACTGGCCACTGCCGAAGCTGCCAGCGGCATCTGCAGGTGGCTGCGAACCACTGATCGGCACTCACCATCCGCCCCCCCCAGCCACCAATAGTACTGTGGCTGCCTGCAGGAGCTCCCCACTTACCGCTGCCATGCGCCCACTGCTGACAGCACTGCCACCACCTGCAGGAGCTCACTGGGCCCCACCCCCAGCCTCCGGAGGCATGTGGTGTTCAGGGTGTGTATGATCTTTAATTTGATCTTGATAGAGAAGAGATGTTATGGACCATGGCATGGGCAGTCTGGTTTAGCGATTAGGCACCTGAAGCATTGTTACAGTTCAGGCTGGTTTCCCAGGAGGTGGGGGATATGGAGTACTCTGGTACTGGAATTAGAACTGAGAGTCAGACCTGAAGTCAAGACAGACCAGGATCAAAAGTTGGAGCCAGAGATGGGGTAAGCCAAGGGTGAGCCAGGATCAGAAATCAAAATTCACAGCTGGAGCCAGAACCAAGAGCAGAAAACTAGAATCGGAAGCTGAAGTCAGAGCCAGGGTTTCAAATCAGAGAATCAGCAGGGAAGTATGCAGCAGATCAAAACCAACTTTTGCCTTTGCCTGCACAAGGATAATACAGGCTGGATCTGCCTTCTAAGGGCTGGAACGGGTGGGGCCTGGTACCTGTAGCCTCTGGGGACTGGTTGCCTTGATTGTCTTGCTCTTGCTGCAGGTGGTGGTTGTTCAGGGGATGAATTGCCCTGGATTGGGACTGGCTAGATCTAGGGTTTTGATGTGGCCTTGTGACAGGAACAACTTTAGATCGTGTTCTGGGAGGAGATAGTTAAAATGAACAATTATCTCCTGGTTTGATTTCAGTTTGGTAATTTCTATGATTTATGAGTTTGCTGTCAGTAGATTTTTCTTAAATGAAATGTAATATAAATTAAAACAAGTATAAACTTAGTCTGTTCAGATTCTTAGATATAACTCTCTTACTATTTTAAATATGATTTCTCAAAAATAGCTTTAATATCATTTGAAAAAGGTATAGATAGATATTATATCCTCTGTTGAGTATTGTACCTGGAAATAATTTTTTAATTCTATTTACTCCTTCATATTTTTGTGTGACACTTTACCAAACTTCTGAATAGAACAATAGAAATAACTACATCCAACAAATTTTAGTCCTTTAAAATTAAATCCAACTTATCTTATTACATATTTCCATCATTCCAGTACTGCGAAAAAACTGGATTAGTTTTATCAGAGGTTGGAATGGTTCATGAAGAAAACTAAACTGATACACAATAGAGCTCTTGATGCTTTTGGTTCTTAATATGAGAAGATTAAAGTTTACTGCAAAAGGAGAAAAAGCTCTGCAAGTGTATTTTTACAAAGTACCTTTAATGATGGACATCCAAAATCAAAAGTTTGAGGGGAAGAAAGGATGTAAAGAATAATTTGGAGTTTGCTCTTAGCAGCCCAGTTGCTTGGAGACATCTGGTATGTCTACATCCTTCAGATCCAGAAGTGACTAATCCAATTTTTTTAGGTAGAGAATTTTCTATTTCAGGTCATTATGGAAAATGAGTGCTTGCCCTTGCATTGGTTGCATTTAGTAATGGTTAACTCAGGAGTTGGGAAAGAGCAGATCAGTATACAGACTTCTCAGATATCCAAATATAAACCATTAAGGTCTAGCAGGGTTATCTTACGTTAAGCCTTCATAATGTAGGTAGACAGTTGCATAGCTTTCATCGGCCTCACCGGTCTGTTTGTCAGCTGGTACTTTGGGGCAAAATCTAGGACTGTTCTGAGTTTAGGCAGAAAATCTTGCTCTTCTGAGAGCAAAAATAATGTAAGGAAAGTCCCTTTCATTCCCCGCCAGACCTCTTGAGGACTGAGTCATGATTTTTATGCTGTCTGGGTTCAAGAGTAGCTTCATGACTGCTAAGCCCTTCAATCATTGGAGTCGGAACACATTGAGGAATCTATGAGAAGCAAGGAATTTTTTTTTAGTGATATCTTTTACTGAATAAACTGTATAGTTGGAAGAAATGTCAGACAAGCTTTCAGGCAGAAAATATTGTTGGTCAGGTGAGAGTTTGCTTTTGATCATGAGTTGGGCAAGGTTTGGAGTTATTTAAAGACCAAGGGTTATGGGAATTGGCAATCTTTCTCTCAGGTTAGGAACAGACATTACACATAAATTGGTTTAAGTGATCAGAAACTGGTTTAAACCTGTAACAGAACAGATGTTCAGTGCATATAAACCAGTTTGAAAATGACTGAAACCAGTTTGAGATAAACCTGATTGAATGTAGTATCAGACTTAACTGATTTGGGTCAAATCGGTTTATGCAGTTTCCAAGTAAAACCAGAGTCCACCAGCATCCCAGATGCTTTGCTGGGTGGGGCTCTACCCTCTGCTCCAGCCCAGCAGAGCTAGCCCCACCCCTCTGCTCCCTGGCTGAAGTTCTGGCAGAAATGGCAGGTACAGCAGGGTCTGCCTGGCTTCCTCCTACTCTCTCCTCACACCACCACCACTCCCTGTTCAAGTAGGGATTCCCCCCTCCCCTCCGCCTTACACAGACACTTCTCAGCATTAGCTAGCATACCATATGCTGGCTATGGTCCATGCTGTGGGACAGAGGTCCAAGGCAGACAGGGCAGTGTTGTTTTAGGGATCTTTGGAGCTAATCAAGAGGTAGCTGGTAATGGTCCTCTGTTCCTTCCTTGGAAAAAGTTGTTTAGGTAAGAGCTTGAACTAATGAGACAGACTGTTGCTTTGCTGATGGGCTGATAAACACTGTGTAGCTACCAGCTGTGTAAGTAAATGCTATGTAATGCCATGCTGGCTCCCTTGCTAGTCAGAGAAGCAGCCTCTCTCTAATCAGCAGGGAACCTGGTTTTCCCTGATTAAAAAAATCACAAATTTTCTGATAAAACCCCCAAAATCCGCGATTAAAATTAAAGACCCCCTATAGCCCTCCTCCCAGCCCTGCTGGTGCCTCTCACTCCTCCCCAAAGGCCCTAGAGACCTTTTCATGTTCCTCACTCCCCCCACAACAGCCCCCCAGCTCTGTCCATGTCGCTCACTCCCCCCACAACAACCCCCACATCCCTGTTTGTGTCCTTCACTCCCCCCACAGCCCACCCAGCCCTGCTCATGCCCCTCATTCCTTCCACAGCCCCCCTGCTCATGCCCCTCACTCCTTGAACAGCCCCCCAGCCCAGTTTGTGCCCCTCACTTCCCCCCACAGGCCCCCTGCTCTTGCCCCTCACTCTCCCCACAACAGCCCCCCAAGCCCTGCTTGTGCCCCTTACTCTCCCAAAACAGCCCCCCAGTTCTGCTCGTGCCCCTCACTCCCTCCACAACAGCACCCCACCCCTGCTCGTGCCCCTGCCCCCAGCCCTGCTGGAGGCAACTGCCAGGGCTATGAGACCAGGGACCCAGGTCTGCAGTTCCTTGCCCCCAACAGAAGGCAGTGGCTGCTGCGGCAGAAGGAGCATGGAACCAGCTCCCCTACTCCTGCCTGCCTGCTGTGGGCTTGTGTAGAGGTGGGGGCAGGGTTGGGTCTTGGCCCCTGGTCCCCCCCAGCCCTGATGGTGCTCCCCAGCCATGACCCATAACCTCCATCCCTGCCAGAGGGGGCCCCCAGCCCCCTGCAAGCCCTACCTATCTCACAAGCTCAAGGAAGAACAGTGACACTGAGCCAAGCCTTGGCTGACTGACTGCCTGCCTCGGGCCCCACCCTTCCCCCTCTCCCTTCCCCTCTGGGCAGGGTTAGGAGTTTCCCACCCTTTTTGCAATCAGCTCTTACAGGCTGGAACTCTGCCAGTCTGCAAAGCTGTTTGCAAAAGTGGGAAATCTGTGGATATCTTTTGCTAAAAGGGAAAATTCATTTTTTCTCTGATAAAATCAAGAAATGTGTGGTTTTCTCTGTTTTTCCATGGGAAACAGAAAACCCAGATCCCCGCTAATCAGAGCATCCTGCCAGAGCCTGGCCACATCCACAACCCCTCAGCTCAGCATTGTGGAAGAAATGGGAGGGCTGCTCTATCACCCCCTGGCTTCTAGTTTGAGCCACTGCAGGCATGTGCCTGCATTTCTGGAATGAAAAGGGGATGTCTATCCACCTCCAAATCAGTTCAAGCTTTGCAGGTTAGACTAACCTGCAAAGATTGAATCAATTTAAGCTCAGGTTCTTTGAATATCTGTCCCTAGCCTCAAGGTCTGACCCTTTTTGGGTAGATGCTGTAATTGTTGGTGGTTTTTTATGTTCCAGTTTGCAGGGTGGGGTGATGTGACACCCGGGGCATGCAATTGGTGGGCATTTTCTTTTTTGTACTATAGTAGGTACGTGCTGGGTATTTGGATGGCTCAAAGATGTGGCTTGTGCCTCTATGGAAGTGTACTTCCTGGCTAAAGGTATTGTATTCCATGAACCATCATGGGTGTAACAACACTCCAACCCCAGAGAATTCTAGCTCTTCCAAATATCTTGTTCAGAGCTTTATTAATAACGCAGTGTATTAACTCCCTAGTGCTTCCCAGGGCTGCCCATGGCACCCCCTCGTGTTCACACTAGGTCAGTATCCCTGCTCTGGTTTACTAGAACTGGCTTTGTATCCTTGCTTCCCACATCTTTTGGTGTTCAAATTTCCCTGTATCTTAGGAGGCTGCCTTTGGAAACCAGAATTAGAGCCTTGGTACCTGCTCCACTCTGATCATCACGAGGCTGCTGGTCTATGCTGATCTTTCACCCTTGCCTAGGTGGGGTTTCAGGCCCTCTCTCCTAGGCTCTGCCCTCTAAAGCCTTCAGCCTGCTCTTGCAGTCCTTCTAGTTTGCAGTTTTTTACCAATCTCAGTTCCCACATGCAGTGGCAGTGGCTTCCCAGGAGCTCCTGTGGCCCCCATCCTCCCTCCAGCCATAACTCACTCTTCCAGTGTTACATAGTAATATAATGAACATACAACGTAAATGACTTGACTTTAGTGGAGGATCACTGCCAATCTTCCTTCAGCCCCTGCAGTCTGGAGCTCTTCCCCAAGGCTGCCAAGGGTCAGACCACACCAAGGGGTTCTGGCCTTATAAGCCCCTTAGTCATGCCCCCTTGGGTCATCTGACTGACATCTTCCCTGTTGGGCCTGTTAAATTCCCAGTGGTCCCTACAAGCAACCTGACCCTCTCCTCCTCAGTAATAGGGTAGGGGCCCCATTACAAACAGTGTTAAAGAGATCTTAATGTTGCCCCTGTTGGATGTGCAAAGGGTTCAGTGACAGTTTGCACTGCTAAGGTGGGTGGATTGAATGGAAGGGAAAAACAAATGATGTTCAGAAGGATTGAGAAGAGTCATTGTCCTCCCTCATTATATATTTACCTTTCAAAGTTGAGAGAGAGGTTTACAGGGTGTGTGCACCACTATAAACATACCGGTCTAGAAAACAATATAGGTAGTATCATAAGCCTCTTAGGCCATGAATAGACATTACATTTGTAGCACTACAAATGCCTTTTTAGTGGTATAAGTCAAGCCAGACATGCACATCCCCTATAACACTACAAAAATGGAGTGAGTGCTACAAAAATGGCATAGGTGCTACAGAAATATTTGTTTCAAACAGAAACTTCTTCATAGCACTATATGTAACTGGATGCACATTAGGGGTGGTTCTACATGACCATTTCTTGGTCCCCCAGTATCCCGCACTGCTCCACTCTCCACACACCCCTTTTCTTGCTCCTTATTTCAGGTCCTTTTGCTGTAGCAAAAAGCTGTAATATTTTAAGTAGCAAATACTGTGGGGGCTGCAATGGTAGTCTGCTGTTTTAAACAGTGTGTCCAGTAGAATTAGAATAGGCCATTGGTTGCATGCTTTCTCAATGTTTGCCTGCCAGACACATTGGGCAGTTTCACCTGATAATCCCTTAAATAAAAGAAACAAAAGAAAAAGTTGTAAAGTCATTGGATTTATGTTTATCCAGCTAGTTTAGGTTTTCTACCCTTGTTCTCTATAACGATAAAATCTGTAAGTCAAAAGGGGCTCTTGCATCTGATCTGCATATGCTTAAGATAATGTACCTGATTCTACACTGTGGCTGACTTCCCTGGGACCTGTGTTTGGGAAAGTTTTTGGCCCAGTCCTACATTCCTAAGTGAATTGTTATGAAGCATTAAAGCCTGGTTTAGGATCTCCAGTTCAGCAAAATGCTGGCTACCACAGTTCAAATTTTGCCCCTACAGGTTTGAAGGTTTAACATGCAGGAACCTAGACTTCCAGGCAGATCTTTTTTTTTTTCCTACGGTGATAACATGTACTGTATCAGTATTTCCCAGACGGGACAGTTTAATCTCTCTCAGCCTTCCCCCACCCTTTTTAAATCTCTCTTTATATTTACTTGCTATACAATGAACTTTTGGAAGAAATCCATGGCTACTACTGCTGAGTAGTATTTGGTTAATTTTCTATTCTCTGTTTATCTGGTGAGTAGGTGAAGCAGAAAAGATCAAAGGATGTGTTGTTGTTTGCTTTTTTTTCCTTATCCACTACAAACATGTAAATGACTTGTGCAAAAATCACATGGTTGCACGGTGTAAGACATGCTCTACACAGGAAAAAATTACTGTCATTTAATTTTCCAGATTTGGTTCATCGTAAAAAATAGGGATAGCTTAATTCTCCACATTTTGGTTTTTCTAGCCAATTGTTAGTTTATCTTATAGTGATTTATCTAATCACATTTCCCTGCTAGGAGGCATACAGTGCGACATTTATGGGAAGGAAAGATGCTCCACTGGAGAAGACTTGGCACTTTCAGCGAGGAGATTTCAGTTTTATTCACACCCCGCTATCAAGTCACTGTATGACCTTGTCCAAGTCATGTAGCCTCTCTGCATCTAACTGACAAGAGACTCCACACACAGTGAGGGCATTCTGTTATAAGACCCTGCTTTCAGTTGCTTATAACTTTTCAGTACAAATCATTTAAATTTAGCAACTTTTCATTCTGTTTGTCTGCCTTGGGCTGAATTCTTTGGAGAAAAAGACAGCTAAAGCAGTTCAGCTGTTTCCAAGACTGAACTGAAAGAAAAAGGATAGTCTGTGCATACTATTTTTTCTTTGTTTACAACCTTCTCTGTCAAAAGATCTAGTTCCTCTATGCTTTGCAGAAAACACCAGCAGCGGAGGGGAGAAGAAGTTTGACACCAGGATGTGTCTTTCTCTTGCTGTTCCTTCAAAAAAAAAAAAAATGCCCAAATCTGGGCAATTTATAAGCCTTTGAGTAACCTTTTTTCCCATATGCTTATTTGAGACTTGTTAGCATTTGGATGCTAAACTCTGAAGATGCTGTCTGTAGTGAGCTTACTCCCACCTGGAAATGTAGGGGCTGAGCAGGACATATGCTGTAACTGTCTCTCCTAGTATCAGGTGTGCTGTAGCACTAGGCACTAAAGAAAAGAGGCCAATTCCTGTGTATTCAGTACCACCCTGGCTGGCACCCCAAGCACTTTAAGTGGTGGAGAAAGCTTTTTTGGCTTGAATGCAGAGGGAACAAGAGCTTGGGACTGGCTGAGGGAATGCAAAGGAAGTAGATTGGTGCAAGTAAGAAGGGGGATGGTGGAGACTAGGACAAGATTGTTTGGTGAGCATTAGCTTAGCTTCTTAAGCATCTGCCTTACTATTTCATGATTGCATGCTGTATCTCCCAGCGGACTCCTGCCTAATCAGTCCAAAACATAGATTTGCTCAGGGTAGTTTAGTAAAGTATGCTGTTATCACTAGAACCTGTCTCTTTTCTTGAAGACACTGGAAACTATTTAGTGACTGAGGCACAGGACTGCAGGTGCAAGGACTTTGCAATAAGCCAAGTACCCACGGTAGCAGACAGGGCCTATTTTTAACCAAAGCCTTTTAATTCACTTCTATACCATTCTCATGGCTTGTATCACCGTACTGATTCACTGAGACATGCATATGAATAAAAGAGCGGAATTCTAAATCATGGGATCAAGGTTTTGTTCTCGCCTTGTTCTCTTGCAGCCCAGATGTACCATATCATTTTTGGGACATGGGGCCATGACCTTTTAGACCACAGGAGAGAGTAAATTTCAAATTGATGCCTTGTGACTCCTGGTGGTTCAACTCTAGTTTACATACAGATTGTTGTAGCTACATGTAACTGGCCTCATGGAGAAGAGGCAATCTCAGAGGGCCACTAACTTGACTGAGATTTTAGAGATGATGAACAACTTGAACTGTATCTAGAAAGAAAGAGAATGTCAGTTCAGAGTACAGATCATAAGGGGTGTATGTTGTTGCTGACCTGTTATGCGTAAAAAGTGCGACATATTGTTCACAACTGCTCTTACATAATCCTCCTACCTGCCTTTATCAAGCAGGGAAAGTATGATTATTTTTAGTACCTGAACTGATCTGCAGCATATTATAGAGTGTAAAAAACAGGGTCTTGCATGGTATTATGACTGGGCAATACAACTTTGTCATTATGACGGCATGTGTTAACTTACAGCTTGGAGTATTCTAGACATCATATCCTTCAGCACACCTTGGAGCTTGTACTGCAAGTCTTTGGTAAACTGGAAAATATCTGTCTCTTCCATTCAAGTTCCTCACCTACCATTCTGCTGCAGTGGACAAACAACCTCCTCTTTGGCTTCCAGTGGGGAGTCCTCCTTTGCTGTAAACAATCACTCCTGTGAAGGGGATCTGAAGTAACAAACAAAATGGTTATAGCGAGTGTTCAGGGAAAAACAAATATGTAGGCAGGCTGGAATCCAAGCTCCCTGAAATGTACCTACTGCTCTGGAGAGGCTTAGAACATGTTATAGGATAATGCTATAGACCATTATTAGGTTATAAAAATAAACACTTAATAAAGATCATGATGTAAGTAAAACCAAGTTTGAATGCTGCCCAGTGCATATTTTCTGAGTCCTATTTACATTTCAGAGTTTCTAATTGAACTATGGGTCTTTTTGAGTATTCTGTCTTGGTGTTAAAAAAAACAAACAAAAAACCTGAAACTTATTTGAAATCATACTGAAGAAATGAAAAATGAGAAGGAGAGCACCACTAATTAGTATATGAGTTGGTATCAGAAATGCTTTTAAACTGAAGAATCTGATAGCCCCCCAAGACCTGGAACTGACACCACTGCTAGAGGTGGTGCAAGCACCGACTCTGGATTTCTTTAAGAGTCAATTGGACGTTTATCTTGTTGGGATCCTGTGACCCTAGCTGACTTCCTGCGCCTGGGGCAGGGGGCTGAACTCAATGATCTTCCAGGGTCCCTTCCAGCCCTAATGTCTATGAAATCTGATAGTCCTGAAGTAGACCTATTGATTTAGTTTGATTCCAAAACTGTTAATTTGTCTTAATGTGGATCACTGTCTGGGCCTAAGAAAAGCCTGGCACCACATTGAGACCTGGGAATGCAGTCACCTGCCTGCATATATTTATTATTATTTTGAGTACCTCTTACTTCTCTTGTTATCTAACCTCCTGTCTTTTTTGCACATTTGTATTCTCTTTAGTAAGAACTGTGCCCAAGGCTCTACTCTGCATTAGGTTTTTCCTTTATGAAGTCATACATATAATAGCTCAAGCAGATGCCATTGTTTTCCTTCAAATATTGCAAAATGCATAATCCTGTAATTTCAGTTTCCAACACTTTCACATCTGATTTCAGCATCCATTTCAGAATCATTGTCCTTGCCTTTTAAGAACTTCATTGACTTCTTGCTTTCATAGGCCTTATTTCTTCTCCTCTTATTTATTGTTTATATTGCCTGAAGACCCTAACTGAAACTTGGAGTCTGTGGTTTCAGTACAGGTTTCATACAAGCAGTGCAGATTTTACAACCTAGGTCAGCGATTCTCAACATCTTTCAGCTCAAGGCATCCCTCAGAAAATGCCAACTTCTAGCTTGTGCTCAATTTTTGACTATGGAAATAGAGCATTTTTGTTTCTGTTGCTAAGAACTCAGAAAGACAACAACAGGTCAAAATATTTTTGATGCTATGGATTTCTATTTGAAACCTCTAGGTTTATCTTGTGAATCAAATGTAGGAAAAACTGATGTTGGTTGAAATGGATGCATCCAGATAGTGTGATAATAGGAGGGAGGTGATAGAGAAGGGTGAGGGTCACACCGCTAGATTATACAGTTTATAGAAGGTACCCGGGTTATTTGATGACTTGATTCAGTTACTTTTCCTCCCATCTCAGGATTTTCTCTAAATGATATCCATTTTTTCTGTCTGTCTGTATACTCTGATGTAGTTCTATAGATATGAACAGTCTAAAATATCAAGCATGGCTTTGTTTTATGGCTAAGGGCAGGAAAAACGAAGCACAAGCCCCACATCTGCCTTCCTAGTTCGAATGTCTTCTGTATCTCACCACGGAACCTCTGCCAATCTAAATGATTAGCACAGAGGTGGGCAAAATATGGCCCACAGGCCAGATCCGGCCTGCAAGGCCATTCTATCCGGCCTGCGGGGCCCCTAAAAATGTAGAAAATTAATATTTATCTGGCTTTGTTTCCTGTCAAAAATGACATGAGCAAGGGGCAATAGGACCCAGGGAAGCCTGATGGGCTTCCCCAACAGCAGGGCCCACCTGGTCCTGCCTTCGCAGCCAGAAGCTTCAGCAGGGACTTCTGGCCTGGTACCATGTGGCTGCACCTTGCCAGAAACTCGGGTAAGGGGAGGGCAGGGGAGGACCCTGGGCAGGGCAGGAGTCTGGAGAAAAGCTGAGCCTGAGGAAAAGCAGCCCCTTCCCTGCCCTGTAGCTAGCGCTCTTTGCTGCAGCTGCTCACAGCCTGCATGGGGCTGTCCTGAGCAGGCACAGGCAGCCCCACGCAGGCTATGTGGCTGCAGTGTGGGGCGTTGGCCATGGGACAGGCAAGGGGCCACTTTTCCTGTGTTCAGCGCCAGTTTGTAAGCCACCCCCACTGCCAGCCTGGGCCCTGCCTGCACTGGCTCTAGGCTTGCCTGTTGGGGCTGCACACAGCGGCAGCAGCTGTGGTCCCCCTGCTTGCTGCGCCAGGCAGTGTTTGCTGCTGCTGCCCTCCCAGAGCTCGCATGCTGGGTGGCACAGAGGTGGCGGTGGCAGCTGCACACTGCCTGGTGCAGCAAGCGGGGGGGGCCACAGCTGCTGCCGCCATGCACAGCCCCAGTGAGTGAGCCTGGAGCCCGCATGGGGCCCAGGCTGGCAGTGGGGGCGGGTTACAAGCTGGTGCTAAGCACAGAGGAAAGCGACCCCTCTCCGCCCCGTGGCCAGCGCCCCATGCTGCAGCCACTCGCAGCCCATGTGGGGCTGCCTGTGCCTGATCTGGACAGTCCTGTGCAGGCTGTGAGCAGCTGCAACAGGGAGTGCCGGCCAGGCAGTGGGGTTGGGGGAGGGGCTGCTTTTTCCCACACTCAGCACCAGCTCCCCCCCTGCTGGGGAGCAGGGGATTGGGGCTGCGCATGGGGCTGAGGGGCCCACACGGGTGTCCCAGGGCCAGCACCAGCGAAGCCCAGAGCAGGGCAGCAGGAGTACAGGGTCCTATCTGGCAGGAGCTCTGTGGAGCCAGGCCAGCTCCCCCCTCTCCCTGCTGGTACAGCTGAGCCTGGCTCCACAGACCCCTGCCAGCCTGTGCCCTGCTCTGGGCCCCACTGGTGCTGGCCCTGAGACATTGGTCCCAAGACATTGGGACATTGGTCCCAAGATCATGACTGGGGGTCGGGTCACCTGTCAAGGGGCGGGTCACCTGTCAAGGGGTGGGGCTACCCATGCAGCCATCAGCAGCCTGCCAGAACTAGATAAGCAGCCCTCTGCCCAAAATAATTTTACACCCCGGATCTGCACCATGATCCTGTGGGTATTTAATTAAAGGACTTGAATGTAGGATGTTGGAACCAGATTTTTGAAAGATTTTGTGGGGCCAGCTGCATTTTAACATCCCTCCCCCAAATAGTGAGAAACTGGTGCTGGGCACTTAGCTTTAGACATCCATGTTTGGCCTCAGTCAAAGAATGGATCATGTGTTGTATATAACTTTCGTTGCTCATTGTAAGGAAACACAAACTCTTCTGATACTTCACTGTAGAGGATGTGGCGGCATGGTAGGGGGACTACTACACACCTCACTGTGCCAGCCCCAAAACCACACTTTAGGAGTCTCCCTTGGGGAGCCTATAGCCGGCTGTCCCACTTCCTGGAGAACACCCGCAAGCCTGGGGTAACACTGCCACCACGCAGGCACTGGTCTCTGGTAGGGCTCTGTGAAGCCTGAGGCACATAGACCCTGCAAACATTGTGGGTGCTTTGCCCACAGTAATATTTCTGGGTGTTTCTTTCATCCTGAAGCATCCAAAGATAGCATCAGGTAGCTGAGGGAATATAAAAAGACAAACTTTGGTGGCCAAGCTAGGAGCGAAAGGCTTTCTCTCTCTCTCTCTCCCCCTCCTGACAGTAACTCAACAAGGCATGCTGCAACCCGGTACCTTCCTTGATTGGGTGGGTGGTGGGAGTTAGAACAAGGAAGTCAGAATACACTTTGAGTAAACAAGCATGTGAGTCTTATACAGTCTTGGACTCGGTGATCCTTTTAAGACATGACTGGCCTACACATAATTCCTAACTCCTGTCTAGTTTTCAGGTTTTTTACTTTCAGTGAATCTCCAGGCAGGAGCCTAGGGTATTTGCATTCAATATGCCTGCCAGAGGAAGAGAGCACTCCCCCTAGTAATTTATCTGGACAGGTCACTCACCTGATTGACCAGCCTGTACCAAGAAGAAAACCAGGAGATAAAGGGGTCACTTGGTTTGGCCCAAATGAGGGGCAGAGAGAGGAGGATTTCTTCACAGAGGATACGTTCCATCTTTCTTTTTTGAATACTTTGGCTCTCCTCTCGTTCGTCTTTTAAAAAAACAGTATAGGTTGCTGAAATAAAATGTTGCCATAGTCAATGCAGCTAGTGTTTGTATGGTTTTAATGTCATAAACCTATTAAAGCCAGTAAGTCTAGGCACACTAAAACCTGCAAAACCTTCCACAATTATATGGGCAGGTTGCATATGCAAAGTAAAATCCTGGTTTCAGTGGAGCCAATGAAAAGACTCTTACTGCCTTCAATAGGGCTAGAATTTTGCCTTTGTCCACTTGCTGTACCTCTGCATATTCATACTAACTTAGGGGCTGAAACAAATCTCTGTTTGTCCTGCCTCAAAAATAGCATCACTGAACTGGGAGAAAAGATCCATACTCCAGAGTAAGATAGCTAAGACTTTGGATGAGGGAATTTTAGGGAAACAGTATATTTTAGAAACAAAAACTCATGATAGATCCTCAGGAAATACTTTATGATTTAATTTTAAAGAAACCTACACCATCATTCTGCTTCATCCCAGTTCTTAAGAACAAGCTGTGCTTAGTAAAAATTACCTGCTATGAAATGTACCAGTGAAAGGATACCAATTTGCACAAGCATAGAATGGCTTGGACATTCATCACCAGTGCCAAGGGCTCTCAGTGAAACTTGAGACAAACAAATCAGTGGGCTTAAAATGGGCACTTTATATACCTAGTCAGCAGCAGAAAGGAAGTGGTAAACTAAGAAGCTGAATAACATGGCCTCACAGTGACCAACCTCTCTCCCAATTCAGGTTTTAACTAATTGTTAACAGTAGTTCCAAAAACCTTTTCCTCTGGGGAAAAAGTCTTGGTCTGTTTAAGTGAAGTTTTTTCCTCCTCCTTCCCTTTGCTGCATCCTTTTTAGGTCACTGCTGGCACAAAGGTACTGAAAGAATCTGTCCACTATGGGAACAGCCTGTGGGAGGATTGATTGGTTCATTTGCATATCAATACCCTATATATTTTTCCAGGTTCTGAGTCCATTGTCCTTAGGTTGCTGATGCCTGAACTGCAAGAAGATGGGGTGGAGGTATCTCAAAACATTGATTTTTCATCCTCTCTTTACCGTTGATATTGGTAAATTATAGGCATGTCTGTTTCACCTTCAAGCAGAAACATAGCAGTGGGGAAAAGAAATGTAGGACTTGTTTTTCTGACGGGAACTTCGTTGGGAAGTCATGCTATGAATCAGATTCTGTTCCTTATTGGAAAGCTAGGCTCAGGATTTCAAAGTGAAGCATTCAACAATCAGCAAATGACAAAGGCAAAGTAGCAAGTGTAACCTTACCCTGCACCATCTGTGCAATATGAGGCATGGTGTAATTTGCAAGTGTCCTTAAGTAACTTAGCAATGTCAGTCCCACTGTCTGCTAGCTGCTTTTGAAATTCCATGTATAATCTTTAATTGCATAATTGCATATTGACTTTTTTCCAGAGGATGTCTGCCTCATTCAAAGACCAAGATGAGAAGTACTCAGTGAATGAGGCAGCTGTTCAATTTTAATTTTTACTTCCATTGTTCAGTGGTTGACCCCAGGTTTCATACACTGCACAGTATCCATATCCTTCCCTGAATGAGGATTTTTTCCCCAATTTCTTATTTATGGCTTTTCTGGGGTGTTCAGCACAAACATCATGACACACATCCTTATTGCCTCCCTGAGAAATGGGCATTGTTATTTCTGTTTCATATGCTCAAAATAGAGGTCTAGGGAGTTTTGGTGATTAGTGTCACAGAGGAAGCCTGTATCATATGCAGCTACATAATCCAGATCTCCTTTATCTCAGTCTAGTACCTTAGTGACAAGATCACCTCTTCTTCACCATGGTCAGCATTTGAAGGAGTATGCTCTACACTACTCAGTGTATGCAATCAGTGAGCCCATCTTATTCCATGTGTACCTTTCTATATAGTATAGAAAGGGGTTTGACCTCCCCCATAGGATATACGAAAATTTGGGCCTAATATAGAAACCTTTTTATTTTAAACAACTCAAAAACTGCAATTCTACTCCATGGTATTATGTATACATGTGTACACCTATTGGGATCTTGAGGGGTGACAGGGTGGAAACTTTTAGGGTGATTGTACACGTGCTCCAACACATTCTAATTAGAACACTCTAGCATTGTTGTAGTGTCACGTGTATAAGTCCCCACAGGTTTAAAATGGCTGCCTGGGTGCTTTAACTAAAGTTTGTCAAATGAGCTTTAGATAAAGCATCCCACAACCATTTTTAATTGTGTGGGGGCTTAATACACGTGACGCTGCAGCGTTTTAATTAGAATGGCTCTCTAAGAGCCGCCCTAATTAAAATGCCTGTAGACTTGTGGATGCTTGCTTCAATGTGCTGTAATTACAGCATAGCAGAGCAGACTCAGTTGAGTTTGCTGGAGTGCGCGTGCTCCAGCAGGCTTGGCATCTCTTGTATTCAGTGTCCCTATGCTTCAAAATGGTGGCAGGTGCTCATCAAATGCCATTTTGAAGCATGGGATGCTGAATAGGCCCCAGCTTTAATTTGTGCTGGGGGAAGGACCCTAAGATGATGGACGTGTAGAAACCTTTATTCCGATGTAGACAGCTCTCTTCCCGAGGGGAGTCAGGGCCCTTGGGCCACCATGTACTCGGCCCCTCTTCACGAGATGCTCAGGTGCTTTTAATTGGAGTAGTTCCTGAGAGCCACTCGAATTAAAGTACCCTCCCCCCCACCCCTGGAACAGGTGCAAAGATGCCCTTAGAGACTTAACTTATTCAGAGAGGCAGATGCTTTCATAGGTGAATGCCTACTTCATCAGATGCTATGAATGAATTTACAGAGACATGGGGTACTAAATAGAAAGGCATAAAGTAATTTAAATACAAAGTATGGGTGGGGGAGTACTGCTGAGAGGGGCAAAGGTATGGTGAAGGGATCAAAAGGGATAAACAAAACCATTAACCCATTGAGGGACATCAGGGTTATAAAAGCAAGTCCAAGCAACTGGATAAGGATCCAGAGACTCCAAGATCATGCTTAACACAATCCAGTCTGTGGATATGTTCATGTTCCAAAATCTTGTGTTCAAGTTGGCTTTTAAAATGTTACCGTTTTAAGAACAGCTATTCTGAGGTCAGCAATGAAATATCCAGGGAGGTTAAAGTGTTTTGCGACAAGTTTTTGTGTCTGTCTGGCATTGATGTCAGATTGTGATCCATTCACTTTTTTATGTAGACACCAATGTAGACAGCAGCAGGACAGTGTTAGGAGGTGATGGCATATACAACATTGTAGAGGAGCAGGTGAATGAACCCCAGATATTACAATCAGTGTTGTTTGGTCAAGTGC
>NW_017728886.1:99364588-99365624 GCF_001723895.1 Crocodylus porosus
GAGATCATCGAGTCCAGCCCCCTGCCCAAAGGGCAGGAAGTCAGCTGGGGTCATAGGATCCCAGCAAGATAAGCATCCAATTTACTCTTGAGAATCACTGTTTTAGATTATGCCAGTATGTGTGCTTCAGAGATGCTGATGAGTTTGCTGCCTGATTTTATCTTTGTGGTTTGAGTTTCTGAGAAATATTAACGGTTCACATAGCCTTGAATAATCACTGCCTTATAATATAAATCTAAATAATGTGTGTAAACGATACCTTTGCCCTTTCTAGGCTGTTCAATCTTCTGGCTCCACAATGAGGAGTTAGTTTGCTTTTGATGGAAGTGATCCCAAAGTGATGTCTCCAATTTTGGTAGACCCTGAGTGATATTTCTGGAAATGGATTTTCTGATTTTATGCTGGAGTTTTCTAAATTTATTGGCAAGGAACAGAAAGCTGGGGTATAACAATCAAACTTTGGTTAAAGGAAAAGAATAGAGAGAGCCCTCAACCCTTTCCACCATCTTTTTTTTTTCATTGTTGGTATTACTCGTAATATTTCTGTTCCTTGAGAGTTAGCTTTTTGACTAGATAGCTAAGGGAGGAGCAGGGCTACTGGAATTGGATTGGAAGAACAAATTTGCCTTGGGGTACCCTTGATAGTGCTCCTTGTTCATGACTCATTTGTTGTTAAAATTGGTGCACCCTCCCATAGCTCATATTCTTAGCATTTGCTTTAGGAAAGGAGGCAAATTACCTTCTTGGTCACAAACACTCACAAAAGGTGAAGGTTTAAAAATCTATGTAGTTGTGATAGGGTAAATGTGAAATGCAGCTTTTGTCCCAAAGGGTTCAAGAACCTAGACTTCATGAATCAAGGATATAAGCTGTAGCCGTGTCAGTTTAAAGGCAAAAACAAATAAAGAAATGGTTTGGCAACTATCTAGTTGGTCTAATAAAAGATATTGCCTCTACCACAGGCAAGTTTCCCTCTAAAGGGCACGTGTGCACGGCCGTGCACAACTAAAAGTCTGGCTGTGCACCAACTTTTCAA
>NW_017728886.1:99365635-99385355 GCF_001723895.1 Crocodylus porosus
ACAAATAAAGAAATGGTTTGGCAACTATCTAGTTGGTCTAATAAAAGATATTGCCTCTACCACAGGCAAGTTTCCCTCTAAAGGGCACGTGTGCACGGCCGTGCACAACTAAAAGTCTGGCTGTGCACCAACTTTTCAAAGCTGTGCACCGGGGGAGGAGCTGAAGTTACTCTGAGGTGAGGCAGGGGCCTGCCGTGGGCTCCGCTGGCTTGGGGAAACTACTCCGTTCCCCCGCATTGCCTTGGGGGAGTGAGGCACGTGGCATCAGGGCCAAGGAGTGGAGCACTTCCCTGGAATTGGTGGAGCCTCACTCGGGGCCGGCAGCAGCTCCTCCCCAAGGTGAGGCAAGACAAGGATGGAGGCTGGCTCTGGGGAGCTGCTCCATGGGCTCTCCTGGCTCCAGCAAAGTGCTCCATTCCCCAGCCCTCACACCATGTGCCTCCTCGCTCTCCGAGGCGATGCAGAGGAGCAGAGCAGTTTCCCACAGCCAGCAGTGCCTGCACCAGGCCCCAGGCTCCAGCCCCCACTGCCTGCCCCGGTGAGGAGAAGCTTACCTTTAGTAAGTGAACCATGCCTCACCGAAAGGGGGAGGCGAGACCAAAGCGGCACGCTCATGGACCCCTCGTCCTTAGAGGGAACATTGACCACAAGAGTTCTGACTGCTTAGGCTTCATGAACAAATCTGATGAAGTAAAGGTGGATGCCACTTATGCCAGGGCTAAGTCTACCCTAAGTATGCCTTTCTGAAGTTGATGGTAGAAGCTGGGAGCTCAGATCTCTGCTAAATTATAGAAATATAACAGGACACTTAGTTTTTAAATTGTACTTAAACTTAGTTGGGAATAGGCTAGGATCAGCTCCATAGTCTAATCCAATTACAGAATGTGCAGTTTGAAACCCAGTTAGTTAGGAGACCAGACTGGTGCTAGCAGGATCTTGATCTGGCTGAGGTCCAAGGAACTGCAAATTGGCTTTGCTATGGTCTGCATTGCTTTCCCTTGTTATACCTCCTCCTCCCTTCCCAAAGCAGGTGCATGGCATTTTAAGAACTCAAGCATTCCTTTTAGTAGAGCTGAAGATGCAGCTCTTACAAACTGTCTGGGGAGAAAACAGAGAGCAGAATGCGGAGTGAATGGTTCAGCTTCTTGCCCAGCTCTAGCAACCAGTGCCCAGACACCCAGTGATTAAAGCAGATTGAATCCAAGCAGGTGGGGAAGTTTTTCATGGCAGTAGCAGAGGGGGGAGTGCTAGAGGAGTTGGTTTTCACCTTGAAGGACAGCATTGGCGGCACACAGGAGATGCATGCAGGTGCACATGCAGCCCCTGTGTGTGGTAGTGCACCCTCTGCAAAAACGCACTACCGACACTGCTGGAGGTGCCTGTGGGCTGTTGCTGCCCCCCACCCACCACCCCCCTTGCCACCAACACTGCTGGTGGTGTCCGTGGGCAGTCTGTGATTGCCACTGGCTACTGCCAACAATGCCGGTGGTGTCTGTGGGTGGTTGCCAACCCCACCCTGCTGACAGTGCCGTGGCCACCTGCAGGAGCTCCTGGCTTGCTGCCATGTACCCGCCAACAGCACTGCTGCCACCTGTGGGAGCTCGCCGTGCCCCCCACCCCCGGCCTCTGGGGACATGTGGTATTCCCGCAGGACATCTGAGGCTGTCCCCTCCGATTTATAGCAGGCGAGAGAGAGCATTCAACCCCCTCCTCTGCCTTGTACTTCAACAGAGGCTAAGCAGTGCCTTTGTGGAAGGGGGTTAGGCTGCAGCCCTGGGGAAGCTGTGAGCCAGCCCCCCTGCTACAGAAGGGCGCTGTGCCCAACCGGGCCCACAGCACTGAAGCAGTGACTCCAGGGCTCCATCCCTTCCCTGGTCCCAGGGTCTGACCAGGCGGGGCTGGAGCCAAGCTGCAGGCCTTGTTTACACTCGTCCCTCTCCCGCCCGCGTCACTCTGCCCTCGTACACCGTGCCTGTCCCCACAGCTCTGGGCTGGGCTCTGCCGTGGGCCTTGCGCCCCCCTGCCCCAGGCCTGGCCCTAAGCCCCTCACGGGCGGACCCGCCTCGCCGCCCGGCCCCGACCCCGCGGCAGGTGCCCACTGTGACGTCACGGCCCCCGGCAGCGGGCGACCGCGGGGTAGGGGCCCGACTGCAACCTGCCATGTAAGGCAGCGGCGCTCCCCGCGCTGGCGCTCAGCTGGGAGCCGGGGCGGGGCGCGGGGCGGCGGCGCCTGGCTGTCCAATGCCCGCGGCGCAGGGGCGGGCCCCCGGCGGAGCCGCAGCCGCGCCAGCTTCGTGTGGGACCACTCGCGCGGGGTCGGGGCCGCGGCGGCTGCAGGGCGCGAGCCGGGGTAGGTGCGCGCGCCGGGCTCCCTCACCATCTGCCCCCAGGAGAGCGGAGCCGCGGCGGCCTCGCTTTTAGTCGCAGCGGCCCTCAGCCCAGCCCCGGCCGCGCATCTCGCCGGCTGCCGGGCACGGGGTCATGCAGGCGGCGCGCTCAGCGGCGGGGGGAGCAGCAAAAGACGTTGGCAATACCTGAAGCCCCTGGTGCGGGTGCAGGATGTTTGCCGGCTGTAGGGCCACTTGTGGTGCTGGACTGACTCACGGATTTGGACTTGATTTGGCTTGGAAAATTTCTTTAAAAAAAAAAATGCAAGGAGAGGAGCAAAATGCTTGTGGGGGGGGGCACCCTTAGTTACTTGGTTGATTTCTTTTCCACTTCCCAGTAGTTTAGAAAATGTCAGGAATTGGAATTGCTTCCGCAGGCCCGGGGGGTAGGCATTGTCATCCTCATTTCAGGGTGCCAGTGTGCTGTGATGGGCGCCCGCTGCTGTGGGATGGGGCTTCCTGGCTTTTCCAGGCCCACCTTTAATTGTCACAGGAGACCCTTTCGCATGCAAGCCCCAAAATATGAGTGTGTGTGCACGCAGGACTTTTTTTCGCAAATTTCTGGATGCGTGCCACTTACGCAGTCTGAAGAGAAACCAGAGTTGTTAGGTTTTTGTGTTCTGCATGTTTTGGTGCTTCTGTGAGCATTGAAGATAGTTTGAATTCTTTTCCCTTCGTGCCACGATTATTATTATTATTAGTAGTAGTAGTAAAATGGGGCAAGCTTTGGGAAAACCATAAATGGCTTGTTTTAGGGCTAGTAGATATCAAGGGGACTGCTACCAAATGCTTCTACTTGTTTATTTTTAACATTTCCATACGATCAGTTTGGTAGGCTCTTGCCGGTGGCCCACATACCTTTTGCAACAGTGTTAGGGCTTTTTTTCCTTTCAAATCCTATTCTTGTTTTTATACCTGTTTGCAGATACCAACCGTATGACTGAAGCTAGAAAACTATTTGCTTAAGTACCGTAGTAAAAGCGCATGCTCTTTCATAATCGTGTAGTGTCAGCTGCAGATCAGTTTAGAGGCAAACTAAATGGTAGAAAAGCCCCTTCAATTGTTACGTTTTAGACTTTTTTTCCATTTACAATAGTCTACATAAATGGAAATGCATGTATGGTAGTTATATGCCAGATTGTAATGTTTGCTTTAAGCTATATATTGGCTATAGTGAAGAATAATGTCCTCCAGACTTATGAAGTTCTAACTATGCTGCATGTAGATAGATTTTTCCTGGATATGGTTTTATAAGAACCCCCAGCCCTGTCCTGAAAGAGCTGTTCTCTTAAGAGGAAGAGGCAGTTAAGGTTATTGGATTGTTGTGTGTGCGCTCTGTGCTGAGATTGATTGTACTTGATTGCGTATCTAGGTATATGCTAGACTAGAGGGACAATCTTTTAGCATTTCAATTGGGTTTCTGGTTCACAGGAAAAGCTAGTACGGCTACTAGTTAAAATAATAATAAGCCAAGAAAGTTCAAGCATTTCTCTTGATTTACATACAGACATATGACAAGTCTGCTTTTTTTGCTTTGTGAAGATATAACAGAATTTGAAATCAGTTATGGTGTTTTTTGTGATGGTCCCTGTATCAAGAGCATTATTTTCTTTAGCATAATCACTAGCTGATTCTGCCTCTGTATTACTCATGCTTACTTAAGTCCATAGATTTTAATGAAATATTTAAAATCCTTCTTCTCTCTGAAAAGCCCTTCGTATGCAGCAGATACCAGTGAAATTAAATACGCAAATCTATTTTTTGCCCCAACATCTATCTACCCCTTTCATGTGATGACTTGAGAGTCACAGTTTGGTGGGTTAGGGACAGATTGTGGACAGACATATTTTGGTGGGTTGTGAACAGATAGTTCTTAGACATCTAAAGTTTTAAAAGCAAACATTAAAACCTATGAAAGGGGAAATGATAGTATTAGTTGTATGTGAAATCTAGCAGTAGCTTAGTGTCCACTTCTCCTATTTCTTGTAAAAATTGCATGTAGTCAGGTATGGCTTCTCAACAATAAAATTACTCTTTGGACTTCAGTTTCACAAAAGGCTGTAATAGAGGGTGTGTTTGCATATGCAGACTGTGGGAGAAATCTGATAAAAAAAATAGAGATTACTGTATTACATAAAGCACATGAGATCTTTTTAGGTGCTTTTGCCAGCTAGTAGAAAATATTTATTATCTTTTGCATTATAGAGCATAATCGTCTTCATTAGGACTTCATTATATCCAAGTACTATACAAAAATGGCACCTGCCCCAAATAGCTTTCAATATAGGTACAAGACAAGAGATCTCAAATGGGTACAAGCTGACAGAGGAGTACAGAAGCTTTCATGATCAGAATGTATTTTTAGGCTAAAATCCAAGTGTCTGTACTGCCTTGTGCTCCACCTGTGATATGTGTTTGAGGTTTTATTTGGCTTGTTTTTAGTTGTCTTTTCCTTTTGTCCTAGGATTGCAGTCTGCTTCCTTTTGGGGTTGGGTATGTGATTAGGTATGGAGGGAAGTGTGGAAACTTGACACCAGACTTCCAGTTCCCTGAGAGGGATGCTGATATCCCACAATGCAGTTAGAACTATGTGAATAATTCCAGTTTAGGTTGATTCAAAGTAAAATGCATTATCTTTTGACTTTTTTTTTTCAATCCAGGCCAGCTTTGAAATGAAAACACTATTTCCAAATGAAAAAGTTTTGAGGGTTTTTTTTGCTTTGAAAATACCAAAACAAAATGCTTTGAATATTTCAAAAAGCTCTCCCCAGTTGTTTCTGCCCCCTCTGCAAACTAAACTTTTGATTTAAAAAAATTGCCCAGCTTTACATGTGCTGCAAAAAATTGCTGCAATGCAATATTTCTAGTTGTTTTTGGAGACCTTGCTGACAAAGACTCCTGTATTGGGAGGATCCCTATGACCTTTGGTTTTGACTTGCAAATAAAGGACTCTCTTTATCTTAAAAAAGTTTAAATGAGAACCTGGGGGGAGAGAGTATGCATGAGTGAGTGAGCCTGCAAGATGCACTCTGACTTTTCTATCAAAAGAAAAGCAAAGCAGCAGAATGCTGTAGTCAGCCAGTAAGAGGGAACAGCCAGCTTAGCTAGTTTTGCTGTGCAGGGAGACGCATGTATTTGAATGGCTGACCTCAGAGGGACTTATAGGTGTTACATAACATACTAATAAAGATGCGGGAGAAGAGCTTTTATCTCTGGTTTCATGTCTTGGCCCAATACGATGGGACTCTGTGTTGCTAGAGGTAGTTTTTCGCAGGTAAAACTGAAGAGGCCTTTCATTCATAGAGTTTAAGGCGAAAAAGGGCTAAATCAGGATAGTCCAGCTGGTGGTCGGCAGGCCATATGTTGTTCACAGGGTTTAATTTGGGAACACCTGGGCTTCCATCTAGCAGTTGCTCCCCCATAATTCTGGCTTCTTCTGCAGCAGCCAAGATCTCCAGATTTTCCTGCCTTTACTGTCTTTTGCTTCCTGCTCTTGTCCTTGGTGCTGGGTAGCTCAGCCTGTGATGCTGGAAGGGCCTGTGGTGCAGTACAGGAAGGGAACCCATAGACTGGGAGGTTTTAGGGGGTGGGGACTGTCTATATGTGCGGCACAGTGGTGGAATGGGGGAAGGGGGAATAGCCTGTGGCATGCAACCCTTGCCTCATTGTGGCTCCCAGCTGCTTAGAAGTTGGAAAGCCCTAGGTCAAATCAGGAGCTGGCAATGTATGCTGCTTGCAGACTTAACCCCCCCTCCCCCAGTGGTGCTTTACTTTAAACTCCATGTGCCCCATGTCAAGCCCAGCACATGTCCAGAATAGGCAGCATCTTATTTGGACTCGACTTGCCCGATGTCTATATAGATTGGGCTCTTCAGTGGGGCTTTTTTGGCACTTTTATCTAATAGTGGATTGAATCGGCTATTAAAGCACCAAAAAGCACCACTGAAGTGCGTGATCTTCTATATGGACATTACAGAGCCAGGTCTAAGTAATGTACTGCTTCTGGTAAAGCTTTTTTTTTTTTTTTTTTTTTTTTTTTTTAAGTGTGTTCAAGCAGCCATACAGCCCATGAGTTAGATCTAGCCTGCAGAGCCACTGGATTTTTCCTGCAGAGCCTGAGGGCTTTGCTTATGCCTGTGCCTGCACCAAGGCTAACTTGCACAGAGCTGAGCAACTTCCAGCTGAGCCCTTGTTGTCGCTGTTTCTTCTCCCCCCAGGTCTGGCTGTGGCATGGGTGCAGTTTCTGGCTAGTGGGGAGCTGCACCAGGGCTGGGCAGCTGGAAGCTGCATCCATGCTGCTTCTGCTTCTTCCTCCTCCCTTTCCTTGCACCCTTGCCTCTTGGCTGCAGTGCAGAAGATGCAACAACATGGTTGTGGTTGTAATTTCCTGCTGCCTGGCCTTGGCAGAGCTCTCCACTGGCTGGAAGCTGCATCTGTGCCCCAGCTGGGGAGTGAGGAGCTGGGAGAAGCAGTAGTGGCCCAGGTGCGGTTTCTTGCAGTCTAGCCCTGGTGCAGGTGCAGGGAAAGCCCCTGCTACTGACATGCTATAAAAACCACCTGTCCTGCAGGGAACAGGAGCCAGATTGTTTCAGCCCACAGCTTGAAATGGTTGCCACCTACTGGGCTATATGATGATCTAGTCTTAGGTTCTCAAGGGCATTTGGCTTCCTGAGCTGGATCTGGATTTCAGGGCTCCTTGCAGATTGGATCCAGACCTGAATCCACCTCTGTCAACAGGGTGAGTGAGTGTTGGTTGTGCTAAGCCCCAGAAGTACCTGGAGCTGCTGTGTTGGGTCAGGAAGCTGCAGGACTTAACACTGCCACCCCTCACCTTGCTGCTGACAAAATGAGTTTATGATATGGCTCTGTACCTGGGAATTTGTCAGTGGGCTCAGAGACTGTTGTGCCAGCTCAGGGAGCTGCGAGGATTAATGTGGTCCTACTTGCCCTACTGCCTAAGTCTCAGCAGCTCCAGGAGCCCTGTGGACTGAATGACACAGATCTGTGGGCTGGAATCAGCCTGCAGGTCATCTGTTTGATGCTTCTGATCTAGTCTGACCTGGTTTGTATTGCAGACTACTGGATTTCACCCATTTACCCAGCGTGAAGCCCAGTACCTTGCATTTGACTACAGCACAATTTCCAGAAATGTTGGACTAAGCATATTTCCTCTGTGATTAAAGCACCCTGCTTTGAAAGTACTATATCAAGAAATGGAGTTTCTACTTCCCTTCATAGTTGATTGTAATTGTTCGTAGTCCCTTCATAGTTAATTGTTCATAGTCCCTTCATAGTTAATTGTTTTCTCCATTACAATAATTGTGCCCTATTCCTAAATTGGTTCCTTTTCATGCTTCTGTCCACTAGAGGAAATAAGTCCTTTAATACCTGGTATTATTTCTCTCTGTGAAAGTGCTTTAAACATGGCAGTGAAGCCACTTAAGTTGCTTTCTGTTAAGCTAGACAGTTCTTCAAATTTTTCACTGTTGAGCAGTTTCTTCCGTAATTCTGAAAGTAGTATTTTGACACATGAGGAAAATATACTAGGAAATGAAGGATTTGGGCTGTGTTAGCAGTACAGCAGATCTACAAGGGTCAGTGGAGTGCAGCCCACTAACCCTAAGGTTTAATATGGCTTGGGACCTTTTATATAGAACCAGTGGTGACTCACTTAAAAAAAAAAAAAAAAAAAGTATTGTGAAGGAGAGCTATGAGGTTAAATAAGCAAAGACTCCTTGAAACTATTGCTATATGTGTACCTGTTTAGTTCAGTCCTCTCATTGTTGTGCTTTGAGAGAACATCTGGACTGAACAGTTAGGCATCTTTTGTGTTTCATGTTATAATAAAAGTGAATTTGAAGCCCCTTGCAAATTACAGAATATTTTGATATTCTGGGAAGCCTGAGCTGGCCTTCTTCCTGGGTGTGGACACTCTAAATATTTTGCATGTAACATGTATGGCACAGTGGATGGCAGCCCAGCAGATCTGGGAACAAACTTGTTGAGGGGGATTCATCTATGGATGTAGAATGAACATAGTGGAAAATAGTACATCATACATTCCACTGGCAGGCAGATGCCTTAGAGCAGCGCATTGCTCGTAGTTGGAGTTAAAGTTCTGATGCAGTGCAGTTGTGATGGTTGCAGTGTGTCTATTACTGTACGCTCTGGAGAGGTGGAGTGTGTGTGTGTTGGATTAAGTTATGTTTACAAAGAACATCTTAGCTGTCTGTATTTATTATTTTAATAATTAATGTGGTTGGGTGTTCCTTTTTAAACAACCTGAAGAATTTTCTTTGGGGTGATATAATTTACTGATAACTGAATTTACTTGTGTACATCAGTAGTCTTGTAACATAAATTACACTGCTAGTTAGCTTTGGTTTTGGTAATAAAAATAATAACCATTTGTTGTCAGAGACAAGATTCACTGTTATCTTTCAATGCAGTTCTTTTGACTGGCACAAGAATCTGACATTCTAGTTTTTTGTGAAGTAGGAAAAGCATTGAGAAAGGTGTCATTCAGTTTTCTGACAGCAGTGGATGTGAGTTGGTGGAAGCTTAAGTAAGTTCTGTATCTTACCCTACCATGCCCTGTCCATAGTACTGGATACAAATAGATTTTCAAAGAACTCCGTAGGTTTTGGCCATGCATTTTTTTCTTAAGGGCTATGAATCTGAATCCTGTGCACCACTTTGAAACATGCTTCAGGCTAAAGTTGAGTTTACAGTGAACAACATGCTGCCTACATCCCAAACCTACTGTGTTGCTGAGTGACTTCACGTTATCTTGCAGACTTGAGTCCTGATTTACAGCAATTCAGCCCAGGGCAAAGTCTTAGAAAAAAAGGACTGCATTAACTCTGATTCTTACAGAGCTCTACAAGAGGAAATGCCAGGGAAGCTTGCACTGCAATTGCTTAAAGCGACTGCCACTGAATAAGGAGAAGATTTCACTTCTCCAGCTGCTCGGCTCTTTTCTAAGTTTGAATGTTTACCCAAAGATATGGGGGGGAAAATTCCATCTGTTGAACTTTGTCACTGTTGCTTTAATTTGGCATAAATAATTACATACAGAAAACAGATGAGATTTCCCTATAAATACAATTATGTAATATTTTAAAAACAACAAGAAGACAGCAAATATTAAAGCAAAACAGAAACAATGATACACTTGAGGAAGAAAACAAATGTTTGCTGCTATTTGCAAATCAAGATCTCTCATGTGAAACTGGCATCTAGTATGTTCTTCTAAAACAAGGGTAGAAGGCCACTTAATGACTTTTAGGGACCCATCGAGGACCACAGCTGTCTGCCTCTCCTTCCAGAATTGTAATTTGTCACCATGGGTAGGTGTTGTATTCAGCTGTAGATGAGCTGGCATTTTCTGAGGGGTACCTCCAACCTAAAAAGATTGAGAACCCCTGCCATATGTACAGTAGTTTTGCCACAGTTCCCTTCATTGAGTGTAGAGGCCTTGCCAGGGAAGCCTTTGTTCTTTGCTGTCCTGTGGAGCAGTGCCCTACAGTGGTTGGTTTTGTCCGTGCCAAGTCTGGCTTGGGGCTGGGGTGCCACAGGACATGCAGTAGGTAGAAGTAGTTTTTGGAAGTCCTTCTCTCTGGGAGTGCAAGGTCAGCTGTAGTTATCCTTCATCTTGTGTTCTGTAGATCCTTTTCCCTTTTAATCTTTTCCCAGGGAACATTTTAAAAATGCCTTTCTTCCCTTTAAATAACCTGCACTGAGGACTGCTTATGTGGTTTGCAAGATTCTGATCCGGTCTCTGCCAATTGCCAGTTGGTGAATAGTTTAAAGAGAGAAGTTACTGAAAAGTTAGCAGGGCAATTAGTCAAACCTGGTTTAAGGTATACATCTCTCTGGTAATTAGATTATCTGAAATTTGAGGTTATAATAAACGTACTCTAGAGCTAGTAGTGTGCTGGCCTGTTCTAATCCTTTGTCTCTACTGCCCTATTTGAGTGCATTCTATGAAGAAACACTGGCTTCTTCTGAATGAGTTCATGATGAAACAAGGCTCCTATTGTAAACTTGATATGACACTCAGTGCCTCCAGTTGAAAGCAACCTACCTAATAGTTCAGGGTTATGATCTGATGCTGGGATGGAAATTTTTTTTCCTGGGAAGCTGGAAGCAAATTGGACAAGGGATTTGGAAATGAAATGGGGATTTCTGAAAAGTTAGGTGATCTCATCTCTGAGAGATTTCTCTAATGCTTTTTGGGGATATCCAAGCTTAGAAATGGCTTGGCACTGAGGCATCAAAAATTGGGTTAAAATGCTCTTAGTGATGAGTAGGACTTCTTGGCTGGTTTTATTTGGTGTTTGGTGGGGGGGAGGGAATAAACAGTGCTTAAACTAAGACCATCAGCATTCTGTTCACTTAATATAGGAGCTGGGGTAGATTTTCACCTCATAGCCTAATCAAAGTAGGTAGGTAGGGCAGAGGTGGGCAGGATATTTTGGAAGGCAAGGAAAGGAGAAGAGACCCTAGCTCCGTGGAGATAGTAGCAGTGGGCAAAGGGGCAGCCAGGTAGAAAGCTACAGGCTTCATGTTAACTTCTCATGAGCTGCACGTGGCTGGTGGGCTGCCAGTTGGACAGCCCTGCTTTAAAGTGTAGCAGTCTAAATACGAACAAGAGGTCAGAAAGTTTTCGGATGAACACTGTTCCTTCCCCTTCCCTGCACCCCCTTCCTCTCTGCAAATATGCAAGAGAAACCCAGCTTGCTTTCTTCTTTTCTCTCTCTTAAATTATATTTGTTATAGTTTCATAGTTAATAGGGTTGGAAGGGACCTGAGCAGATCATCAAGTCCAACCCCCTGCCTCGGCAGGAAAAAGTACTGGGGTCAAACAACCCCAGCAAGGTGTTCATCCAGCCTCCTCTTAAAGACTCCCAGGGTAGGAGCCAGCACTGCTTCTCTTGGAAGTTGGTTCCAGATCCTGGCCACCCTGATGGTGAAGTAGCGCCTCCTGATGTCTAGTCTGAATCTACCCTCTGCCAGCTTGTGACCAATATTAACCATTATGGTCAGCTCTGTGCAAAATGGTGGCAATATGGTGGCCTGAAGTTGCTGATGTTTAGGAGGAAGAGAGTGGGGGATGCTAACAGCCTTAAGGCTGGGTTTGAAGTTGACGTGTTTCTATATAACATCCTCCTTGAAACTGCAATGTGTGTTTTTTGGTGGTGGTGTGGGAAGGAGAGCAAAGTTACCCAAATGACCATAACCTTAATTACATACTTCAGGATGTGGGTGTGGTTGTGTGTGACTAAGTCTTTATGAAGGTTTTCTTAAGTTTTATAATATTTGGCTTTGAGAAAACTTCAGCAGTGAATATGTAATAGAATCCTAGAAAAGTTGGGGATGGAAGGGACCTCAGGAGGTCATCTCATCCAACGCTCTCCTCAAAGCAGGACCAGCCCAAGCCATATCATCCCAGCCATGGCTTTGTCTACCTGGGTCTTAACCTCCAAGGATGGAGAGTCTACCATCTCTCTAGGTAACCTATTACAGTGCTTGACTACCCTCATGAGAGAATTTTACCTAATATCTTGCCTGAACTTCCCTTGTTGCAACTTTAAAACCATTGCTTCTTGTTCTGTCATCTGCCACCACTGAGAACAGTCTAGTTCCATCCTCTTTGTAACCACCCTTCAGGTAGTTGAAGGCTGCTATTAAATCCTCTCTGTCTTCTCTTCTGTAGATTAAATAAGCCCAGTTTCCTCAGCCTGTCCTCAGCAGTCATGTGCCCTAGCTCCCTAATCATTTTTGTTGCTCTCCTCTAGACTCTCTCCAATTTGTCTACATCCTTTCTGTAGTGGGGGGGAAAGGGGCGGGGGGAGCAAAACTGGACACAGTACTCCAAATGTGGCCTCAACAGTGGTGAATTGAATGGAGTAATCACTTCCCTCTATCTGCTGGCTACACTTCTACCAGTGCAGCCCAGTATGCCATTAGCCTTCTTCTCAACAGGGGCACACTGTTGGCTCATATTCAGGTTATTGTCCATTGTAACCTTTTCTGCAGAGTTACTGCTTAGCCAGTCCCTGTACTGGTGCATGGGATTCATCCCTAAGTGCAGGATTTTGTACTACTCATTATTGAACTTCATGAGATTTCTTTTTGTGCAATCCTCATTTTTTCTAGGTCTCTCTGAATCCTATCTCTATCCTCCAGCAAAGCTACTACTCCTCCCCAGCTTGGAGTTACCTGCAAGCGTACTGAGGGTGCACTTCATCCCATCTCTCTCAGGTCATTGATGAAGATACTGAATAAAGCCAGTCCCAGGACTGACCCCTGGGTCACTCTACTTGATACTACTGCCAGCTAGACATTGAGCCACTGATTACTACTCTTTGAGCACAACAGTCCAGCCAGTTTTCTATCCACATTGCAGTCCATTCATCTGACCTGTATGTCTTTAGCTTGCTTGTGAGAATGTTGTGGGTGGCGTATCAAAAGCTTTGCTCAAGTCCAGGTATTTTATGGTCACTGTTGTCTCTTCGTCTACAGAACCAGTGATCTCATCACAGAAGGCAGTCGGGTTGGTCAGACATGACTTGCCCTTGGTGAATTCATGCTGACTGTGCCTAATCTCCTTTTCCTCAAGTCCTTAGAAATGGATTCCATAGGGATCTGCTCCATGATTTTTCCAGGGACTGAGGTGAGGCTGACTGGCCTGTAGTTCCTTAGATCCTCGTTCTTCTCTTTCTTAAAGAATGGCACTATATCTGTCCTTTTTCAATCATTTGGGATTTCTCCCAATCACCATGAATTTTCAAAGAATGGCTAGCAGCTCTGCAATCACAGTAGGTGTATCATATCTAGCCTCATTGACTTGTACACGTCCAACTTTTCTAAATAGTCCCTAACCTGTTCTTTTGTCTTTGTTGGCTGCTCACCTACCTCCTCCCCAAACTGTGCTTGCTAATTAGTTGATTTTTCTCTTTGAAAATCACTGTACATTTTCTTTTTGAAATGACTGCTGTTTTCTCAGCCTTAACAGAAGCTAACATTTTTACTCCCTATTTCAGCTCACGTTTTTCTCATGCTAGCTAGGTCAAATACTTGTCTTTTAAGGGATTTCTGAATATTTGCCCTCAAAAGTTCACAGAAGCTTTGAGTGCATTCTTTGTACTATCTGAAAGCTTATAGTTGATGATGAATCAGCATTTTCATGAACACAAGCTGTGAGGTAGCCTTTTTGCTAAGCTTCATAATTTCAGAAAAGATTTGCAAAGATAAATCGTAGCTAACATGGCTATTCAGACAAAGAGGGAATTTCCACACTAATCTGTGACAACTGTGGGAAAAGCCCAACTCTAACAGTTAGGCCTTTCATCTTGTGTTTTAGGTGGTCAGAAATTCTTTGCACTTACGTTGACAAAATCAAAACTGAAATGAAAAGCAAGCTATCTGACTGGAGTATTCTCTGTGGCTTTTCTAGGATTGCTGGAAGTCATGTACTTGGAAGGCATTTTATTGATGGGGGTGAGAGAAGAGAGAGAGTATTCATCTCGATACTGAGTGATTTTAAGTCTGTATATGTTCCTCTTAGCATTCTTCAGAGACTGAGGTAATAAGTAAGCTATATTATCATCTCTGATTTATTCACAGGCTATTAAAAAACATGACTTCCTTGGACTAACGCACTGAATAATTTCTCTGACTAGATGTGGAGACCACGTGCAGAAGTAGCATATGATGGAGCATAGGTTAGACTCATAGGCCCTCTTAACGCTTGCTGTTGAGTACATATAATGGGATTTCAATTGGTGCAACTGACAACTGGAAGAGAGGGCAAGATAACAGGATATAGCTGACTTGACCATGGGCAGATATCCCTCATGGCCAAAACAATGACCTTTTATCTTTTTACTGAAAACTAGCAGAGTTACTTTGTCTTGACTGGGAGTTTTGCCATTGCTGCTGTGCTGTGCAGAAGCAGTCAGTTAAAACCTCTTATTTGGTGCAAAATAAAGCTGCTAACTGATACTGGCTGCAGGTATTCTACCACAGCAGGTCTAGGGCCCTTCTGTCTTCTTGTCTGCTTCTGGGGTCAGGTTGATGTTGAGCCACAGTGTCAGATATGGCATAGATTCAAAGCTTTTAGAGATGCTTTCTGTTTCTGTCTGGAGCCATTGGGGGTTAGAAGCAGTTGGGGCCCACAAGCTTCTTTTTTAGATTCAGATGTCTGCAGATGTGGAGCAGTGTATTCTTTGACTTCATGCTTTGTATGGCTTTGACCAAGGGTTTGAGGATCTTTGTGGCTTGGTTTTAAAACCCTTCCTTTGGGGGCAGAGAGAGAAGGGGGCGGGGATGTTTTAGATAAAATATAGCTTAATTCTGTTTAGACCAAGTCTGGACGGTACATTTGGTACAAATGCTCGCAACTAGCACAAATGATGGCATAGACCAGTGGTGTTGTAGGCTGCAGATCTTCCTAAAAATCTCACTGTAGAAAAAGGGTCATTCTTGACAGGTGACTTTGTGTGGGTAAAAGATGGTGTATGTCTTCAGCTTTCCATGAGACTTCTATATTAAATCTTCTATCCTGTTTTCTGCCATTTTTATCTGCTTCATGTTTGCCTAGATAACATAAGAAGAATTCTTTATAGTGTAACATATCTTGTTCTCTGAGCCCTTTTTAAAATCTATATATTTAAAAATCTTTAATATATACAAGACTGCTTCATAGTCCATGCTGTTTACTTACAGATATATTGCATGGTGGAAATTTATCAAGTAGCGGCAATGCAAAGCTCCTTTGTATTAGTCTTTGTCTCTAACATAGGGCTGCAAAACTCCTGCTCTGAGAAGTTCATTGTAGACTGCTGTCTCGTCACTCGCAGACTCGTACAGAGAGGATGCCCTCTGTTGAAAATAGGTAAAAACATTTATGGTACCTGTCTTTGATTTTGTTTGTGTTGTCAAAGTAATTTTAGGGGAAACCTGTGTGTGTGTGGGTTGGAGGTGGGGGGTGTCTTTGGTGTTATGTTGAACTAACTTAGCTGCTTTCTTTGAGAGTATAAATTTCAAAGAGAGTTAGTTCCCTGGCCATGTGACACAATGTAGTGACTGAAAGACTTTTGGCCAGACAGTTAAAAACCAGCCAAAGAATCCAAGTGACTATAATTACACTGCTGCAGCTAGAGCAAACAAGAAATACTAAAAAGTAGGAAATCTGTGGTTACTGTTACCCAACACTGAACTTTATCATTCTGTTTTCACTGCTTCCTGAAAATGAGTAGAAGTCAGTCATGGAGAGCATTTATACATGTGCTCGGAGGGCGGGCTATAATTAAAGTGCCTAGAGAGCTGCTCTAACCAAATGCCTGAAGTGTTGTGTGTATCAGTGTCCCCACGCTGAAAAATGGCAGTGGGGAGTGCTTTAGTAAAACTTGTTTGAATGAGCTTCAGTTAAAACACCCCGCCACCGTTTTTCAGTATGGGGATGCTGAAACACATGACATTGGATTCTGATGGAGCTCAGTAATTGCCATGCTCCAGCAGACTTGATTAATCAATCTAATGCGCTATAATTATAGTGCATCGGAGCAGCTTCAATGCACATGTAGTGGTGCCCAGAGAGCTTTGTGACATTTCAGGTATGAATGATTTCCAGTGGTACACTTTCCAGTTGTGTGTTATTACAGCTGGTAGCCATACTTTATACATTGTGAGTATCAGGACAGGGTATAAGCATGTCCTTGGGATCCAGGCTTGAATTTGGAAAAGCCATAAGCTTATTAGCACATGTTACACAGTGAGTAGTAGATGCTCAACTGTTACTATCGGGTACTATGGGGTACAAGACTTGGACTGAGCAGGAAAAGAACATAGTTTGGGGTGTAAGGGTACATATTGGTTCCTTAGCTTTACATCAGACAATTGGCAATTAGCCTGTGGGAAAACTAGGGGCAGATAGAAGCTAAGAGTTCTTTTCGTCACATTTGTTGCTGTTATATGTGTGCGCTGGAGGCAACCAAGACGGGCCTTCCATGTAATAAAACTCTCATTGGCTATATATTGCATTGTGTACGTAGTCTCTGTGGCTAGCCAATGTGATATAAGTGCAACTAAATTAGAGTTAAAAGAGAAGATCTTTTTACCATTTCAGAAGGGCAGACAGGATAAATAGAAAGTGTCGTTCAGTCCATATATAGAGAGGGGTGAGTTGGATTGGAGTGGTATGTCTTTCTCTGCATTATCACTGATGAGTGTCTCAGGTAGATTAGTCTTTCAGGTCTGTGAAGTTGTACCTCTTTTCTTGGTGCCCTGTGTTTAGTGACTGAAAACACATATCGAGTGAAGTAGCATAAGGCTTACTTTCTCCACAGTACTTTGCAATGGACATGCCCTTCAGGAGAAGTCTATGGGGAATAGAGAGGCTAGATGAAACCAAATCTGAATGCTGTCTTCTGGAACAAGGGCATGCTTTTTATCACTGCTGCTTCCTGCAGGCCTTCACTTCAAAATGCTTGGGCAGATCAGTTCTCAGATTTCCAGCTACTGGTTTTGCTAACAGAAGGGCAATGTCCAAGAAGTTTGAGGATTCTATATTTGTTAGCCCTTGTGACCACTAATATACCCCAGAAATGGATTCATTTCCATTACAGAAATGTATTTTATTACAATAGTCCTGGAGATAAAGCTTCTAAGTTTCTAAAACAGTGAGGTTACACCAATGACTGAGACCACAATCGTGTCCAGTGTAGCTTTCTGTAGAAAACGAGGGTTGGTGAGTACCGTTGCATCAGCTGCTATAATGATGGAAGAGGTAAGTTTTCTTGACTTTTTTAGAATTCTCATTTTTGTCCTCTGGCTCTATATACTGGAGGATTTTTCTAGACGTGAATGGTTTTGCAACTTTTTTATGAAACCAGGCCATACAATATTTTTGTGGATATATTTGTGCCTTTGGACTGTTAGGGAAAATCCAAATAGGAGGTGTACAATGTTACTGCTAATTGCATACCTAAGTGGCCTCCAGAGACTTTGACATGAACAGGGGAATGTATAGTTCTCAAGGGCATCCTAATAAAGGGAAAGCCATGCAAATTAATTAGCAAGAAATTTACTAATTGTTTGTTGCTTTTTTCCCCCCAACCCTTCCTCTTTGCAGCACAATGGCTGACAGCAAAACAAAGTCTGCTAAATCTGCAAATAAGACTCCTCCAAAGTCTCCAGCAGATCCAGTAAAGGAGAAGGCAGCTAAACGGTTGTCCTGTGAGTCCAACAGTTCCCATGAGGGGGCCGTGGCAGGAGAGCTCAGTGCCCTTGAAGAGGCTTTTAGAAAATTTGCCATCCATGGAGATACCAGAGCCACAGGAAAAGAAATGCATGGGAAGAACTGGTCCAAGTTGTGTAAGGACTGTCATGTGATAGATGGGAAGAATGTGACGATCACAGATGTTGACATTGTCTTCAGTAAAATCAAGTATGTTCTTTTTCCCTCTGCTTCGTTCCTTGTCCCTAATGACCTTTTTTTTTTCCTCTCCAAAAAGCTTTTACTGATATAACTAGCATCTGCAAGCAATAACAGGTATTATATACGTGTTCTTCTGATACACTGACTCTTTCCTAGTTGCTCTAAGATGCATTCTCTGTTGCTTTGAAAGCAAAGCATCTAACTTCTGAGAAGCTGACTTTTAACTAGCCAGTTAGTCTGTTTGTTGCATTTGTTAAGCTATGGAGGTGGTGTTGTGTGGGCAGAGAAGAGAAGAGGCACATTTATTGGAACAGTCCACAAGCGTTCATTTTTTTTGTCTAGCCTGAATGTTACAAGTGTTTGTTCTGAAGAAGCCAAAGCATTGGAGCTGATGAGGTATATAAGCCATATACAGCATTTTACTCTTTCTTGGAAGACCAGGAAGCAGATTCACCAAATCAGACAGTTTAAAATAACAGCCATGTGCTCCAGTCACATACTGTTTCCCACTCTGAAAGTGGGTTTACTAAGCAGCAGAACTGCAACAGCGCAGAGTAAGATGGACCTTTCCAGCTTTCCAAAAGTCAGAAGACATAGCCTTTTCTGGCTAATGGGAGAGGTGCAGGAACAGATCCAGGAGTACAGTAGTGCAGTCGCATCCCCTTTCAGACCACGCTGTGAGAGCAGCAGCCAGGGACTTCTTTGAAATCCCCGAATCAAGAAGAATTCCTCCCTTCCCACTGCCTGCTCTCAGCACCCGCTCTTTCCCCTTCAATGCTTAGCAACTTGTTCCCCCCCCACCTCTACCCTCACCTCTGCTACTGTCCCTGCTCTTTTCAGCTTCCCCTGGGGCTGGGGGTGTTCCAGAGGCCATCCCTGCCTTGCTCCAGCCAGGTTGTTCAGGAACACCTTGGGACAGCAGTTGCGATAGCAGTGGGCAGGTCCCCCCTTCCTGCTCAGTCCCCCTGGGGGTTGGTTCCCTGCTAGCCCTGGAGCAGACTCATGGAGGGGAATCTACCTGGTGCAGCTGCTGCTGTTCCCAGCAGAGCACAGTTAGTGGAGCAAGAGTGGCTCTGGTGCTCCTCTACCCCTGGGTCAGCTTGGGACAGTAGCAGCGGTGGACAAGGAAGGGGGGGAATAAGTAATCTAGTTAGAACCTCTGCTCTTCATTCATTCAGTAACTGTTACCCAGCATCTAGTTATCACTGGGGACAAATTTTAAGTAGTGTCGCCTATTCTAGGTACGTCTCTTTGAACATTCAGTAACAGGGATGGGGGGCATAAAGGTTACTTGGGGGCTTCAGTTTGCACATTCTGTGCAGGTACAATTAAAGGAAGCTTGATACAAATGTTGGCTCTGTAGACTCTATCAAAGGATAAAGAAACAGGAGAAAAGGCTCTTGACCTTTTGCTGGCCATCTTGTGTGATGTGCAGTATTTGCATGATTTCGTTTAATCAATTCTTGAATGACTCTGTTGTTTATGGTTAAACAACCTTGTCCACTAGTTCTTTTCCTAGCATTTTTAATCATCTGAGGGGGGAAACAGGCTACGTTTGTGGCAAGAATGTTTCCTTTCAATTGTTTGCTGCTTGCTCCCTCTTTGCATCTAGGCAGTCAGCAATCCCACCTGTGCTCCGACTTCTTTGTTTTTGGATGAGTCTCTGTATCTCTCTGTCTGTCTCTCCTGTTGTTCCCTGACAGTGTTGGCTGGAGTTCCTGTTGCCATTACCAAGCACCATACTTCAAGTGGAATGTTATCAATTAACTATCCCGTTTTAAGGTTGGAAGTGTGAGGGCTTTAGGATTTTATGAATTTGATGGATGATGGCTCTGTTTATTTTGAAGTAGTTTTTGACCCATTTAAATCTGCTTTAGTGGGAAATAAC